>NW_024354886.1:6680801-6798321 GCF_902729225.1 Pteropus medius
AGCCTAGATGTCCTCAAACTGGACAACAGAGGTCACTCTGCCAAGAGGATTCCCTGACCCTACACCTCTCCCAACTTGCGGCCCCACCCAAGCCACATCCAGGTGTGTCCTCATTTAGTTAGGTGCCCCTTGCTAAGCAGCGCCTAGATTCCCACTGGAGGCAGCTGGCCTCAGTTTATAGTGTAGCCATTTGAGGCAACTATAAGCACAGCAACTGTGGATTGCTTGCTGAATCTTAACAGGTGGCCCCAGAGGGGCACAGACTGGGGCTAAATTTGGTCTGCAGCTGAACTCCTCTCAGGACTGTGCCACTGGACACCTATCACCCAAAGCTGCACTAATAAGACCAGGAGACTTAAGAGCTTTGCTTAGTGCATAGAAAAAGATGCAGAAAGGCAGCTGGAATGGGAAGACAAAGAAGCAGAAACCATATGAGAGAACAGAACAGAGATCCAAGAATAACAGAGTCAAGCAATCTAACAGATGCAGAATTCAAAACATTGGTTGCAAAGATGTTCAATGAACTTAGGGGATGAGTAGGGGTACTCAGTGAGAACTTTACAAAAAAATAAAAAAATGGAAATGGAAGTTATAAAAGGGAACCAGTTAGAAATAAAGAACACATTATCTAAGGTGAGAAGTATATTAAATGGAATAAACAAAATGAATAAATAAGAGGCTCAAATGACCTATATAGAGGATGAGAAAGCCAAGAACACTCAATCAGAAAGGCAAGGAAAAAGAAGCCAGGACTATAATAATAATTTAAAGAGCATATGGGACACTATTGAAGGTAAAAATATCCGTCTCATCGGCATACCTGAAGGAAAACAAGATGTTGAAGAGCTATTTGAAGAAATAATGATGGAAAACTTCCCTCATCTGGTGAAGGAAATAACATTAAATCCCAGGAAGCTCAGAGAGTCCCAAAAATCAGGAACTCCAAGAGGCCCACACCAAGACACATCATAATTAAAATGCCAATAGTTAAATACAAAGAGAGAATCTTAAAAGCAGCAAGAGAAAACCAATTAGTTACCTACAAGAGAGCACCCATAAGACTGGCAGCTGATTTCTCAAAAGAAACTATGCAGGACAGAAGGGTCTGGCAAAAAATATTCAATGTAATGAAAACCCAAGATTTACAACCAAAAATATTTTATCCAGCAAAGCTATCATTTAGTGTTGAAGGACAGATAAAGAGCTTCCCAGACAGAAATAAGCTAAAGGAATTTATCAATACCAAGCCAGTGTTATAGGAAATGTTGGAGGGACTACTTTAGAAAGAAAAAATGTTTCGAAAACATGAATAAAGAGTGGTAATAACTTCAAATAGAAAAGAATTAAGTGCTGCAACCATTCAGAGTGGCTGAATGGATAAGAAAACAAGACCCAAACATATGCTGCCTACAAGAGTCTCAGTTCAGATTAAAAGACACACACAGACTAAAAAGAAGGGGATGGAAAAAGATATTGCCTAGAGGATATTGCGCTGAATGAAATGGGTCAGATAGAGAAAGACAATGATCACATGATTTCACATACATGTGGAATCTAAAGAACAAAATAAACAACAACAACAAAAGCAGAATAAACTCATAGATGTAGAGAATATTTTGAGGGCTATTAGATGAGAGAGGGGTTGGAGTGACAAAAAAGGCAAAAGAATAAAGAGGTACAAATGGATAGTTGCAGAATAGACATGGAGACGTAGAGTGTAGCATAGGGAAGATAGTTAATAATGTAATAAATACATAAGGGGGAAGAGGGGTTCTAGATTTTGTGGGGTGTTCACTTTGTGAATTATGTGGATCTCTGATCATTATGCTATACAACTGAAACTGTTATATTATTGTATGCTAACTGTAATTGAAGAAAAAACTCTTTGAATTGTACAATGTAAATACAAGCAACTAATTGTCTATTATATTTCAAAGAGGGGAAAAATAGGATAAACCCCATGTCACGACTCATGGATTATAAACTTTATGCAATCCAAGACAAAGTAAAAAATATTAAAGGCAGCCAGAGAGAAATGATATGTTCCCTATAGGGGAGCATCAAATTACATGGTGGTGGATTTCTTACCTGAAACCACAGAGGCCAGACAGAAGTGGCACAAAGTTTTTCAAGTGCTTAAAGAAAAGAATTGTCAACCATGAACTCTATGTCTGGCAAAACTGTCCTTCAGGAATAAAGGGAAAATAAAGACATTCTTAGACAACCGACAAATGAACAAACAAACAAAAAACATCTACTCTTAAAGAATGGCTAAAGGAAGTTCTCCAAACAGAAAGGAAATGATAACAGAAGAAGGTTTGAAATTTCAGAAAGAAGAGAAAAACAACAGAGTGGGTAGAAACAGTTGTAAATACAATAGACTTTCCTTCTCATGAGTTTCTTATATTTCATGGTTGAAGTAAAAATTATAGTGTGATTTGAAATGGTACTCAAATTATGTAGAAGAAAAACAATATAATTATATTTTAAAAGTGGAGAAGGAAAAGAATACTAATGATATTGAAAGTAAGAATTCTACACTTCTTAGAGTGGTAAAGCATCAATACCAGTAGACTATGACGAGTTACATATGTGTGTGTTTTAATACCTAGAGCAATCAGTGAAAAGTATACAAAGCAATATACAAAAAAAAAAAAGGCTGGGTTCAAAAGTGAAAACTACAAACAATAACAACAATGATAACAACAACAAAACTCTCAACAAACCAGAAATGCATATGGTGAGTGAGGCTGAAGTCTTGACATCCATGCCTAGAAGCATCACTGGCTGGGAACTTAACTCTAGGTAGGAAAGAAACTAGAAATGCTTCATGCAGGAAGGGGAGTCAAAGATGAACTTTCTGCTTCCAGCTAGGGGTGATGTTGGGCTTCTCTTGATTTTAAAGGAGGTTGAGGAAAATGTTTCCAAATACTAGTGTACTATGGATATTAAGAGATGAGAGGATAGAGAATAGCTTCCCCACCAGGAACTGAAGGAAGACAACTACAACTGCCCTGAGATGACTGTTGTTGTCCTAGATGTTGCCACAAGGCAATAAACCTGAATGACCACCAAAGAGCTGGTTTCCCTGCCTCGTGAGCAATAAATGGCACGTCACACCCCTCTGGTCCTCTTGGTATTTTTTTTTCGGAATATCCAAAGCCCAGGTGCAAGTTCCTGGGGCTTCTGCATTACATGTATACATTGTCAAAGGATTCCTCCCAACAAATTTATTCACAGAAAAGAACAGAAGTTGACTTAAGGACAGAAAGGAGTTTGAAAAATAAATAGACTAATTAATTAATTAATAATAGTTTTATTAATAAAACATTTTATTTAAAAATGTCAAGAAATATTTTATTAATAAAACTATCTTACTGATATTTAGATTAAAGCAACACCAAATCTATGTATCTGGTTGGGAAAATGACACAAGCTATTCAAGAACATGGTATCTCTATTTTTCAAACTTCTTTCTGTCCTTAAGTGAACTTCTGTTCTTTTCTGTAGATTGTACACATGGCTGGTAGAGCTTATTTGCTTTGATATTTTGTATATTTATTACTTTTCTACATGAATTGTTTTCTGGAGCAGACTTAGTGGTTTAGTCTGCTGGAGATAAGTGATGCTACCTCACATCTGCTCATTGGCTGGAGAGGAAAGTATTTAATGGTTTAACTTAAACACAAGTGTGATTTTTTTTTTTAAAGCAGCATTCCATATTTGGTTACTCCTCGGTCTAGTAACCACTTCCTTCAGTCAAGGCAACCCTCCCGTAATCCGAGAGCCAGGCTTGTGATAATATCCTTTGTCACTTAGCTACTGCTTCTCTTGCCCTGACTGTGCAAGCTGCTAGTTTTATGTATTCACTTTCCTACAGAAATAAAAGGAAGTTTACTCTTAATTATTCTCACAATGAGTTTTAACTCACAAAGTATTTTAGGCTGTTCTACAACATAATAATTTCCCACAAGTGTGAGGAATGTAAGTATATATAATTTTGAAGTAATATCAATACAAGAATATAAGACAGTGCCCAGATTTAAACATAGCTTTCAACATGGTAGTCTTTCTGTAAGGTGCTTTCAAAATAATCAAAATTATCTTGATTGATAGAGGCTTAGGAGGCAATGTGTTGATGAAAGGCCAGCCCCATGTTCTGATTTAGCGCACAAGAGGGAGACCAGTGAAAAAAGGCCCTGCTCTGAAAAATAGGGTGCAGAGTGGGCAGGAAGGATTATTATGGTCTGAATTCTAGGCATATACCCTAGCTGCTGATTTGACGTTATTATCAGCTTGAATGATTTCATGAGATTCTTATACTTCTGATAATCTTAATACAAAAAAAAAAAAATGAGAATCATTTCATGTGAGCCTGGTTCATGAGAAACCATTAAAATGGTTATATATCATTTATTCTTCCTCATACTTTTTAAACACGTTTTTTAAAAAGATTTTTATTAAAATATAGCTAGCATACAATATTTTATTAGTTTAAGGTGTACATCATAGCTATTCAACGTTTATATATCTAAATTATCTTGATTGATACAGGCTTAGGAGGCAATATCTAAAGAAGTGATCACCACAATATATCCAGCAACCATCTTACACCATACAACGGTATTATGTTATTGATTATATTCCCTATGCTATATACCACATATCCATGACTTATTTGTTTTATATCTGAGATTTGACCTCTATTCCTCTTCAATTTTATCCCCACTTTTTGAAATTTTCAATTACAGTTGACATTCAATATTATTTTATATTAGTTTTAGGTATAAATCATAGTGATTAGATGTTCATATAATTTAGAAAGTGATGCCTCTGACTAGTCTAGTTCCACACTGGCACTATTATCATATTATTATTTTTTTTCCACACTGGCACTATTATCATATTATTATTTTTTTTAAATTAAGTTTATTGGAGTAACATTGGTTAAAACAATTATATAGTTTTCAGCTGTACATTATAATTTAACATCTGTATATTCTATTGTGTGTTTACCACCCAAAGTCCAGTTTCCTAGGCTACCATATATTTGATCCCCTTTACCCACTTCACCCTCCCCCTAACCTGTTCAATTATATAGATGCATCCCTCTACCCCATTTACCTCCCCCGCCCCACCAAGCCCCATCCCCTACCCTCTGGTAACCACTAGTCTATTGACCATGTCCATGAGTCACTGTTTGTCCTGTTCCTTTGTTGCTTTTAGGTTTATATCCCACATATAAGTGATATCAAGTGATTTTCAACTTTTTCTGTCTGGCTTTTTTGCTTAGCATGATTATCTCGAGGTCCATCCATGTCGTCGCAAATGGCAGTATTTCATCTCTTCTTATGAGTAATATTCCATTGCATATATGTACCACAGCTTCTTTAGCCAATCATCTATCATAGGACACTTTGGTTGCTTCCATGTCTTGGCCACTGTGAATAATGCTGCTATGAACATCGGTGTGCAAATATCTTCATGGATATGATTTTTTAAGTCTTTGGGGTAAAATACCCAGTAGAGGGATTGCTGGATCATATGGTTGATCAATTCTCAGTTTTTTGAGAAACTTCCATACTGTTTTCCATAGTGGCTATACCAATTTGCTGTTCCACCAGCAGTGTATAAGTGTTCTTTTTTCTCTGCATCCTCCCCAGCATTTGTTTTTACTTGTCCTGTTGATTATAGCTATTCTAACAGGTGTGAGATGGTATCTCATTGTAGTTTTGATTTGCATTTTTCTAATAGCTAGTGACATTGAGCATCTTTTCATATGTTTGTTGGCCATTTGTATGTCCTCTGGGGAGAAGTATCTGGTCAGATCCTCTGCCCATTTTTTGATTGGATCATTTGATTTTTTGTTGTTATTGACTTGTATGAGTTCTTCGTTTATTTTGGATATTAGGACCTTATTGGAGACGTTGCTTACAAATATATTTTCTCATTTGGATGGTTGTTTCTTTACCTCGTTGACCATTTCTTTTGCTGAGCAGAAGCTTTTTAGTTTGATGTAGTCCTATCCATTTATTTTTGCTTTTATTTCCCTTATCTTTGAGGTCAAATTGGTAAAATTCTCTTTAAGTCCAAGGTCCTTGAGTTTCATTCCTATGCTTTCTTCTATGCATTTTATTGTTTCAGGTCTTATATTCAGGTCCTTAATCCATTTTGAGTTAATTTTGGTATGTGATGATAGATAACAGTCTAATTTCATTCTTTTGCAGGTGGCTTTTCAGTTTTCCCAGCACCATTTATTGAAGAGGCTTTCCTTTCTCCACTGTATGTTTTTGGTTCTTTTGTCGAAAATTATTTGCCCATATAAACATGGACTCGATTCTGTTCCACTGGTCCGTGTGTCTGTTCTACCAATGCCATGACATTTTGATTATTGTCGCTTGTTATATAATTTGAAGTCCGGCAGAGCCTCCGGACTTGTTCTTTTTTCTCAGGATGGCTTTGGCAATTCGGGGTCTTTTGTGCTTCTATAAAAATCTGATGATTTTTTTTCTATTTCTTTAAAAAATGCCGATGGGATTTTGATGGGGATTGCATTAAATCTGTATAATGCTTTAGGTAATATAGTTATTTTAACTATGTTGATTCTTCTAATCCAAGAACACGGAATATCTTTCCATTTCTTTGAATCTGCTTCAATTTCTTTTATTAGAGTCTTATAGTTTTCATTATATAGGTTCTTCAACATGTTTTGTTAAATTTATTCCTATATATTTTATTCTTTTTGTTGCAATTGCAAAAGGAATTATTTTTTTCACTTTTTTTTTCTGACACTTCATTGTTAAAGTATAAGAACGCTATGGATTTTTGAACGTTGATTTTGTAACCAGAAACTTTACTGTATTTGCTTATTGTTGTTAGTAGTGTTCTTGTGGAGTTTTTAGCATTTTCTATATAGAGAATCATGTCATCCGCAAATAGTGACAGTTTGACTCCTTCATTTCCTATTTGGATGCCTTTTATATCTTTTTCTTGTCTGATTGCACTCGCTAGAATCTCCAGTGTTATATTGAATAACAGTGGCTATAGTGGACAGCCTTGCCTTGTTCCTGATCTTAGAGAGAATGTTTTTAGTTTTTCACCATTAAGTGTAATGTTGGCTGAGGGTTTGTCTTAAATGGCCTTTATTAGGTTAAGGTATTTTCCTTCTATACTGATTTTATGAAGTGTTTTGATCATAAATGGATGCTGTGCCTTGTTGAAGGCTTTTTCTGCATCTATTGATACGAACATGTGATTCTTATTTTTTAATTTGTTTATGCATATTAATCGATCTGCATATGTTGAACCATCCCTGTGCCCCTGGGATGAAGACCACTTGATCGTGATGTATAATCTTTTTAATATGTTGCTATATTTGGTTCACTAGAATCTTATTTAGGATTTTTGCATCTGTGTTCATGAGAGACATTGGTCTGTAGTTTTCTTTTTTTGTGTTATCTTTACCAGGTTTCGGTATCAGAGTAATATTGACCTCAAAATGAGTTGGGTGGTATTGCCTCCTCTTCGATTTTTTTGGAAGAGTTTGAGGAGAATAGGTATTAAATCTTCTTTGAATGTTTGGTAGAATTCTCTGGTGAAGCTATATGGTCCTGGACTTTTACTTTTTGGTAAGTTTTAGATGATTGTTTCCATTTCCGTACTGCTGATCAGTTTATTTAGATTTTCCAGTTCTTCTTGATTCAGTCTAGGAAGGTTGTATTTTTCTAAGTCCTGGTCCATTTCTTCAAAGTTACTAAATTTGGTGTGATATACTTTTTCATAGTATTCTTGTATGATCCTTTGTATTTCTGCAGAGTCTGTCATCATTTCCATTCTTTCATCCCTGATTTTGTTGATTTGTGTCCTTTCTCTCTTTTTTAGTGAGTCTATTCAGGGGTTTGTCAATTTTATTAGCCTTCTCAAAGAACCAGCTCTTTCTTGCATCGATATTTTCTATTTTTTTTCAATTTCATTTATTTCTGCTCTAATTATGAGGATTTCTTTCTTTCTGCTGACTTTAGGCTTCATTTGTTCTTCCTTTTCTAGTTTTTTTAGCATTAGGTTGTTTATTTGGGCTTGTTCTTGTTTTTGAAGATAGGCCTGTAATGATGTGAACTTTCCTCTTATGACTGCTTTTGCCATGTCCCAAAAGTTTGTGTATGCTGTACTATCATTATCACTTGTTTCTAGGTATCTCTTGATCTCTCTTTTTATTTCTTCCCTGACTCGGTTATTCTTTAGTAGCATATTGTTTAATCTCCATGTATTTTGGTTCTTTTTGCAGTTGATCTCTAATTTCAGAACATTATGATCAGAGAATATGGTTGGTATGATTTCAACCCTCTTATGTTTGTTGAGGTTATCTCTGTGTCTCAGTATGTGGTCTATTCTTGAGAATGTTCCATGTGCATTCGAGAAGAATGTATAAGCAGCTGTTTTGGGATGGAAGGCTTTGTAAATGTCAATTATGTCCAGTTGGACTAAAGTGTCATTTAAGGATGTTATTTCCTTACTGATTTTCTGTTCGGATGATCTGTCCTTATCAAACAGTGGGTTATTTAGGTCCCCTACTTCGATGGTGTTTCGGTCTGTTTCTCCCTTTAGTTCTGTTAGTAATTGCTTTACATATTTCAGAGTTCCCTGATTGGGAGCATAGATATTAATGATTGTTATGTCTTCCAGGTGCATGATTCCTTTTACCATTATGAAGTGTCCCTCCATATCTTTCTTTACCTTTTACATTTTGAAGTCTATTTAATCTGATATTAGTACTGCTACTCCTGCTTTTCTCTGAATGCCATTTACTTGGAATATCATTTTCCACCCTTTCACTTTGAGTCTATATTTGTTTTTGGAACTGAGATGTGTCTCCTGGAGGCAGCATATGGTTGGGTTTTGTTTTTTGATCCATTCTGCAACTCTGTGCCTTTTTATTGGTGAGTTCAGTCCATTTAAATGTAGGATGATTATTGAAATATGAGGTCTTCTTATAGTCATTTTATCTTTTGCTTTCTGGTAGCTCAATGTTTCCGTTGCTTCCTTGTCCTTGTGTTTCTGTTTTCTTTATTTTGGTTGGCTTTTGTGGGTTTTGCCTCTGGTTCTTTTTGTTTTATGTTATATACTTCAGCTCTAAATCTTTGATGTGTGGTTATCATTACGAATATGAAAAGGATAGTTTTATATATATATATATATATATATATATATATATATATACACACAGTCATGCATTTTCATTTTCTTTTGTGTGTGCCTTATCTCCATTCTCCTTTGCGAATTTGGATCTTTGAATTCTCCCCCTTTTAGTCATTGTTGTCTCAATTTGTCCCTATGTATGCTGAACGTTCATTACTATCTTGTTATAACAATTCACTTATTATTATTTAAACTATAATGTCCCATTCTTAGTAAGGGTTGCACTCCTCTGCCTCTATTTGCCTGATAGTCACTTTACTCCTAATTATGTATTTTTGTTTTTGTTGTTATTTTGTTTTAGGTGAGCTAACCCCTTTCAAGCTAACCTCTGTCATGAGGGTCTTGTAGTGGAGAATTTCCTCAATTTTTGCATGTCTGAAAAGGTCTTAATTTCTCCTTCATATGTAAAAGAGAGTTTAGCTGGATACATTATTCTAGGCTGGTAGTTCTTTTCTCTTAGTAGTTTAAATATTTGATTCCATTCCTTTCTGGCTTGTAAGGTTTGTGCTGAGAATTCCGATGATAATCTAATGGTTTTACCTTTATATGTTACCATTTTCTTCTCGCTGGCTGCCTTGAGAATTCTATCTTTGTCGTTGATTTTTGATAATTTTAATATAATGTATCTTGGTAAAGCCTTTTTGGGTTGAGATAATTGGGTGTTCTGTTGACTTCTTGAATTCCAATCTCCAGCTCATTCCTTAGATTTGGGGAACTCTCGTCTACTATTTGTCTGAAAATGCTTTCTAGTCTCTGCTCCTTTTCCCTGCCTTCGATAATGCCTATTATTCTTATGTTTCCTCTCCTGATGATATCAGTTAGTTCTTGAATTTCTCTTTCATTATTTTACATTCTTCTGTTTCTTTCTTCTTCTTTCTGATGCATTTCTAGATTTCTGTCTTCAATATCACTGTTCCTTTCCTCCATTTGGTCGACTCTATTTCCCAAACTTGCTATTTCATTTTTTAACTCTTGGAGTGTGTTCTTCATCTCCAGAAGTTCTATTTTGAGGTTCTTTTTGAGGGTTTCAATCTCCTTGCTCTGCTCATCTAGTTGTTTTTTCAATTCCTGAAATTGTTGATATGATTTGTTTTGGATCTCATTGAGTTTTTTCAGAAGTACCATCCTGAATTCTGTCATTTAAGTCGCATATTTCTATGTCTGTAAGCTTATTTTCTGGAGATTTTTCTCTTTCTTTCTGAGATGCCTTGTCACCTTGGTTGTTCATGGTGTTTAATGGATTATTTTTCCGCCTGGGCATTAATGGAAGTGTATTATGCTGTTTTCCAGAAAGAAGGTTTATTATATAAAGGTCTGTCTGTAGTCTGTTGCAAAGAAGACACTTTTCTTTTGGTTTCCAGTAGGTGGCGTCTAAGCCTCTTGGATCCCTGCTTACATAATGCCTTAAAGTACCTGTGGTAGCTCTTATGTGCAGGTCCCATGCTCAGACATGCTGGTGTGCAGTTTGGGTGTTTTTGTTGAGTTTTAGGTGTTCAGCTTATTGTTGTTTCAAAGGGAGAGATCTGGGGATGTCTCTCACACTGCCATGTTTTCCGTCGAAACGCAGCTCATAGCACTGGTCACCCACTGGGAATTGAAATGTAGCTTATAGGGCTAGCTGCTTTTGCTGCAATTAGAAAGGCCACTCACAATGATGGCCGCCCAGCTGTGAACACTTGGTCCTGAACCACTGGGAGCTGAGCTTGGCAGCAAGCCAATAACAGTGCCCCGGGCAGTCTGCAGGTTGGGTGGGCAGGGTCTCGGAGAGACAGTGGCAGTCAGATCAATACAGGCTTGGTCTTGCTCCTAATTTGGTAACTGTTGTGAGTTCCTGCTTAAGACCCAGGTCACAGCAACACTAGCTGCTGTCTGAGACTGGCCCACAGGCCCTCGATATCTGCCCAAATTCATAATGGCAGCAGTGATCTGCCTATCCCTACCGATGAAGTGTGGCTCACAGCACTGGTCACCGGCTGGGAATGGAAATGTAGCTTACAGGGCAGTCTGCTCTTGCTGCATTTGGAAAGATCACTCACAACAATGACCACCCAGCTGTGAACACTTGGTTCTGAGTCACTTGGAGCTGAGCTTGGCAGCAAGCCAATAACAGTGCCCTCTACAGGTTAGGTGAGGCAGGTTCTCAGAGAGACAATGGCTGTCAGATCAAAACAGACTTAGTCTTGCTGAAAATTTGGTAACTATTGTAAGTTCCCGCAGATGACCTAGATCACAGCAAGACCAACTGCTGTCTGGGACTGGTCCACAAGTCCTCAATATCTGCCCAGGTTCATGTTGGCAGCAGCAATCTGCCTGACCTAATCTCTGAAATGGGGCTCACAGCACTGGCTGCTGTTGCTGGGATTAGAAACGCTGCTCACAACAATGGCCACCCTGCTGTGAATACTTCACTCTGAATCACTCAGCTAAGGGCTTGTCAGCCAACCATAAACAACTGTCCCCAACAGTCTGCAGTTAGATGGGGCTGATCCCCTCAGACCAGCGTCTCCGAATGGCTCTGTGGAAGGGGTCCGCACAATCAAGCTGGCATGGTCCGTAGGGGGGCCCGACTAAGGCACAATGGTGGCTGCCTTTCCAGCCCTCTTTCTGATTCCAAGTAATGGAGACTTTTTCAGAATGAATCCTACGTGAGTTCAGACCCACCGCCCGGGTGAGTATATGCAGGTCAGAAAACTTTTGCGTGGGTCCTTCAAAGGGACATCTAGGGGCTCAGTCACCTTCTCTCTCACCCAGAAAGCTGGAATCCCCTCTAGTTTCTACAGTCAGAGTTATTGGAATCTCCTCTTCCCTGGGCTGGGACCCTGGGCCGGGGAGGCCCCAGATGTGACCAGGAACCCCCTCTCCTTCAGGAGAGCCTCTGCAGCCTCGCTCTCCCTCCCGGTGATCCTCCACCACCCGCGGGTGCAGGTCTAGCCCGATTCGCGACTTTACCCCTCCTACTGGCTTCGATGTAGTTCCTTTATATTATCAGATGTAGATGTTATGATCAGTTGGACTTCAGGTGATTCTCCACATTGATTATTTTATAATTTGGTTGTAATTTCAATGTGGTCCTGGGAGGAACCCTGCTTTTACCTACTCCGCCATCTTCCCCCTCGACATTTTTAATTTTTAAGGATGATGTTAGGTATAGGTTTTTGTAGATCTTCTTTATTATGTTCTTGTTTTCATGAATGTGTGCTGAATTTTTGAATTTTTTTGTTTTAACTTCTATCATGTGATTTTTTTTATTCTTTAGCATGTTATATGGTGGATTACAATGATTGATAGGTGAATATTGAACCATCCTGGAATAAATCTCACTTAGTCATGGAGTATAATTTTTTTTTATAGATCGATAAATTCTATTTGCTAATATTTTAAGGATTTTTACATTTATATTCCTGAGAGTTACTGTTCTGTAGTTTTCTTCATTTTGTTCTTTCTTTGTTAACATGAATTGGAGATGTTTCTTCCTCTGCTATTTGATGGAAGAGATTATGTAAAATGTTGTTAATTCTTTAAACATTGTATAGAATTCTTTAGTTAAACCATCTGGGCCTGGAGATTTCTTTTTTAATTATAAATTTAATTTTGTTAATAGTTACAGATTTGTTCAAATTATCTATTTTATATTGTGTGAGTTGTGGTAATTTATGTGTTTTGACGAATTGGTACATTTTGTTTAAGATATCAAATTTATGTGTTTAGAATTATTCACCGTATTTCTTCACTATGCTTTTGATATCAGCAGGGTCTGTAGTGATCGCATCTACTTCATTTCTAATAGACGTAATTGGTCTTCTCTTTTTTTCTTTGTCAGTCTTACTAGGTTTCTTGATTATGTCAGCCTTTACAAAGAACCAGTTTTTGTTTTATTGATTTTCTGTGCTTTATTTTTTTATTTCCAGTTCATTTATTTCTGCTGTTACCTTTATTACTTTCTTCAATTTACTTGCTTTGGATTTATTTTGTTCTTTTGTCTAGATATAATTGTTACTTCCTGAGGAAGAAACAGATTATAGATTTGATACTTTTCTTTTTGACTAATTTAAGCATTTAGGGCTTCAAATTTCCCCGCTTTTGCTGCATTCCACAAATTTTGATATATTGTGTTTTCCTTTTCAGTCAGTTCAATTAATTTTTAAATTTATCTTGAGATTTCCTTTTTGGTTATGGATTATGTAGAGATGTGTTTAGTTTTTAAGTGTGTAGAGATTTTCCTGTTATTTTTCCGTTATTGATTTGTTTGATTTTATTGTGGTCAAAGGATATACTCTGTATGATTTCAATTCTTTAAAATGTTTTTAAGTTTGTTTTATAGTTCAGGATATGGTTTATCTTGGTATATATTCCATGAACACTGGAAAAGAACATGTCTTCTTCTGTTTTTGTATGGAGTTCTTTACATGTCAATTAAATCCTATACTTAGGACATAAAGTATTTCGATATTTTTTTGATTTTCCATTTAGCTGTTAAGAGGGATGTTGAAGTCTCCAGCTATAATTTCAGATTTATTTATTTCTTCTGTGAGTTCGATCAGTCTTTGTTTTACATATTTTGCAGCTCTGTTCTTTGGATGATGCACATTTAGATTTGCTACACCTTCTTGGTGGAGTTACCCTTTTATCATTATGTAATGTCTTTTTCGGTCCCTGGTAATTTACTTTGATATCTAGTTTATGTTCCCACTCCTGCTTTCTTTTGATTAAATTTTGTATGTTATATCTTTTTCATCCTTTTACTTTCAATGTAATCTATATCATTATGTTTGAAGTGAGTTTCTTTAAACATCATACAAATGGGTCATCCTTTTATATCCATTTTGCCAATCTTTGTGCCTTTTAATTGGTGTATTATACCACTTGTACTTAACTGTAATTATTGATATATTAGGACTTACAACTGCATTTTATATTTTCTTCTCTGCTGTTTCTCTCTTTTTTCCCCTCTGGTTTTTTTTTTTCCCTGATACTTTGTGGATTACTTGAACATTTTTTGAATCCCATCTTGATTCATTTATAGTGTTTTGGCTGTATCTCTTTATCTAGATTTTTTTCAAGTGGTTACTCTAGGTATATTTATGTATCTAACTTACGATTTACTGATGTCCACATTTTGCCAATTTGAGTGATGCGCAAAACCTTGCTTTTCTTTGTATCTCTTTACCCTTATCTATTTATCATGTAATTGTTTTAAAATATTACCTCACATGCATTTGGAACTACATCAGATAGTATTATAATTTTGTTTGAACCATAAACATAGTTTAGAAAACTTGAGAGGAAAAGGAAAGCTTATTGTATTTTCTTATGTTTTTTACTCTTTTCATTATTCTTTCTTCCTTTGAATATTTCAAGAGTCCCTCTTTAATCATTTTATATATGGTTGAATAACTTCCTTTAGCCATTCTTTTGTGATAGATCTGGTGGTGACAAATTCTCTTAGTGTCCCTTCATCTCAGAATGTCTTGATTTCCTCTTCATTCCTGAAGGATATTTTCACTCTATATATATTTCTGGGTTGATAGTCCTTTTCTTTCATCTCTTGAAAAATGTTGTGTCACTACGTTCACTACGTTCAGGCTTTCATGGTTTCTAATGAGAAATTTACTGTCATTTGAGTTGGTTTTCCCAGACAGGTAGGTTATTTTTTCCTTTGTTCTTTTCCGAAAATTTTCTTTGTCTTTAGTTTTCAAAAGTTTGACTATAGCATATTTTGGCATAGATTTCTTTGTGGCTAAACTGCTTGGGGTTTCCTTAACTTAGTGAATCTGTAGGTTTATGTCTTTTGCTAACTTGGGGGTATTTTTAGTAATAATTTCTTTGCTTATGTTTCAAACCCATCCTCTTTGCCTCTCTTTCCAGAACTCCAGTAACACAAGAGGTAGATTTTCATTATAGTCCCATAACCTCAACAGGTCCTTGAGGCTTATTT
This sequence comes from Pteropus medius, assembly GCF_902729225.1. NCBI lineage: Eukaryota > Metazoa > Chordata > Mammalia > Chiroptera > Pteropodidae > Pteropus > Pteropus medius. The sequence goes on from NW_024354886.1 coordinate 6,695,932, forward strand.
AATTTACTTCCATTATTTTTTTTCCTCTGTTATTCAGGTTGGATATTTTCTACTGTTCTTTCTTCTAGTTATTGATGCTTATTCGATAAGTCCATCAAAGGTATTCTTTATTTCTGTTACAATGTTTATGATCTTTAGCATTTCTTTGTGGTTCCTTCTTAGTATTTCCACCTCTCTGCGTACGTTGTCCATGTGATCTTGCATGCTGTCTACTTTATCCATTAGAGTCCTTAAGATCTTAATCATTGTTATTTGAATTCCTGGTCTGATAATTCTAACATCCTTGTCAAATCTGAGTCTGATTGTGATACTTTCTCTGCCCCTTAAGCAGAGAAAGTTTTTGCCTTTTGACATGTCTTATACTTTTTTCTTTATAACTGGGTAAAAGAAACTGCTGTAAACAGGCCTTTAGTAATGTAGAGATTAAGTGTAGGGGGAGGGAAAGCATTCTACAGGCCTATGAGTAGTTCTCAGTCTTTTAGTAAATTCATTTTCTGACTGTGAACTTCATATGTGCTTTGCAGTTTTTTTTCCTGTTAGGTGGGACAGGAAGGCTAGAGGAGGCTGGAGTTGGGTATTTTCCTCCCCCTGGTCAGTTAGGCTCTGATAAAACTTAAGAAGGTTAAGTTCTGGTTAATAGTTTCTCCAGTGGGCAGGCCTTGTTAAGAAGAAAAGAATGCTTTGGTATATTTCAGAATGATTTTTTCCCCTTCCCCTCACAGAAGCATGAAAACTAGGTCAATCTCCTGGAGGTAAAGCTCACAAATGTGTGGGGGCCTCAGTGACTGGGTCTTCCTGGAGTTTTTAACTCTCAGACTTGTCCATGCTGAGCCTCAGGCTCTTGCCAAATTACAGTTTAGGTCTCCCTTCCTTGCACTGGTTCCTGTGGAGGTTTATGCTCTGTGCTCATGAGCTTCTGCTCTAGTAAGCTGTTTTTCTTTATATTTGCTAGATGATCTCTCTAGTTTGGGGGGCAGTGGTTTCCCCTGAGACCATCACTTCTCTTAAGAATCTAAGAAGAGTTGCTGACTTTTCAGTTTGTTCAGCTTTTTATATGTTTTTGGGTTGGAGCGGCAACTCACAGCTTCTTATATGCTAGATTGAAAACCAGAAGTTGTTCATTGATTCTTTACTTTGTCCTCTCCAATTTTCTGGTGAGTCTATCTTTTCTTTTTTATTTTAACTTTTGATTGTTTTGTGTTTGAGTTCTAAAATTTCAGTTTGGTTTTCCTTTGCTGTTGAGATATTCCTTTTTTTTTTTTAATGTTTCTTTCTTTTTTCTTTCTTTTCTTTTCTTTTTCTTTTTTTACTTGTTTCAAGAGTATATTCACTTCATCTTTTTGGAATCAGACTCTTGTCACCATAATTTTTGAAAGATATTTTTGCTGAATATAGAATTCTAGGTTGACAAGTAGAGATATTGCTCCATTTTCTTTGGCTTGCATAGATTCTGATTTCTGAAGTCATTCTTTGCTTTATTTCTCTGGCAAAATGTGATTTTTTTTACTATGTCTACTTTTAATATTTTCTCTTTAGTACTTTTTTCTTAACAATTTGCTTATAAGATAATACAAAAAAGAAAACTATAGATCAATATCTCTGATAAATACAGATGCAAAAATCCTAAACAAAAATACTAGCAAATTGAATACAACAACACATTAGAATCCTTTTAATAAAAGATTATACATCATGATCAAGTAGGCTTCATTCCAGGGCACAGGAATAGTATAACATATGCAAATGGATTAATGTGATACACCACATAAATAAAATAAAGGATAAGAATCATATGATCATATCAATAGAATCAGAAAAAGCATTTGACAAGACACAGCATCCATTTATGAATAAAACACTTAATAAAATGGATATAGAAGGAATATACTTCAACATAATAAAGGCCGTATATGACAAACCCTCAGCTAACATCATTCTTAATGGTGTAAAACTAAAAACCTTTCCTCTAAGATCAGAAACAAGACAAAGCTGTCTGCTATCACCACAATTATTCGATATAATGTTGTATATGTGTGTATGTAATATATAAAATAGTTCTAGATTGAGCTATATATATAATATAGTTCTAGATTATTATTATTATTTTTTTCAGGCAAGAGAAATAAATAAAAGCAATTTGCTTATAATGTGCATTAGTTGGTTTTCTTTACGTTTATTCTGTTTGGAGTTCATTGAATTTCTTTCTCCACTGGGAATATAAGCTAAATAATGAAGGAAATGACTGACAATATGATCTCAAAAGTATTTATTGAAAAAAGTAAATAAATAAATCTTAAAATGTACATAAACTTGTTCATAAGTAAATAGACAAAAATACATCTATGCATTTGATATCTAGCAATATTCTTCTTTCTAACTACCCATAAATCTTATTCAGATATCATCTGGAGACTTAAAGCCCTTAAGCTCTAGAAAAATTTATTTGAGCACTATTCTTTCCACTATGTAATTTCAAAAACTCTTACTCAAAAAATATTGTAAAATCCCAATCCATTTTTATTTACGTGGTAAACTTAAGATCCCAAATTTTAATTCTAACACAATTGTGTATATTCTGTATCTTGATAATTGTAGGAGAAAATGCTGTAAGTCTCTAATATTCTTTCCATATCTTATCATTAGTCTAAGTTAGTCATAGTAATCTCATCTGCTAGTTCATGGACTGGTTCAGGGCGGAACAAGCCTTAAGCAATTCTGGACAATGATATTTGTTGAGAATCTTGTTCAAGACTTCTTGTAATGTAAAACTAGTCTCTCTCTACACAGTTATATGAAGAAGGGAAGATGATACCACATATACTGATGGGAACTTGCTTGTATCAAGCAGGATCAGAGTAGAAAAGAGATTTTCACTTAGATAATTAAAATAATGATACTTTAATTATAGGTATAGGTAGGGTTAAAAGTGAGTGAGTGAAGGAATTTTTGAGGTTCCTAGAGATTAGAAAGAGTGAGAAGACTTGAAGAGGCAAAGGGAGCTGGCAGAAGCTATAGTTGTGGCCAGAACTATTGTGTACCAAAGTAAGCAAGGAGTGGAAAAGGAGCACCATGGATTTGCCTTCTTCCAACCTTCTGATCTCCTGCTGGTACCATCCACTGGCTAAACCCAACCAGAAGCCAACTAGATAGTCTTGACAAGTGATGTAATCCTTAGCTCAGCCTTTAGGGCACAGAGCAGGGACAATAAGGACAGAGAATGGACCTGACTAGGCAGACTAAGAATACCAGAACATTCCTTACAACTGTGTGGGAAACCAACTATAGGTTAAAGCCAGTGCAATAGACAGAAGGGTAGGGAGTTAGAAGTAATTGGATCTGGTTAACATGGATAAAGATTGAATTAACTGACCCTAAAGACCACTCAATTTCTGAACTTCTATTGTGAAGTATACATGATTATGGAACACATTCTCTTTGTCTTGAACTTCCTCTCTCTCCCACCCAGATTAACCACAAATATAATTGTTGCATGAAGCATCTTTTACTGAAGATTTTAGGCTTATATAAATGGTTCACATGTCACGGTGAAATGCAAAAAATAAAAATAGAAATTGCAAATTTGATAATTTTGTCTTAAATCAGGTTTCTCACTGACTATTTCACTCTTTAGAGTATCTTGCCTTCTTCCAATTCATTAGTTTCTCTGTCTCTCCCTCACCTCCCTCCTTTCTTCTCCCTCCTCCTTCCCATCCCTTCTATTTCATCTTCTATCACTATATTGAAAAATAAGTCCTATGTTATTATTCAGAGAATGCATATTATACTACTGATGGGACAAAGATGAACATGGGGCATTTATGATCAATATTAATTTTTTCTTGGAAGGTAATTGTGATCACAACTATATCTTTACCTGCTTTGATCCTTACAACACGTAAGATGATGATGATGATGATGATGATGATGATGATGATGATGATGATGATTTTTGCTGCTTTGTGATGAAGAAAATGAGGCTTGAGATGTTTATTTGCCCTAAAATACTAGTTGGTGGATCTTACATTTAAACAACACTGAAGCATATTATTTTTGTCTACACCACAAGGCGTATCTTTTCCTTTAAATATTTTCTTTGCTTATTTCCTATGACCAGAGCTTAATTCATTGAAAGAATATGCAATGGACAAGTATTATGTCATTTTTCTCATTGGTTCAGAGTACCATTGTAGGTTCAGTGCTGAATATTGGATGAGGAGAGTTATTTGAGAGAACCCAGAGTCACTTGAGCTGACTGTCTCCAAGCCAGATCATATCACTCTCAAGGGGTAGGCTCGGCCACTTATCCAGAATTGTAAAATCTCATCCTGATTTCATGTCCCTCTTTAAGTAAGATTATCAGAGGAGCTGAGAGTGATGGTGGATGTAGTATAACACCCATCTCAGTCCCTATTCCCTCAAAAGAGCTCAAGTTTTCATACATGAGGATATAAAATCATTCTCCCTCAAATATTATTGTTGATGTTGCTGTTGTGCATAAACCATGACTTTGGATAGGCATTTAAGTGGGCTGAAATACCTTTTATATAGCCTTTTATATTATGACCTCTTTTTACTAGTAAGGACTTACAGAAGAAAGAGGCATTATAAAGATTTCACAGAGGAATATTTAAGGTTTTTCTGGAGATGAAGCAACATGGTGAAAATAGATCTAGAAGCTGTGGGAAGAGTGATACCTGGAAATATCCTAATAATCAATAGGGAAACAGAAGCAGAGTTGAGAGAAAAAAAAGCCAGAGGTGAGGAGAAAAGAGTGACATTTGCAGATGCGTTCTGAGTGGTTATGTCATCAGTGGCCCCACTGAGAAGTGGAGTGAATAAGAGACTGAAAGGAAGAAGAAACTTGAAGAAGTGGATCAGGAAACAAAGCTCAGTCACATACCGAGTTCCAGCAGGCAGCCTGGGGTTTTGTCTCATTCCTCTTCTGTCTTCACAGGCCATTTCTTTATAGTCAGAGGAACCATGAAACTGGTGAGCTCTGGGCTCCTATGCCAGGATCATCCACTTTTCCTATTTACCTCAAGATTTTCCAAATATTTTGAGTCACCTGATTTCTTATCTTCCTGCCAAACCTTTTCCCACAGTCCTGGTCCTTTCACCTTCCAACATCTTCCAAGTCCTTATCGAACATCTGCTGTGGATTTTCCCCATAATCCCTTTCTTGGAGGAGGTATTGTCTGAGCATATCCTCTGGCTGATGAGAAAGGAGTTCTCCACAATGCCCATTTCGACCGCCACAGAACTGTATCTTTCTCTTCTCTGAAAATGGGTTGGCACTAGGGATTCTGAGAAAGGAGAAGCCATTGGGATTAGAAATGCACAGGGTCCAGTGGGGACATGCAAGGTACAGGGTCCATTGATCAGGTACAAGGGAGTGGTACAGGGAGTGAGGGTGTGGACAGAGTTGGGACATTCAGTCATGATGTCCAAACTGGTTTTCAAGTGAGCAGTGTTACTCAGTTCTCCAAAGCTGTCAAGTTCTATAAACCTCTCAATCTCAATTTGTTCTCACCTGGTCTTCATTTCCAGGTTCTATGTAGAACTGCTAATCTAAATCAAAATTGTAAGGAAACTGGCATAAAGGGTGTGTCATAGTGCCTATGTGGTCAGTTACTGATCAAAGGAGGCAGAACATAGAAAGAAGAGAGAATGGGTAAGAATAAAGGTGGATCTGATACTGTGCCTGCACATTAATCAGAATGTAACTGATGCTTGAAAGGGCCTGGGTACAAAATCCTAATTTCCTTTCTCTTTATCTTAGGCTCCCCAGGTACCTGGGGTTTTCTTTAAAGGGTCTTGGGTTGAGAAGTGTGGCCCAGAAACAAGAACTAGATAAAAACAACTTGTGGATGGAGGTTCCTGCTTATTCTCAAAGATGTGTCCTATGGGTAAGTCAGCTAATTTGTCAAAAGATCCTTTCAAAAGTAATATTTCGTTTTATATATTTCAGCATTTTAAAGGCTGTTTTGCTAATTTCTCTGAAGAGTCAAATCATAAAATTTACTAAATTCAAACAAAACATTTTTTTAACTATTTAAAATATTTATTCCAATTTATATCAAAAGTATTTTAAACAACTTCTGAAATTGTCTGTGAAGTATAATTAACCAGTTTATACTTTGTCTTTATAATGTATTTGTTATAAAGCTTCATGGAAACCAAGGACTGTTTGTTGTCAGAAAGATGGAGTGGAGTCATGGAGAGCCAGAGAATGGGGCCAGGGACGAGCAAGAGGACCCAGAAACTCAGGGATCTATGATCCACAGCCCTCCAACACACTTCCAAACCATCTAATATGGTTTAACATATTTCTAACAAGCTTCACAAATAGAAAAAAATGAGTTTGGGATACATTAATAATTTTAGTAAATTTAGCAAACTGGTCATTAGCAAAAGGCTTTTGATGGATTGGGTTCATTAAAGTAACCTGAATCCTTTTTGGCTCACATAAAGTAATCTATAGACCCTCTGAAAAGTCCCCTCAACATTGCTTCCAAGGTGATTTTATAAACAGAAAAGCATATCATGGCACTCCTCTGCTTAAATTCCCTGTTTTTTTTTGTTTTTTTTGTTTTTTGTTTTTTTGTTTTATTTTCTTGTCATACTGTGGGATGGGGGCTGGGGGTGGGGTGGAAACCCAGATGACTTTCAATGGTTCTGTTGTCAAATCTAGGTTCTGTTGCAAAGACTAGGATACCCGCCTTCCACCCTCTAATCATACCAAACTACACTCTGTGAGTAGTCCCCCTCCTAGTCTTGCAAAGAAAGACAAAACTACAGGAAACAAAACCACACAGATGTGTCAGAGCTGAGACACGGGGCCCTGATCATGAAGATGAGGAATGCAGGGCACTCAAGCTATGGCCAGGACAAGGCTTTTAAACATTTGGCAGAAGCTAAAATGACAAATAGCCAGTCCTTCTTTCACTAAATCAAATCAAGATGGGTAATATATGATCATAGACTCTCTCTGTCATAATAGTCCATGTAGCTCACAAAGCTGCATTCACTTTCTTTTTCTTTTATTAATTTGTGCTAAGACTCTGTGTTTTGTGCTCAAGTTTCCACATTTGTAAGCCCACTGAGAGAAGGACCGGGTTCTAAGATCTCAAATTATACTTAAAATGGCAGTTCTGTGCAGGGTTAGTCATGGCATTTCAGAGAAGAAAAAGGTAGTGGATTCATGATCATATATACATCTAATGTGTTCTCCCTGCTCTTTCCCTCTATAATTGTAAGGTAAGAGGTAGGATTTCTAAACCATAATGATTCCATCACCTGCATTGAGATAAGTAACAAGAAGACTTTTCAGTCTTTGTTAGTGATGTTAAAAAAGATAAACCCAGTACTGTTATATCCAAAAACTAATCTGTATGCAGCTTACCATAGATTGCAGAGGAGTTTTACAAATTATATCTGCATTCATGACAGTGGTCCTGTGAGGTGAGTATTCTTTCTATAGATGAGGCAAAACTAAGTCTTTCAGAGCTGAAATGGTTTATGTGTGGTCATTCTGCTACTGATTTGACTCTTCAGATTCTCTAAAATGTGATTTTAAAGAGATAACTATGTGCAAAAGAAAGAACATATTTTATATGAGTCATGAAAAATTCATACAACTGGCTACCTAAGGTTCATATGGGGTCATATGTGAGCAGCTTCATAAAGAGTTAGAAAAATTTAGGGATAATAGCTTGACGAATCTTTATTAAAGGGAAATAAAACTCTGGGGCAGTATTTCTTTTTTCTTTTTTAAAATAATATTTTATTTTTTAAGTATAGTTGGTATACAATATTGTATTAGTTTCAGGTGTTCAATACCGCGATTAGACCTTACAGTGTGATTACCACACTAAGTGTAGTAATCATTTGTCACTATGCAAATTTATCACAATATTATTGACTATATTCCTGTTCACTTTTTCACCCATTTCCCCCATGCTCACCTCCCAGCAACCATCAGTTTGATCTATGTTTGGCACTGTATTTCTAATTATATTACTACTGGCATTAAGGAGGCCATAGAATCCTTCAGAATATATGTTTCTTAATTTCTGAAATGAATGCAGAATGGGGTCCCAAGTGGCCCTTCTGGTGATAAGATGATTATTATGTTCACAGTTAAAACCACTGACCAAGCACAGAGTCTAAGGAATGCTGACCAGGGAAAATGATTTCTCCCCGAATTTCCACAAAGAAGGAATCCACAATTTTAATCTTCCATCCTAAGGGAACAGAGAATGTCCCCAGGGGAGAGTCTCCCCACTATAATCCTGACCCATATCAATGACTGTTTCTTTATCTCATTGTCTACCCACAGGAGCACGCACTGCCCTCATCCTACGTGCCTTGCTTCCACAAGGGCCCCACGGGGTGATTCAGGTAAATACCCAGAATCAGGATGTTAGTCGGAGTATCTTCCTCGCAGGCCAGGCCTGCGGTGGCTGCCCTGAGTAATGCAGCAGGGATATGTAAAGTGCAGAGAACTCTAGAAAAGGTAGAGAACGCTGACTAGGTCAGGTGGAGGCCCAAACCAGAGCCTTTCAGATGAAGTTTTATCCAATCAGAAAAAGGAGTCTAAGCTGACACTTGTGTTGCTACTAGAAAGTCTGTGTGAGGAGGCCTGTGAGACAGGGAAATCCCCAAGTCTGATGCAGCCTCCACTGTACAGGCCCAGAACAGAATCGAGGGAATTTTCCCCCTTAGGACAGGAGGTGGGGGATGCGCCAGAGTTTTCTGCTTATTCTGAGGGACTCTGAGGTAGATGCTGAGGGAACTGAAGCACCTTTAAGATCTTTCTTTGACCATTCTTCTTTGGCCCCCAATCCTACTTCAGGCCTGAGTTTGATGTTCCTTCTTTATGTTTCCCTCCCACCATGGAAACCTTTACTTTGTAGTTATCTTGATCCTGAGTATACCACTGCTAGTGGAAGCCCAGTCTGAATTTCCCAGCCTCAGGTGCTCTGGAACTATGCACCCAATAGAGAATACTGGAATAACTCACTGCCTCCATGTGTCATTAATGGGAACTTCTCGTTACCTCTTCCCTATTTCTTTTTACCTGGTGGACTCCTTATATTCTGCTTTTAGATCCTGTAGTTTATTTTAGAAGGACAACTAAAATACAGAGAAGAGAGAGAGGGAGGGAGAGAAAAAGAGAAGGGGAGAGATACTTATTGTCTTGTCTGCCTGGTACTGTTCTAATTACTCTGTAACCATTTAGTACTGCCCCTAGTCATGGGCAAGAGGAGACTGATAAATAACAAATTTATTTTAGAAAGTACATCGGTACTTCTGCCATCCAGGGTTTGATGTTTAGGACTGACACAGTACAATCTGTGGCTCTAAACATGTGTTCCCTTATTAACACTATTCAGGCCCCAGGAAATGCTTCTCCACAGCTTTTGCTCTCTGTCCTTGAAACTAAAGGTGACTGTGTCCGAATGTGAACGTTTGTGGACTGTGCCTTTGCTGAAATCAGATGAAACTGTTTCATGTTTCAGGGAAGATTTAAGCAGCTGAAGAGCTTATAAGGGAAAAGTCAATATAACTTTTCAAATATTTTCATTCAAAAAGCACAGATACAATAGATTCTTGCATAATGAATAAGCACTTGCCAGCAAGCTGTCAAGTTTTCTGTTTGTGATATTCCCAAAGGATTACACATGATAGCAAAGAGACATTTTGCAATATTAAAGCAGTCATATTACTGTTAAGTTTGTATATATAAAGATCTAGATATAAAATGTATGAAACATGATCCACATTTTACAAAGAGAAGCCTAAGGCAAAAAGAGGTTCAGTAATTTCAACAAACAAAGCAGCTCAAAATCATTTCCCTCTCAAAGTTCTGCTCTTTCTACCACAATTTAAGGCTCTCAGTGTCTAAGATAATAGAAGTGAACATCTCTGTGACAATAACTTTCTCTCCCCTGATATATGTTCTCCACTTATTTTTCTCTACTAAAAACCCCAAATATAAGAACGGTAGATTTTAAATATATATCACCAAGGTGCCTACTCTTGAATCATTTTTCTTTTGGTTCCTTAAGCCCCTAAGGCATTCAATCTTCAGATCTCCTATAACAGAGAAAATCTTCACCTCAAAGGTTCATCTAGTGTGATTTGACGAAGACATAGTGCCAGGCTTTGGATTGAGAACTTTCTCAAAAAATCATCTGCCCAGAGACAGATGAGGTACTTCAGCTTCAGTGCTGATTGGTTCCTTTCCTAGGGTCTCTCCAATCCTACCCTGCATGGATACTTTCACAGTTTCTTATTCTCTGAAGTGGGTGCCTCAGAGTGGGTACACCAGGTGTGAGCTGTGTTGACTACCATTTCTTATTTCTTTGCTCTCAGTTATGTCTGGGATGATGGCTCTGCAGATCCCCAGAGGCCTCTGGACAGCAGCTGTGATGGTGATCCTGGTGGTGCTGAGCACCCCAGTGGCTGAAGGCAGAGACTCTCCACGTAAGTGCAGGGCAGCTGCTCCCCAGAGCCACCACTCTGGAGAACAGGCTCTGAGGGACCCTTGGGCTGGGGTGTGGGGAATTCTATGATCTCAAAATACAGTCTTTTATCACTCATTTCTTCTTTTCGGGAAGGAGAGCTAGTTACATTCTCATTTCCACCTTATTAGGTGAGGACAATCCCCATCCGACAGGCTCAAGCCTGAGGATGTTATAACGGGGAGGAGGAGACAAAGTGTGCATCTACTACCAGTGACAGGACAAAGTGACATTGAGGTTATTTTTGAAGATAATAATTTCTTCAAAGAAGAGACAGCAGGATTTGTCATTTCAGGGTACCCCAAGACCTTGTCTGGACTAAATACTATGGGATTCTGAGTTGGCAAAATGTAGGGCAGCAGTGGTCCTTGTAGTCTCAGTATTTGAGGAAAAGGACTCTACATCCCTGACTTTGAGTGGGGGGCTTGTAAAGACCAAGTCTTGATGTTGGAGTGAAGCTGACTGCATGACCACAGACAGGGAGTCTTAACTTCAAGTTTCACTGACGTATGGTCAAATAGTAACGATTGAGATTCAGAGATTTGTGTTGACAATGGACTATATTTAAGAGAAAGAAGAATGTAAAGAAGGGAAATGATACATACTGAGAAACCATTTACTTTAGACACAGGGTTAGTATCTTCAGATTCTTCTCAATCTTCCTAACACTTTTATATATCTTTTACACAATTACACTTATGATAGTGGTATTTTGTTAAGTAACCTGCCAAGCTGGTAGTTGGCACAGTTTAATTGGAATCTAATTTATCTAAACCAAAAGCCTGTGCTCTTTCCATGAACCAAATATTCCTTGCTAGGACTCCAGAGGTGCCAACCCTTCCAACCACCAGGAGTGAGACAACCTCACAGTGCAGTTGGTTTACTCCGAAACTCAGAGTAAACCCAGGCATGGGAGAGAAGGCACTTTGCCCCGAGACGCAGAGAATATGCTTGTCAGGGCGAGGACAAGCTTAATTCTAGACCGTTCTCGTCCTTCCCCTGGACTCTCGTGCTTATGCGGATACTTGTTTATCTCTGAGGTTCCCCAGAGCTCTACGGAAAATGCGATTTCATGCTAGAACGTTCTGATCCCTCTAAATCCAAGGACAATTGTAAAATTACCCCGACCGCCCTCTTCGCCCAGTTCTGACCCTCAGGCAGGGACCACAGGTCTCAGGACTTGCGCCCCAAAGACAGGCTTTCCTCCCTCCCCTCCCCACACGCAGGCGGTTCCCAGAAGGGGCGGCTGGTCGGGGACCCCGGGTGCGGAGCAGGAGGCGCCGGGCCGGGTTGGGCGGGAACGGAAAGTCGCGGCCAGGTTTCAGGTGTGTCTGACCCAACTGCCCACGACCCAGAACGCCGCCCGGGCCGGCGGCGGCCGCGCTGGGCCGTGGGCCGAGGCCTGACTGAGGGCGGCGATTCCCCGCAGAGGATTTCGTGTACCAGTTTAAGAGCTACTGCTACTTCACCAACGGGACGGAGCGGGTGCGGCTGTTGAACAGATACGTCTATAACCTGGAGGAGTTCGTGGGCTTCGACAGCGACGTGGGGGAATTCCGCGCGGTGACCGAGCTCGGGCGGTCTTGGGCCGAGTACTGGAACTCGCAGGCGGACATCTTGGAGCGGAAGCGGGCCGTGGTGGACACGGTGTGCAGACACAACTACCAGGTGTCCGCCCCCTTTACCTGGCAGCGGCGAGGTGAGCGCGGTCCGCAGCAGTCCGCAGGCCCACCTCCAGGGGCAGAGTCTCCGCGGGGAGGGTGGCCTCTCGGACCCGACCCCGGGGCCCACGGAGGTGACAGGGAGGCGGGGCGCGTCGCGCGGCGGAGGGCGGAGCAGCCGCAGCGCCTTCCGCAACGCTCCAGATTCCGCCAGAGGCCGGCCGGGCCTGCCCAGTGTGGCAGGTTCCGCGCCCTCTGCTATTCTTTCCATCCATTCTGCACCTCCTCACCTCTTGCCATAGGTGTGTTTGCTTCCTTGTCCCTCACCTTTGCCTAAGCAGTAACCCGTGCCCGGTGTGCCCTCCTGGCCCACGGGTCCTGCCGTGAGCTCTCCCAGCAAGATCCATTTTTACTCGTGCCGCCGCGAGGCTTAATGAACAAGCTTGACCTGGTGGGTTAGAGCTGCTCCCCGACTGCGTGCAAGGCACCTTGCACACGTGGTAATATATTAGAATCGTGACATATATTCTGACTTTTTGGTTTCAAATTATTATTTTCTTAAATGGCTATCACCAGTCCTGGACCTCTTTGGGGCGAGGGACTGTCAATTATCGTTGCATTCCTAATACCGCATACACTGAACCTCGCAGTATGAGCTCAATAAACCTTTGTGAAATTAATGAATAAATGTACTCAGCTGCTCATCCACTTAGGCTCAATAGAAAACAGAGGAGTAAGTAGAGCCTTAAAAACTGACTTTATTTTTTTGTACTATTTTGCTTAATGCATTAAGGTCAACTCTTGAGTTGGATCTTAATAATTTAGAATTCGTGAATGCAAATTCTGAGGGAAAAAATGTTTGCTAAAAATAAAAACAACACTTGAATGATGTTGTATGACCCTAGTGTTATCTATGTGTGTTCACATAACTTTCAGCTTACTTTGTACTCTTCTGCCTTTTGACCCACATCTGAATGCCACTATGTACTTATATTTTTGCTATTTCAGGTCTTTTTTTCATAAAAATTATTTTAACATTTTTCTGTTGAACTTGTGCCCTCTATTTTTACTGTCAACCTAAGATGACAAATTTTATAAGTCCATGTAGCTGACCATGATTTTAGTCAGACTCCAGGAAAGAGAATCGAACAAGTTAAAATCTGAAGCTGAAAACATGATTCCTTCCAGATTGTGGCTCACGAGTGCCACAATTTTGTTAGTATTACATGCTGAGAATTATAGAATATAGCCTGTTTGAGAAGCATTGCTTTGTAGGAAGGATGTGATGGTCACTGTTCTCCCACTCTATTGGACGTAGAAATGTATATTCATTCTTAATTCTGAGTTCATGTTACTATTTGTGGGGCCTGACTAGTGTTGATGGTCTCATGGCTAGCAGGAGACTCAAAACTGATGTATTTTCTCTACTGTGAGGAGTACTGGGACTAACAGAAAACAGTGTCACTGCCCTAGTATGAATCACTAGAGCTGATCTGTAGTTACTTTCAATAGGTGTGGGGGAAAAGAAGTCCAGGTTTATTATATTTATTTTTCCATGTTTTATAAGCAGTGGCCTGTATAATATGGCAATTTATAATTTTAAAGTGTTTCATTTTTATCAATTGGTATCAACAGAATAACTCCCATAGAATGATTACTATTATCTCTTGAGTAAACTGACCGATGTGTTTATTCAAGCTGATAAAGTAGCCCAGCTCAGATCCTAATCCAAGAGTTGGAATCCAGGGATCTTTCTACTCTGGAACCAAGAAAGACTCTTCTCATGGGGAGATTTGCTGTGTGGTCTCACATCTCTCTGTGTCTTTTTTTGTCTGTTACTTCCCTCAGTGAAACCCACAGTGACTGTCTCCCTATCCAAGACAGAGGCTCTAAATCACCACAACCTGCTGGTTTGCTCAGTGACAGATTTCTATCCAGGCCAGATCAAAGTTCGGTGGTTCCGGAATGACCAGGAGGAGACAGCCGGCATTGTGTCCACCCCCCTAATTAGGAATGGGGACTGGACTTTCCAGATCATTGTGATGCTAGAAATGACTCCCCAGCAAGGAGATGTCTACACCTGCCACGTGGAGCACCCCAGCCTCCAGAGCCCTACCACAGTGGAGTGGCGTAAGGGGCAGTTTGTTTTCTTTCACTGTGGGCCCCAAAAGACAGAGCTTCCTTTGGCCTATTCCATATCGTCCCTTATCTCTGATGTTACTACTGAGCTGGACATCACAGGAGACTAGAGTGCCTCTTGTGCCATAGTGGGGGCATCAGAAACATCTTGATCTCATTGCCTTTCCAGGTACTAGGGTGGTTCACCATGGCCCTGGAACCCAGCGCTGATAGCTCTGAAGGATTAACTGTTGCGCTGTAACTGGGGTCTTAGCGTCTAAGGTTAAGGGTGTGTCTCAAGGAACAGTTTCTCTCACCCACCCACAGTGTCTAAGGATTTGTTGGCTGGTCCTCCTTTATGGGTGGTCAGAATGAGAACTATGTTCTCCTGGCACCTCTACCTCCTATACCTCAGACCAGACTTCCAGCTTCCCAAAGGGACACTGTGGGTGTGGGGGCAAATGCTGACACTCAGGCTCTGCTCCTCAGGAGCACAGTCTGAATCTGCTCAGAGCAAGATGCTGAGTGGCGTCGGAGGCTTCGTGCTGGGGCTGATCTTCCTTGTTCTGGGCCTTTTCATCCGTCACAGGAAACAGAAGGGTAAGGAACTCTGGGGAAATGGGGAAGAAGAGCTGTGGCTGACACTCTGTTGAGGGAGTTCTCTGCTTCTAGGTATAACTCTTACCTCCTGACCCCGAAAGGAAAGAGTCTGGGCTGGTGGTGGGAGGAGAGGGAAAAGCCTATGGGAAGACTTTGGACTGATTTTACTGGTTGAAAGGTAGCCCTACTACAGAGGTGACTAGCAGAGTGTAATGATGAACAGGACTTCCAGTTCATCATTATCTCACTGGCCCCTTTCTGAAAGCTTCTTGTTTTAAGGGGTCGGGACATTGGTTTCCGTAGTGACAGTTTCATTCATTTCGGGGGATTTTAGCTTAGGGTGGTTAAGGCATTGTGGTTGCTGAGCAATGAGGAAATAAATTACCAATTAAGTTGCATATCTCATTTCTTCTTGGAGTGAGTGAGGGACTGGTGTTTGTGTGATGAGAACTTTCTCTGTATAACTTCCTTTAATAGGACCTAGTAGGCCTCTACCAGGTACTATTTCTGCTCTATTCAGTGGGGGTGAGGGTGGGGTGCGGTGGGGTGGGGCAGGGGAACAGATAAAAGAGGGAAAGGCCTGAGGTAAGTGCACCTGGGCACAGTAGTCCAGGCTCATGGCCTGTTCCTTGCCATGGGATCCAGAGTTAGGGGAGAAGTTTGCCCAGTTTCTGTAGGAAGCTCCAGAGGTTGTTATGCAGAACCAGGCCATAAATTTGTGGCATCTTTCTGTGAAACTTGGAGCCAGAGCCACGTCGTGGGTGTTAGGCACAAGGACGATGCCCACATTGTGCCAAGTATTGGTGGCTACTGCCTGTGGATATTTATAAGTGACTAAAAGAATACTAGTGGTAGAAAGGTGAGTTGTCAGCTAGTTTACTAAAAAGAGTGAAACCATATTCCACTGAAGAGTAACAGCTGCTCTCTCGCCTCCCACACACTTGTGTTGACCTGAATTGCATGTCCTCTTTAGCTGATTTCACCTTTACACAAATATTGAGGGAGGCGATGACTGTATGCCCTGGACCTTAGTTTTCTCTGTCTCATGCTGCAAGGAGGGGAGAGGATAGATACACTGCTCAGGGCACCCAGTGCTGATTACTCTCTCTTTTCCAGGGCTCCTGCACTGACTCCTGAGGATACTTCTGATATGCCTGCCTGTCCTTGCCCAGAATTCCCAGCTGCCTGTCACCTTGTCCCTCTGAGATTAGAGTCCTGCAGTGACTCTGATGCAGTTGCCAGGTCACCTCCTGCGAACCCCACCCCAGGGATCTGACTGTAATGCTGCTTCCTGCATTGATCCTGGAGCCTCTGCCTGTGCGATGCCAGCAGCAATTGCTCAGGACCCAAGGCATTTTTTTCTGTTTCTATTCCCCCCCTACCAACTATTCAAGAGGAGCTCATTGAAACCATTTACTTGCCTATACAGCTTTAATCATAATTAAACGTATTATGAGTTTTCTGTATCCCGAACCTCCTTAAATGAGTAAAGGTAGCAAAACACTGCAGAATGAAAGAATATATTTTGAGATGACCCAACCAACCTGGGACCAGAAGGAGGGGTTGTTCTTTGAAAGGAGACTAGAAGCATCTTAGGGTGTCATGTAAGAGTGGGAAGAGGAGATAAAAGATCATTTCAATGGTAACATTCTTCATAGTTCTTTAGTATTGATGTTGATTGCAGTGGCCTTAGGATATGCTGGCCTCTTCCAGTTTGGTGAGAATTCTGTAAGTAAGCATAGTGGAATTGTTTATGGACCGATACACTGGCCTTGGGTCACTGATGTTTCAAATATATCCTGGCAAGTCATATTGATCAAGGTCAATTTTTATTTTTGAGAAAGTATAACCAGCATTAAAAGTACTATTTTTTGTTTCAAATGATAGAAATCCAACACAAATATATTTTGTTCATGTTATAAGTAAGTGTGGGGTCAAGTTGATTTCAGAAGTGACTAAATCCATATATTCAATGAGATCTTCCTCTCTTTTTCTGTTTTATCTCTATCTGCGCACCTTTGTCTCTTTGTGTCTCTTTTTGTCCCCAAATGTTTCTATCAGTGTAT
Organism: Pteropus medius; assembly: GCF_902729225.1. Taxonomy (NCBI): domain Eukaryota; kingdom Metazoa; phylum Chordata; class Mammalia; order Chiroptera; family Pteropodidae; genus Pteropus; species Pteropus medius. The sequence goes on from NW_024354886.1 coordinate 6,712,903, forward strand.
CTCTCTGCATCTTTGTTTCCATTGCCAGGTCTCTCACTGTATCACTGCTTGTCTTTCATTTTTTTCTCTCTGCACTTTTGTCACTATTTACCGGCATCTCTTTATCCTCTGTGTTTCTTTTTGCACCTCTCTATTTTTCTGCATTTCTCTTTCTCATCACCTCACATTTAATCTCCTCTCTCTCTTTCTCTCTCTCTGTTGTATGTTTGTAGAATGTCTACCAGAATTTTAACTATTTTAGCAAAGATTCTGATGGGCTCAGCCAGGGTAACATTCACACTTCTCAAAAACACCATCCTGTTCATGGGATGCAGACAGTTGGTGTTGTGCTTATCACACTTATTAGAAGCAAGGGCTGATTTTTCCAGATCCTATGTTGCTGGAAATGACTTTCCAGAGTGGAGATGTCTACACCCCTGCCATGTGGAGCACTCCAGCCTCCAGAGCCCCATACGATGGAGTGGTCCAGAGGCAGTTTGTTTCTTGTGGACCCCAGAAGACAAATGGCAGAGCCACCTCTGGTTCTAGGTTTCTTCCTTGGGAAGGTGGGGGAAAGGGTGCCAGCTCACATTCATCCCATTCATCCTTTTCTCCGACACAATCAATTCTCAGAGGACAGAGCTCCCCTTGTCTGTGAACATAATGACCTGTTGGTTCCTGATGACATTCTCTTCCCAGGTATTAGGAAGGTCACTACGCACTGTGGATCTTTACACATGGACCCAACCCTGAAAGCTGGTCTCCTTCTCAATCTCTGGGTCATGAAGATGGATGGCTAGGAGCTTATCCCTAAAGTTATGGAGAGCCATGCCATTGAGGAGCTGGCATCCCCTCCTCCCTGCTCCCTTACCCACATGTTGGGCCTGAGGAGCCAATGATAGGTCCTTCCCTCTCCTGGATGAGCTCAGAATAGAGAACTAGGCCTCTTTGGGACCTTCATCTTCTGTAATACAGGCTGCACTGTAGGTCATAGGCAGGGACACTGGGGTGTGGCGACAGACTGATACATGGGATTCTGTTCCCAAGATCATAGTCTAAATTTGCCAAGAACAAGATGCTGAGTGGCCAGAGTGTTTGTGCTGGTTTGTCATCTCCCTCAGGATCAGCATTGCCATTCATTATAAGAGTAAAGATGGAGTGACACTCCTGTGGAAGTGGAAGGACTTGTGCTGTGGGTTCAGGGAGCCCTTGCGCTCTATACTTAGCTGTTTCTTCTGACTCTGCAAAGACAGGAGGATACCGAACCATACTGAAGAGTTTAGGGAGATATTGAAATCCGATTTTTTTAGTTGAAACATAAGCCCTATTATAAGGATGAATGGTAGAGTATATTTTGGGACATCCTTACAGTTCAACATTGTCACACTAGTCCCATGCTGGAAGATTCATTCTTAATAATGTCAGAGTCTTCTTCCCAGTTTCATAGAAACAGCTTTTTTTTTGCATCCAGATTGCATTGGGTAATGTAATCTTTAATTGATAATTTAATTAAAATGACAAATATATCTTTTATAAACAAATTTGCTATCAAAGAACCCCCTGAATCTTAGTAGGCATGTAACTTGAAGAAAAAAAATGTGTGGGTGTTCTAGACCACCCACTACTAGTCATGAGCATTTGATCTTACTTTCAATGATATCAGTCAATATGTCTTCCAGGGACAGTGGCACCAATATTCCATAAGCTTCTGCACATTTTCCAGCCTCCTCTGGTTAGGTTGGGGTCAAGTGACTAGTACCAGCTAATGGAACTTAAATGTGGGTGTAAATGTGGGCTCTGTCTGCTTTGTCTTCCTCTGGAAGCTGTTGTTGAGGTGATGGTATATGAAATGCTAGAGACTCCATAACCTGAGTCCCTTGAATGATTGTGGAATTGAGTCCCCTTTATTAAGCTAAGCCACTGAGATCTAATTTTTACTGCAGGTTAAGATCTTACTGCAACATAACCTTACCCTTCCTGACTATAATAGAATGTTTAACTGAAGGAGGAAATTTCATAAGTCAAAAGGGTGAGTCTGCTGACTTAATGACTATAAGAGATAAATTTTAATATATATATTCCCAGTGACTAGAATAGTGCTTCTGTAAGGGAATGCTGTCCTGATCCACCTAGATTCTTCCCTTTGAGACTGAAGGATTTATTCCCTTAGTTGCTGCGAATGTTGCCGATAGCCCTCAGCTGTTAACCCACCTCCAGAATTACCTTAGGTAAGGGGAGCTATCTCACCCAATTTTCACCTTATTTCCCAGGGCAACTTATGTCCAGTGACTGCTCAGTGTGGAGGTATAAATGTCCCTATTTGGGGCCAACTCTGAAGGGCTCTTGCAGCTTCAGAGCTCCCTACAGGTTAGCTTAAGAACTTTTTGTAACTGTATAACAGCCCAGCTTCTAAAATCTTGCTTTAATTCATGGGTCATCTTATATCATTCTTCTTTCTATTGTAATTTAAATATACTTATTTCTGTGTCTTCTTCTCTTAAGTATGGCCAATGTCTCTTAGCCCCCTTTTTTGAGATATGAAGGTATTGGCATCATTACCCTTCTTTTCCCCTCTCTTTTACACTCCCACTTATGAAATTGAGGTATCTTCACTTTTTTGAAATACATATTGTTGAAGCTGAAAATATTAACATTCTGCTGTAACAATAATTGTCTTTGGACTTTGCTCATAGATTAATTCTAAAAGTGGGAAAAAGTTGTTTATCACTTTCTAAACATCACTTGTGTAGTCAAGCATTTGAGGCTTGCCGTGGAACTGCTGTAGCAGGATCTCTTTTCAGTGACATCCTGGGTTGAATCCACCATTTCTTGCAGTCCTTGCCTTTCTGTCTTCTGAATAACAACCTCATTTTACCTACTTAATCAACTTCCAATAAAAATATTCTTAATCAACTTCCAGTAAAAATATGTGTGGTAGGTAAATTTTATATCCTTTAATGTCTACAAGTTTTTATTCTTCATATCTGTGATTTCAAAAGTTGTATGTTTATTAATAGAAAATAATTTTTCTTTAGAACTTCCAGACCTTTCCCATTATCTTAATGACAGAAGTATTTGACAGTCTGATTATCCTCTGTTCAGTTTTACTTTCCCTCATTGGGATATTTTATGATCTTCCTTTAACTTGAGGTCCCGAAATTGATATACTTGATAATAAAAAATGATATACTTGAGTCTGTTTTCATTAATTTTGTTAAATATCTGAAAGCCCTATTTTATGTAAAGAATTAGGTCTTTTGTATCAGAAAATTTTTTCTTATTATTTGTTATGTTAATTTTCTCCCTTCATTTCTGTTTTCTCTCTAGGTCTGTTAATTTGATGTTAGACTCCCTGGGTCTATTCTCTATGTCTTATATTTTCTACAATATATTACATTTCTTTGTCTTTTTTTTAATTTCAGGGAGATTTTCTTGATTTAATTTTCTAATCTTTCTATTAAATTTTTATATTTTTTAGCTCTATATTAGTACTTTTATAGATAAAATACCTTTTTCACTTCTAAGAATTTTAATTAGAATTAATAAATTGTTTGCTTTTACATGCACTTTCTCTACTAAATCTGATGATTTTCATTTTATTTTCTCATCTTTTCTTTCATATTGCAAGATTTTCTCAAACACTTGCTCTGCCCTCTTTAACCTTGTCTTTCACATGCTATGTACCATTTTATTTCATTAGAAATAAACTCTTCAACTCTTCTCTAAACTTTACCAAATTAGACCTGGTTCTTGATTCTTCTCTCATGTTACCTTGTTCTTTTCCTTTATAAGTTCTTCAGAGTTTGTTATTATATGTTTGTGGAATTATTTCACATATATATGAAATATATATATACATATATATGTATGTATGTATGTGTGTATATATATATATCCTCCCACTGGAGTATATCTTTTTGGAAGATAATGAATGTATCTGTTTTCACATTATTTTAATACACTCAGAACATAGTATAATATGGATCACAACACTGGTACTCAATGACCATTTTGCTTTATTGTTTGAATTAGCAAATATATCAATAAAGTTTGGGGCTTAGTCCATTCAATAATAGAGGGAACATTACTTTTTTTCTTTTGAGTTTATTCCTTGTTATGTATTTAATCTTTAGGTTAACATTTCTGAGACGGTCCTATAGCCTGGAGTAGTATGTAGATACTCAAGGTTTTCTAAGTGCGATAAAAAAGACTTTAAAAACCATAACTTTAAATTGAATGCTTCTGTGCCTATTTTTTTTGCTTTTCTTAGAATACTTTTAAAAAACTTTATATTTTAAATATACAGTAGTAGCAAGAATAGTACCATATATCAACAGTTCAGTTTAACAGTGATCAATTCATGGGAAATTCGGTAAACCATTCACTTAATCTTACATGCACACTGGATTATTTTAAAGATAATCTCAGACTTCATATAATTTCATTCTTAGTATTTTATTATGAAATCTAAAATATAATGAATTTTTAGGAACATAACAACAATTCCATACCACACCTAAAATTAGATAAATAATTCCTTAGTACAGTCAGTATTCAGTTTTTCTGATTTTCTCACAAGAATTGTTTTTACTCACATTACAGTAATCCCCCTTTATTTGCGATGATTACAGCATGAGATTTCATCACATTACCTACAACAGCAGGCAATTTAAAACACATGAATTGTTTATTTCTGGAATCTTTCATTTAATATTTTGAACTGTGGTTGACCATGAGTAACTGAAATCACAGAAAACAAAACTGTGGATAAGGGGAGGACTACTGTATTTTATTAAAAATATCGACAATTTTCCTTCCAGATAAGTATTATTAGCACTATTTTATAGATGATGAAACCGAGGCTTAGAGAATTTCAGATATAGACTCACAGACACAGAACTAATAAGTGACAGAGTTGCGTGGGACTGAATTCTAAAGTTCATGTCTTTTGTTGAATATTTACTACCATTTTATATCACATATTATTCATTTTCCCTTTCTCAACTCTCTCCTATTTCCAGTTCCTTTTCTTCTATCTATTCCATACATTACCCTCTCCCTATTTTCTTTTCCTCCCATCTGTGCCTTAAGTCAGCTGCAGGGCTATGATGACTCTCACCCCAATCACCTTTAGCAAGCAAGGCAGGCCCCATAAGGCACTTGCTTAATTTAAAGCCCTTCAGGTTCTACACACGACTTTTTTGTTTGTTTGTTTGTATTTCTTCTTTTTCCCTGTGAGAGGGTCCTAGGCTAACTAAAAGAGATTAGATTTAGAAGCCTCTATTCACTGTGTACCATAGGTAAAAAGTTCTTAGATTTTCTGTTTTGAGAGAGTATAAACATTTCCAGTGATAGATTGTATACTAAAAAGTAAATTATCTTTTCTGTTTTTGTTGAACCTGGGTGATAAGTACATGGGGGATTGTACTATTCTCTTTATTTTTGTGTATGTTGAAAAATACTTTTGTGAAAAAATAAAACCTAAACCTCTCTTCTCTGTATTTGAAATTTCAGCAGCTGCCTTTCTTTCTTATCACACATTCTCTATTTAATGCTATGATGAATAAATAAATTTTAAAATAAAGTCACATGTACCTTAAATTTCTATAATTTTTGTTTTATCAATTATACCTCAATAAAGCTGAAAAAAGTGTCAAACACAAAGAAAGGTTAGTTTCCGAAGTAAATTTCTTATGACTCCAAGATTAGGCCAAACTTCTTAAATAAAGACAAACATCCTTGTGTATTTTCTCCCTTTTTCATTCTTTCCCTCCTTTTTATGTTACCAATTTCATGTCAATGGACTGTATAGATGCAGAGAAATGAACACATGTCTTAACAACTCTCAGAAGTAAAGCATAGTGCTTCTGATTATAGTGGAATTCATGTGACACTATGTGTCGGGCTATGTGTGAAGTGCTTTATTTGTAACAAAATAAAGGATATCCTTCAATATCCCTAAATTGTAATGTAGTGAGTACAAACCTAATATATTGCATGTGATTTTTCAATTATGTAGATTCTAAGTAGTATATTAAATATTAGTAAAGTCATACTTTATACACACAATCAGAAATAATTCAAATAACTCAAGTAATTGTTCAAGAATCACATAATTTAAAATCATGAGAACCATTTTCCAACTTTGTTTATAGTAATGTCATGTGGTGATCCCACTTTTAATTTTTAGCTGATAAAAAGAAATGTTTTTTTTAATTTTTTCCCAGCTTTATTGAAACATAGACAATTAGTTGTTCATATTTACATCGTACAATTCAATGAGTTTTTTCAATTATAGTTGTCATACAACAATATATTAGTTTCAGTTGTATAGCATAGTGATTAGAGATCTGTATAATTCACAAAGTGATCATCCCACTAAATCTAGTACCCTTCTTCCCCTTACATATTTATTACATTATTAACTATTTTCCTTATGCTATACTTTATTTTTCCATGTCTATTTTGTAACTCTTTTGTAATCCATTTGTACCTCTTAATCTTTTTGCCCTTTTTCACTGTCCCTCCAACCCCACTCCTATTTAGTAGCCCTCAAATATTCTCTGTATCTATTAGTTTGTTTCAATTTTTGTCATTGTTGTTTTGTTCTTTAGATTCCCCGTGTACATAAAATCATGTGATATTTGTCTTTCTCTGACCTATTGCATTCAGTGCAATACTCTCTAGGTCCATCAAGGCAATATCTTTTTCCATCCTCTTCCTTTTAGTCTGTATGTGTCTTTTAATCTGAAATGTCTCTACAGGCAGCATATGTAGGGGTCTTATTTTCTTATCCATTCAGCCACCCTATCTTTTTGTTGGAGCATTTAATTCTTTTTCATTTGAGGTACTTATTGATTGGAATGTAGTTATTACCATTCTTTAATCACGTTTTTGAGACATGTTTTTTCTTAAAGAAGTCCCTCCAACATTTCCTGTAATGCTGGCTTGGTGTTAATGAATTCTTTTAGCTTATTTTTGTCTGGGGCGCTCTTTATCTGTCCTGCAACTCTAAGTGATAGCTTGCTGGATAAAGTATTCTTGGTATTAGATCCTGGGTTTTCATCACTTTGAATATTTTGTGCCAAACCCGTCTGTACTGCAAAATTTCTTTTAATAAATCAGCTGCTCCTTTGTAGGTAACTAACTGCTTTTCTCTTGCTGCTTTTAAGATTCTCTTTTTGTATTTAACCTTTGGCATTTTAATTATGATGTGTCTTGGTGTGGGCCTCTTTAGGTTCCTAATATTTGGGACTCTCTGAGCTTCCTGGGATTTAATGTTATTTCCTTCACCAGGTGAGGGAAGTTTTCCATCATTATCTCTTCAAATAGCTTTTCCATTTCTTGTTCTTCCTCTCCTCCTTCAGGGGTCTATGACATGGATGCTTTTGCATTTAATTTTGGCCCATAGGCTCCTTAAATTATTATTCTATTCTTGGCTTTTTTTTTCTTGCCATTCTGATTGGGTATCCTTGGCTTCCCCGTTTTCTATACAGATCCTCTTCTTCATCCACTCTGTTGATTCCTCCTCAAATACTCTTTATTTCAGATAATGTATTCTTCATTTCTGATTGGTTTCCTTTTATAATTTCTATTTCCATTTTTATGGTTTTTTTTATATCTTTGTTAAATTTCTCACTGAGTTCATCTACACTTCCCTTAATTTCACTGACCATTTTTATAACCAGTGTTTTGAACTCTGCATCTGTTAGATTGCTTGACTCCATTTTAACTTGATCTCTGTTCTGTTTCTTTGTCTTCTCTGGCTACCTTTTTGTGTCTGTTTCTATGTACCAAGCAAAGCTTCTAAGTCTTCCGGTCTTTTTAGCATGGCTTTATGTAGTAGGTGTCTAGCAGCACAGTCCTAAGAGAGGTTCAGCTGAAGCCCCAGCCTGTGTCCCTCTGGGTCCACCTGTTAAGATTCAGCAAGCAATCCATGGATGCTGTGCTTATAATTGCCTCAAGAAGCCATGCCAGAAACCAAGGTCAGCTGCCACCAGTATGAGTCTTGCAGCTGCTCAGCAATTGGGCCAGGACTCGTTGAGGACACAACTGGATGTGGCTTGAGTAGGGCTGTGAATTGGAGGAGGTGGAGTTTCAGGGACTCCTGTGGGTGTAGCGACCTCTGTAATCCAGTTCAGTGATGTCTCAGCTATGGTGGCACTGCATCCACACACTGGGGGCAAGGGGGAATTGCTCAAGAGAGGAACAATGGATGTTGCCAGCACATCTTTCCAGGAGAAACCCTCGCCTCTGACCCTCACTCTGATAATTCAGTGTCCCCCTGTGAGTCCCTGGTGCCTCCCTGTGCAGCCGACCTGGCTCTGGTGCTCAGAGCGAGCAAGTGCATCACCGTAAGTCTTGTCGCAAACACAGCCCCTTTAAGAAGATTGTCTACACCTGCCAGCTGCAGCTGCCGTAGCCGCTCAGGATTGGGCAGCCTCGCATCTTTGCCCCCTCTACCTCAAACATTGCAGTGTGATTCCTTATTTTTCACCCTAGTTGTAAGGCTTCTGTTCATCTAGACACAAGGCAATTCTGCTTGCTGTTTGCTCCATCTTTCTGTCGCAACTTTGATGTGGTCACAAGAGGGGATGAAAGAAGCTTCTATCATCTACGCCATTTTGCCCAGTCTCTGCTCTTATTTTTTAGAGGTAATTTTATTTATGCTATATTAAAGTTATATGAAAACTTTATGAATAAATCCCTTTAATAAAATACAACTACCATTAAATTCACTTTTCTCAGTACTTCATGAGGATGGAGTCAGAGTAGGGCAGCATTTGTATATTTCTCGGACACAGATCATAATGCCATTCAATATAATCCTTATATTTCAATAACACACACACACACACACACACACACACATATCACCTCCAAAATGCTGGGTTTTTACCTTCTGATTCATTGAAATTTACATTATATTTATTTAAAATCATCCTATTGCCAAAAACTTCTCAGCACATTTGTGCATTTTCAGGTGACTTACTTTTTTTTATATTAAAATTTTATCTTAAACATTTGGGATCATAATTACTGATCTTTTTTTTCTTTTAAATACACTTTTGTTTAGAGCAGTTTTAGGTTCACAGCAATTGAGTGGAAGGCACAGAGATTTCTCATACACCTTCTGTCTCCACCATGCATAGCCTCCCCAATTATCAACACCCCCTACCAGAATGGTACATTTGTACAACTGATGATCCTGTATTGACACATTACCATCCAAAGCCCATAGTTTACATCAAGGTTCACTTTTGGTGTTGTACATTCTGTGGGTTTGGACAGGTATATAATTACATGTATCTACTGATATGGTACTGAAGAAGAACCCTATATTACAGGCTTCACAGTGTTCCTAGCCTCACTTCCTCTTACCCTATTGCTTGTAACCACACAAAAACTTCGCTTTAATATAGTTTTTCTTTCCTCTGATTCAAGCTGGTTTTGCCCAGATAATGGCATTGTGACTCATTCCCCCTGCCCCCCCTTCCCCTGCCACCCATCTTTATTCTCTGTATGTCTGCTCCTTTAATCATTGAGCCTTAGGACATAAGATTAACAAAGCAATAGGTTTTGGTTGGACTTTAGAGTAAGGATAACATCTTGGCTTAAGATGTATTTCAGCCCCAGTCCCATTGAGGCAAAACTACAATCCACCAGCCAAGGAACCAGGTCAAGGGACCAGACAGGATGGCGCTATGGCTGATTCCAGAACTGGACACACTAATCAATTACCTCATCCCCTTTTAATAGTCCAATTAGTAGCGTCCATGACACCAACTCCCTTAATTTTCATGGTGGCTGATTTTTTCCTATATAATCTGTGCTTCCAAGCTACTTGGGGGCCAGGCTTCTGAGTGCTATCTTGCTTCTGTCTCCAGGAAGCAAGCCCAACTCCTGTATTGGTTTTCGGCTGGGGCAAGCAGCATAAGCTCTGGACACATTCGTCCTCTGGTTTCAGTATCATAAAGAATAGATTCACTGCCCTAAGAATTTTCTGTGCTCTGTTACCCATGTTTTCATGATCAGATTCCCTGCATTTACTAATTCTTAGTCTGTATTTTTCATTATTCTCTTACTTTTACCTCACAGGTAGCTTTTTCTCCTTTGATCTTCCCCACCTCTTCTCTAAAGTAAACATATATAAAGATCTATCACATATAATGTACTTGACTAAAGATTTATGGGCGATAAGGAGGGAACATATTTCTTATTAGAGGAAAAACCCAAAGTCGAATATCACAACTTCTTGCCATAAGAGTTGTCTTAGCAACCTCTTCACCAATTATCACTCTACCTTATCCATTCGCTCAGCCTGACCTAATCTCAGCCTCTTATTCTATAGAGGAAAAAATCCTCCAATTAATGTATGAAAAGAAATTTATCCATAGCTCTATGTTTGAATCTCCTGAATTATTAAAGGGCTCAGAACAACAAAAGTGCTTTTCATATAATATGATCCTTTTTTAAAAAATTAATTAATGGTGGATATATCTAGCAATGTTTTCTTAAGTATTTGCATACTATGTGTAAGGCACTGCCTGCGTATCAATATTATTCAAGTTCTGTCAATAACTCTGCAAGGAAAGTATTATCACTCTCATGTTATGAGGAGAAAAATAAGGCTTAGAAATGTTAGATATTTTACTCAGTGTTATAGAGTTTAAAAATCTAGCTATAAAGTGCTGAGTCCTAGATTTGGATTTACGTTTCTTTATATTGAACTCTGCTGTATCAACTATTGTGTTAATATTGTGTCTTTTTCTCCCAATTACATTTTAAACTTACTGATGCAGATGGCATAGACTGAGAAAGCCACATACATTTTATAGCTCTTCCATGATGTCATCCTAGATGACATCATCCCATAACATCCTAGATGTTATGTATAAACTCAGTAGTTGCAGAATGGAAAGACGGAGGCAATGTTACTCAAACAATTCCAAAAGGCAAAATGACTTCAAGTCAGATCATGTACACTCAAGAATGAGGTAGACACACTCAAGAGAACTAAAGAATCCCCTCTGTTGATTAATTTTCTCTGCAAAGGTTTTCACTAGGAGACAGTGAATCCAGAGGAATGTGGGCACCAGGCCTGACTGGCCCAAGGTCTGGCTGGTCCAAGGTCTGGCTGTAATCCGGCCTACAGCTAGGAATAGGACCCCAGACTTAGAAAATAGGTAAACATACTTCAGCTTATTGTATCACAATGTGTGGCTGAATGCCACTTTTTAACTCTGCTATGTGAGGAGCCATGCGGTCTCCTGGAGAGAGAAGGAGAGAAGAAGGGGAGAGCAGAAAGGGGAGCAGAAGTGCGCTCAAGACTGCACGCCCCGTGCCATACAATGCACTTCCCCATAGAACTGCCCTTCCCAACAGAAGTGCTCTCTGCACAGTAAAGTTGGTGCCTGCCATTTCATCCTCATGTCTGTGTCTTGTGCTTTCTTCCAACTGGGCCTTACACCACCTAAGCCTTCCTTTCTTGGTCAGCAATACCCCTGACCCTGACAATAGAAAGAGCCAACACAAACTGCTTGGCCCTGCCAAATGGCGTAGTTGACAGGACCAAGCTGCTCGGCTTGGGCTCTGACAAGGAGGATGCAGCACCCATAGCCAACACTCTGTTATCTCAACCATGTTGTCTTTTGTGGGATTTCATTCTCATAGGCTCATGCTTTCCTTAGTCAGGAGTGGTGAGGGACAGGGGACTGGGAATATTGGGCTATTTTGCTGCTCCCCAGAGCACACAAGGACACATAGGAATTTACAGGGATTCAGTGAGTCTGACTTAGGCTTATCTGCTTAGAAACATTCTGCAGCCATATTTACTCTACTCTCCCTGACATACCATGGTGGTGCAGGAAAATCTGTATGGTTATCTAGCAAGGATTCACATAAGAGGTTAGGAAAACTATACCTGTGTCCTATAAACCCTAAATATGCCTGTAGTTTCTAATTCCATACCTTTTCCCATTGTTACTAACTCTAAGTAGGGACAAAATATTGGGTCCTTCTCAGATACCCACTTTACTGTCCTATTGTAATGCTCTCCTAAATGACTTCCATTTTTTTTTTTCCTGCATAGCAAATTCTTATCTCCTCAAGAGTAAGAAAGGGAGAAGAAAGCTTTTGCTGTCATTTATTCTTTAAATATTCAAAGTTTTGGGAACAAATTTTGACTTCTGGTACTTCTGAGATTCAAAATTTCTTTCCACTAACTTATTTCTCTGTCACAATTTTTAAGAGCCATATTAAAATAAATACAGATTTATTTCTTGGTTTTTGTACTTCTCCTATAACAAATATACATCAAGGATAGAGGGTGTATATTACTTTCATTGATATCTGAATTGAGGGTGGGTGGCAGTGGCCAAAGTTGGGAATACAAGGAAGAGAGAAATATTAACCTCAGCTAAGGTATCAAAATGTAGTCAGATTATGCTTATTTTCTCTTGTGTTTCTAGGCATGAAACATGACCTTAGAAATGAGATTAAATGGGCCTGAAGCATAAAGGGCCTTGGCCCTAGTCAATTCTGAGATAAAAGACAGGAAAATCTTCAGTAAAGATCTCATAAAGAGGATTTATTGCTTCCATGGAGATATTAGCTCAGGGTCACCGAGGAATTAGATGTGATACCCTGAGAATCCCATAATAGGTAACAATTGAGAAAGTAACAAAAAATTCAGGAGGTTGAGGGAGAATTCTGAGGGGTATGTGAGATCTGAGGGGGATGTAGCACTTTTAGCAGCAGAGATCGTTCTGGGTGCAGAGGAGGAGTGTTAGGAGGAAAGAAGGAATATGATGAACTTGGCCAGAATATAGTGCTGGTCATCTAGCATATCCACTTTTCTGCTCTTGTAGATGGGCAATGTACCTGCAATAGGACAGACATGGAATCAGTAGGTTCCAGGGGCCTTCTGTGCCATCATTATGACATTTCCCAATTCTACAACTTTTCAATCACATTTGTTTTCACAACCTCCTCTCACTTTCCTTCCTCCTGCTTTTTAAATCTGAATCCTTACCTTCTTTTCATAATGGCCCTTGGGGTCTGGAGGTACCACCTGAGCGCAGGCCTTGGACAATAAAGACAGTGCCCATCACGATGCCCACGAGGCCCATGGTCAATCCCAGGGCACAGATCACAGTCTCTGTCAGCTCTGACACAGGAGTTGGGATCTCAGGCTCTGTGAAAGTGAAGTTGTGGAGGTCGGAATACAGACTGTCCTTGAGCATGTACATAGGATACAACAGGGAGGGGTAAATTCTACAAAGACTTAGGGTATGGAGCTTAGAGAGGACTGTGAAGTCTATCATTAGAAACTTTTGAAATGTTAAGTTTAGGGCCATGAGATTTAGGGGATAATAGGCAGGATATTCTGACTCGACAAAGAAAAGCGGACACCAAAAGTGGGGGGAACTCATACATACCCCAGTGTTTCAGAAGTGGCTTGTCCAGGCCCCAGTGCTCCACCTTGCAGTCATAAATATTGTCAGCAGAAGGGAGAAAAGTGAGGTAACTGATCTTAAAGAAGGAATGATCATTCTTGGAGAGGAAGCTGGTCTCAGAAACACCTTCTGTGACTGAGTGCCCATTGTTCAACCATGTGATGTTGATCACAGGAGGGAAGATGTTATCCACAAGACAGATGAGTGTGTTGGGCTGACTCAGCATCACAGGAGACTTGGGAAACACAGTCACCTCAGGAATTTCTATGGTGAAGAAATAACAGATATAAATTGCAGAACTTCTGTCCTGAAGTTCTGCATTGCATCCTGGAGGAGCCCTCCCACCAACATTCCCCCACCTGATAGTGGAAGAGCTCTTGTTTCCCTTCTGTTCGTTAGCCACTGTACATTACCTGTGCTTTATCCCTGTCCCCTGTTCTCTGCAGACCTGCTTCCTAAGGCAGGACATTTATGGAGCTGTCCTTGAAGGACACAAGGGTTAAAATATGGGAGTAAGAACCCTTGTATTACATAGAAATATGTGATTTGTAAGAAGGGAGAGGATGGGGGTTTAGCAGTTATCATGAGAAAATCTGGAGACTCCTTGGAAAGAAGAGAGTTTTATAGAGTAGTGAAGGGTATCTATCCCTAGGGAAGAAGGGAGTGAGAACTGGTATGGAGGGCTACACTCATTAAAGAAAGCCAGAATGGTGAACACGTACTTTTGGTAGCAGCGGTAGAGTTGGAGCGTTTAATCACGATGTCCAAGTTGTGTTTCAGTATAGCTATATTTCTCAGTGCACCCTGCGGGTCAAAACTTGTAAATTCACCAAACTCAGGCAGCCGCCAGACGGTCTCCTGCTTCTCCAGGTTCACGTAGAACTCTTCGTCTCCATCAAATTCATGGGTGTACTGGCCAGAGGGACCGTAAGACTGGTAGACATTTATGCCGTAGGAGGCAACATGGTCAGCTGATGAGTGAGGGTGAGGAGCAGGAAGGTGGAAAATAGAGGGAGAGAAAAGGGCCTTATTAGACAAAATGACAGAAGAAATTGACTTTCAAACATCTTCATCTCTGGCATAGTCTTTAGACAAAATTCTCAGCACCTGTTCCTCCTCTTAATACTGGTAGTTATCCTGTTAGAATCAAGCCTATCTTTCCACTATACCACATGCTCCATGAGAGCAGATTTTCGCAGATCTTATTTACTGCTATTCCCTGCATGCCTAGCTCAGTATCTGGCACATCGTAGGCTTATGACAAATATTGTAATGGGATGAAACAAGGAATGAATGATCATGGTATTAGCTTTCTTTCCTAAGGATTCAGTTTACTTCTATCTACTTCATAAGTTTTATCTCTCACTTAATTCCTTCACTAGTTAATAACACACTTATTATGGTTCCTTTCCCCTCAGGACTGGCTCAGAGAAGAACATGGGATTCCTTCCTCTGTTTTTTTTTTTTTAAATAAAAAAAGCACATAGAACTTATTATTTTAAAAGAATTTCCTCTATTTAGAGCATAAGAAAGAGTTAAGGACAGCAACAATATTACAACGTTTCTAAGATCTCTGTTTTTGTAACACTAGTGATCCTGAGAGGAGAGCATCTGATTCTCTCTGAAATAAAAAATAAAAACTTTACTAGATTTTGGATTTTTGTTATTCCTCACCTTTCTTTATTTATTTTTCTTGAAGGACATTTCTAAACCTATCTTTTTTTTTTTTTTGACTCAACACTTACATTTGTTGAGGACTCATGGTAAACTATGGCCTTTCCCTTGAATGAACAAGGTATTTATCTGAGGATGCCAAAGCAGATTGGCAGCCATTGCAGTATGACTCTGCTCAAGTGAGCCTAACTGGACAATTTTGTAAAGATACATAAAAGCCTTTTCCTCTTTCCTGCCTTCCTCATTTACTGAGTATCAACAAGATTTCAGACACTGCAGAAGATGAGGAGTAAAACACCAATCATGCATGGTCTCTGCCATTAAGGAGTTTATTGAATAATGGGAGAGTCAGGTGAGTAAAGGAGCCATTGTGGTATACTGTGATAAGTTCTGTGAAAGGGGATATCTGACATCCTCTACATATATCTCATCTGCCAGTCAAACTGAACGTTATCCTTTCATGTTTCTTAGTCTTTACAGGAGTCTGTTTTTCTTCCTGAAATTATCTTTTAGAATTTCCTGGACACGTCAAGCTCATTCTTGAAGTTTCTGCTTTTTAGCTAAGTTCTCTCATTAAAAATATTTTGACTGCATTATGACCTCCAATGCCTTCATTCAAATGTCCTGCTCTACAAGTTTATCTATTCCTCATCCCTATCCAGCATGACTCCTTTGGCTGATTACTTAAAAGGCCCTCCAACAAAGCTTCCCTATCCTTGCAATGAATCTTCTTGACTCCTTTTCAAACATGAATACATGCAATTATTCTTTTCATCTGGTACTTGTCCTGGGCTGCCAATTGTTGCTAAAGAACATCACACTGCTGGGCCAACTGAACCAACTCACTTTTATGGTTTCAGCCTCACTGGGTTCACTATCCTACTCAGCAACGGTCCTTCTGTTTTCCTGCTTCATATTCTTTTTATCGCTAATCTGTGCATCCTCTAGGGGACAGATAACATGTTTTTTCATCTTTGAATCCCCAACACTTAGCTTGCTATGTGCTCAAAAATTTTGTATTAAAAGTCAATTGTTATTCTTGAGGACCACAGAGATTTTTTGGGGAAGACTGATAGACACAAAGGTAGCAGAATCCTATGAAAGTTAGACTCAGCAGTGACCAGGGCTATATTATGACTTGTGAGCCCTAAACACTGTTGCTTAGGTGAGCCTTTTTTTCATAAAAATATTAAAAGTTATATTTTATGACCACGTTGGTATAAAAAATATAATCCAAGCTAAGTTAAAAGTTTCTTCCACTCTATAAGTTCACTTTTTCTTCTAATTTTAAAAGAAATTAAAACATGTGGCCTTACAGACATTGCAGGCCCTTGACCCTGTGCCCACTGTGGTTAATAGATAAGTCAAGCCTGACTAGGGCACTATGGTGTGACATTGAAAAAAGGAAATTTGGATGTGCTCTGGAGAAGCAGGTAAAACTGCTACCAGACAAAGTTATAACAGGAGCAGCCATGGTTAATAAAGTCTCTGAAGATCAGAGTAACTTCCATTCCACTTCCCTTTTGAGCTATTAGGCTTTTCTATTTTGGTTTTTACTAACCCATTCTTCATGTCAATAAAACAACAGGAAAAGAGCCAGGGAATGATCCTGGCAAGAAAGGAGGAAAAATGAATGTAGGAAGAGAAGGTGGAAAGGGGTGGACAACAAAGGTAGAGGGGCCCAGGGGACCTATTTATAACTCTGTGCTTGCTCATTCTTCCTTAGATGAAGTGAAAAACAGGTAATTCGGGCTGACGATTTGAGACTAATATAATTTAATTTGCCAAGTTTTTCATCATAAAGTTCTCAAATTTAAAATAAAAATAAAGATATCCCCTACTTTGTTAAAGAAAAAATTATGAAGCCATACCTATAATAGTAATAACTTAAAAATAAGAATAATCATTGACATTTATATTTCTTTATTACTTGGGAGCCACATCTGTATACCTATATTACTTAATTTTTTGTGAGGTGACACATATGAGGTAACTGAAATTAAGTGAGGGCCATGTGGCAAGATGACTTGTCTAAAGGCATGTAGCCAGCTGGGTTCACTTACCCATTCCCCACTTGTGCCAGTTCCTGGCATGAAAATATATGTAAATCTGAGACAAAGAAAAAGACACCCTTCTTTATATCTACATAGTATACATAATTCATGGAACTATTTACCCCAAGATGAACTACAGGAGAAATATATAAAAAGCTCCGGTGGAAATTTGGAAGCAATAGTTCATGAAGTTTTAATAACAAACATCCACTCGTGAAAACATTCCTAATATTAAGGCAATCATGAATAAATGTCATAGAGCCCTCCAGGTTATATTTACTGGATCTGATATTAGAAACAGAATATTGTACTTAGTGAAGTGTGCAACAACACAGGTAGCAGGGAAAGTGGGTTGAGACTCTGGTTTCCTGAAGGAAGAACGACCGTAATTTTTGGATCTGCTTAATACTGAGAACACCTTCGAGGAGGCTCTACTATTTCTATGCCGATCTTTATCTTTTTTCTCCCTTCAATTCCCTGTATCCCAAGTCTAGTCCCCCGACCCCTGAACTGTGCACTCACCCACAATGTCTTCACTTCCACAGGGGCTCATCAGGGTGATCAGGGTGAGGGCCCCTAGAATCAGAGCTCTGTTTAGGATCATCCTCTTTTCAAGGTGGTCTCAGCAGCTGCTGTTATGAGTTGTAGAGCAATGGTGAGGACCAAGCTGAGAAGAAAATCTAAAGACACAGAAACCAAACCCAGTCTGATCAGATTCTGGCCAATCAGAAAAATCTCCTATGATGACACCTTAGTTGCCGGTTGAAGATTTTCTACTAAGAGGCCAGGCAGGCATTAGGGAATCCCCTAGTTCCGGTGCAGCCTCCACTCAGAGTGACCTGAGTGAGTTTTCTATGAAAGGAGGAGGGGTATTAAATTAGAATCTCCTCACATGTGTGTAAGCCTGCTGGTGGCAAGAGGGCTGGGAATTTCTGAGAAGCCACATGGATAGTTGAGGTCATCCCTAATATGGTGTCCTTCGGGATTTTCTGGGTTACATCCTCCAAGAATTTTCCCCTGAACTGAATACCTTCCTGGCGGTTTCTACCCGCCCCCACACCTACTTTACCTTGGGTTAACTGTGTTCCTTTTTGCTTTCATAGTGCACATAGAATTCTCTAACCTTTTTTTTTTTCTTTAGTTTTAAAGCCAGTATCTTATTTAATAGAGGAACACCTGTCATTGCTACAAAGACCTGGAATAAAGCAAGAACGCTCTTTTAACTGTTTTTGTTTGATTATATAAAGACTATTATTTTTTATTTTTTCTCTTTAACTCTTTTCCCCCCAGCTTTAATGAAATATAATAGACAATTCGTTGCTCATATTTCCATTGTGTAATTCAATGAGGTTTTTTCCTTTCAATTATAGTTGGCATACAATAATATATTAGTTTCAATTGTCCAGCATAGTGATTAGAGCTCAAGTGATCACCACACTAAATCTAATACCCCTCTTCCCCCTTACATATTTATTACAACATTGTTAACTATTTTTCTTATACTACACTTTCTATCTCAATGACTCTTTTGTAACTGTCCATTTGTATTTATTAATCCCGTACCACTTTTTCATCATCCCTCCAAACTTCTTCTGTCTAGTAGCCCTCAAAATATTATCTGTACCTATGAGATTGTTTTCATTTTTGTTGTTGTTGTTATTTTGTTCTTTCATTTTTGTTGTTATTTTTTTTTTAGATTCCACATTAATGTGAAATCGTGTGATATTTTCCTTTCTTTCTCTGACTTACTTCATTCAGAATAATACTCTCTAGGTTCATCAAGGCAATATCTTTTACCTTCCCCTTCCTTTTAGTCTGTGTGTGTCTTTTAATCTGAAGCGAGTCTCTTGTAGGCAGCATGTGTAGGGGTCTTGTTTTCTTATCCATTCAGCCACTCTTATCTTTTGGTTGGAGCACTTAATTCTTTTCCATTTGAGGTACTTGTAGCTATTACCATTCTTTATTCATGTTTTTGAGACATGTTTTTCTTCTTAAAGAAGTCTTTCCAACAATTCCTGTAATACTGGCTTGGTGTTGATGAATTCCTTTAGCTTATTTTTATCTGGAAAGCTCTTTATCTGTCCTTCAACTCTAAGTGATAGCTTTGCTGGATAAAGTATTCTTGGTATTAGATCCTGGGTTTTCATCACTTTGAATATTTTGTGCCAAATCCTTCTGTCTTGCAAAGTGTCTTTAGAGAAATCAGCTGCTAGTATTATGGGTGCTCTCTTGTAGGTAACTAACTGGTTTTCTCTTGCTGTTTTTAAGATTTTCTCTTTGTATTTAACTTTTGGCACTTTCGTTATGATGTGTCTTGATGTGGGCCTCTTTGGGTTTCTCTTTCTTGGAATTCTCTGAGCTTCTTGGGTTGTATGTCTATTTCCTTCACCAGGTTAGGGAAGTTTTCCATTATTTCTTCAAATAGCTTTTCCACTTCTTGTTCTCCCTCTCTTCCTTCAGGTACCCTTATTACACAGATGATTCTACACGTAATTTTGCCCCAAAGACTCCTTAAATTATTATCATATTCTAGGCTTGTTTTTTCTTGCCGATTGGATTGGGCAACCTTGGCTTCCCCATCCTCTATATTGGCGGT
Source organism: Pteropus medius (assembly GCF_902729225.1). Taxonomy (NCBI): domain Eukaryota; kingdom Metazoa; phylum Chordata; class Mammalia; order Chiroptera; family Pteropodidae; genus Pteropus; species Pteropus medius. The sequence goes on from NW_024354886.1 coordinate 6,732,663, forward strand.
TTGATCCTCTTCTTTATCCACTCTGTTAATTCTCTCTAAAATACTCTTCATTTCAGATAATATGTTCTTCATTTCTGACTAGTTCCCTTTTACAATTTCCATTTCCATTTTATGTTTTTTACCTCTTTGTTAAAGTTCTCACCGAGTTCTACTCTTCCCCTAAGTTCATTGAGCATCTTTATAACCAATGTTTTGAACTCTGTATCTGTTAGATTGCTTGACTCCATTATTCCTGGATCTCTTTTCTGTTCTCTCATGTAGCTTCTGCTTCTTTGTCTTTCCATTTTGGCTGCCTTTCTGTGTCTGTTTCTATGTACTAAGCAAAGCTCCTAAACCCCCAGGTCTCATTAGCATGGCTTTGTGTAGTAGGTGTCCAGTGGCAGGGTAAGTTTAGCCCCAGCCTGTGCCCCTCTGGGGCCACCTGTTAAGATTCAGCAAGCTGTGCTTATAGTTGCTTCCAGAAGCCACACCAGAAACTGAAGTTCAGCTGCCACCAGTGTAGGTCTTGGAGACACTCAGCAAGTGGCACAGGACTCACCAAGGACACACCTATATGTGGCTTGGGTGGAGCCACAAGCTGGGGGAGGTGGAGTTTAAGGAAATCCTTGGACGGAGGGACCTCTGTTATCCAGTTTGATGACGTCTCAGCTATGGCGGCTCTGAATCCACACACTGGGAGGAGGGTGGGCTCAACAGAGGAACAATAAATATTGCCAGCACTTCTGCCCAGGAGAAAGCCTTGCCTTTGGCCCCTGCTCCAACAACTCAGTGTCCCCCTCTAAGTCCCTTGTGCCCTGTCCCTATTCCCCAGCAGCCAACCGGGCACTGGCTCAGAGAGAGCAAGTACATCACTGTGAAAGGCCCGTCACAGACATGGCCCCTTTAAGAGGCATCTGCAGCTGCCGGCTGCCACAGCCTCTGTCCCACTCAGCCGTTAGGGACTGGGCAGGCTTGTGTCCTCGCCTCGTCCTACCTCCTCCTGTTGCAGGGTGATTTCTTATTTCTCTCCCTAGTTGTAGGGCATGTTCATCTAGACCCCAGGTGACTCTACTTGCTGTTTGCTCCGTGTTTTCATCACAATTCTGATGTGGTCGTAAGAGCAGATGAACAAAGTCTCTATCATCTACATCATTTTGACTTCTTTCCCCAGGAATTTTCTAGCTTTTGAGTTGACCCATTTGCCAAAGGGATCTCTGATGGTGGTAGCCAAGGAATGCCCAGTTGGAAGAATGCACAAGGGGCCAACATGAGAATGAAATGGCAGGCACCAACTTTATTGTGGAGAGCATGTTTCTATTGCAGGGAGCGCACTTCTGTTTCTGCTCTTCTTTAGTTCCCTTTCTTGTGCTCCTCTTCTGCTCCCCAGGGGACTACACAGGCTCCATATATATCAGAGTAAAATAGTGGCATTAAGCCACACATGCATGATACAATAAACTGAATTATGTTTACATATGTTAGGCACAGGCACACTACTACAATAATGTAACATTCAAAATCCAGGGTCCTATTCCTATCCACGAGCCTGGATCATAGCCAGACCGGGGGCCAGGCAGGCCCCACAAATACCTTTATCTTCTACTTATATAAATCCAGTTGGGTAAGTTCTTTTTTACATGCTCTCAAAAGCTCCAATACTTGCACCGACGGCAGTATAAGGACTTATGTCATCCAGTGCTACCTACAGTAACTGCATGATCTTTCACCTGAATTTTTTCCTGCCTTGAGTATTCTTTATGCTTCGTGCTGCCTACCTACATTTAAAGGACATTTGGAGACATTGATTACATTAAAGAAAGCTCTGGCTAGTAAATTATACTTTTTCTGTTTAACTTAAAAACGTCAAGACAAATGTTGAGAGTGGAATGAGGGGAATTGCTATGACCTTGAAAATTCGTTTTCTTCCTTTAACCCATCAGATCTTTTCATATCCTTTATCCTCACACATTAAAATTCTAGATATTTGTGAGAGACTAGAGATGGAGCTAAAGTTGAAGGCAGTCATTTGTGAGACACTTTTTTTAGAAGAATCAATTTTCTGTATATTTTGGCAGCCACCAAATTAATGGGGCTTCCATTTAGAATCTACCACCCTGTCCCCGTTAGATGGCCCTCTCTTTCCCAGCACTCTGTCTTACTGCACAGAGACAGAGACTGTAAAGAAGGGTGAGACAGAAACAGCCCTGGCACTAGGAGCTGCCTGGCACGGTTAACCAGGCATTGGCCTGGTACTCACTCGCAGCAAGGTTTTGGTGTTTTCCTGTTGAACGTAAACAATTTCATGGAACAACAGTATCTGACAACACTGTGTGACCATGATGGGTCAAGACAGAAAATATGGCCACTCAGTAATAATGTCTAAACAGACAAAACATGAACATTGTCTAAACCACAAAAATGACTGAGCATACTTCTCTCCTAGGTAAATGGCTGTTGCTTCTTTATCAATTAGAGCTTTACCCTTAGTGTAGTCTTCCTTCCTTTCAGGTGAGTTTTATTAAGTTACCCAATTATAGAACTACCCCACATCACCACCCATGTACCCAGCAGAAGCCAATTAAGAGCAAAGTCCTGGTGATTCTGGGAAACATGGCCGAGTGAGAGACATCCTTAGATCTCTCCCCTTGAAAAACCAATAAGGTGAACATCTAAAACTCAACAAAAATCACCCAAACTACACACCAGCACGTCTGAGGTGGGATCTGCACATAAGAACTACCACAGGTCAGAACCCTGGGTTTTGGACGGTGGATGTGGAGAAATAAAGAAGCTGCCTCTCGCAGCATCCAGAGCTCCTTTAAGGAGGGGGAGGAGGGATGAAGGTGCGGTGACTTCCCTAATCAGCCCTGCCTAGAAGTGTTGGGATTTCTACGCAGCCAGCAGCAGGGCCTAGTCATCAGGACAGAAAGCAGAGAAGTGGGACGAGACAGCAGAGACACAACAGTTGATTTTTACTGGCCTTGGTTGCAAAACCGAGGCTGAGCTGCAACCCCCAACCCAGAGGGCCCCTCCCCCCGTACCCTCCAAGACCAATTACCACGGAGCCCCAGGAAAATCTGAGCAAAAGCTGCTGAGACTGAAGCTACCTCTTGAAGCCTCTGGAGCTTCCTGAAGGAGTAGGGGGAGGGGAGAAGATGCGGCAACTTCCCTGAACAGTCCTGCCTGGAAATACCGGGAATTCTATGCAGCCAGCAGCAGGGCCCAGTCATCAGGGCAGAAAGCAGAGAAGTGGGACAAGACCGCAGAGAAATAACAGTTGATTTTTACTGGCCCTGGTTTCAAAACGGAGGCTGAGCCACAGCCTCCAACTCCCAACCCAGAGGGCCCCTCCCCCCATACCCTCCGAGACTGATCACGGTGGAGCCCCAGAGGAATCTGAGCAAATGCTACTGAAACTGTTGCCAGCACTGACAGGGACTGAAACTGAGAGTAGCAAGTGTGATTAAATATCTACAATAAAATAAAAAACACATTTAGTCTTTATGTAAAGCAAGGATCGAAGAGGCTTAGATGCCACCTACTGGAAGCCAAAGAAAAGTGCCTTCTTTGCAGCAGGCTAAAGAGAGACCTTTAAATAATAAATCTTCTTTCTGGAAAAACAACAGAATACACTTCCATTAATGCCCAGGTGGAGAAAAAGCCCATTAAACACCGTGAACAACCAAGGTAATAAGGCATCTCAGAAAGAAAGAGAAAAATCTCCAGAAAATAAGCTTACAGACATAGAAATATGCGACTTAAATGACAGAGACTTCAGGATGGTACTTATGAAAAAACTCCATGAGATCCAAAACAAATCTAATCAACAATTTCAGGAATTGTAAAAACAACTAGATGAGCAGAACAAGGAGATTAAACCCTCAAAAGGAACCAAACAGAACTTCTGGAGATAAAGAACACACTGTAAGAGTTGAAAAATGAAATAGCAAGCGTGGGAAATAGAGTCAACCAAATGGAGGAAAGGATCAGTGATATCGAAGACAGAAATCTAGAAATAAATCAGAAGGAAGAAGAGAGAAACCAAATAATGAAAAATAATAAAAGAGAAATACAAGAACTATCTGATACCATCAGGAGAGGAAACATAAGAATAATAAGTATTACCGCAGGCAAAGAAAAGGAGCAGGGACTAGAAACCATTTTCGGACAAATAGTGGACAAGAATTTCCCAGTCTAAGGAATGAGCTGGAGCTTGGAATTCAAGAAGTCAACAGAACAACCAATTATCTCAACCCAAAAAAGCCTTCACCAACACATAGTACTAAAGTTATCAAAAATCAGTGACAAAGACAGAAATCTCAAGGTAGCCAGGGAGAAGAAAATGGTAACCTATAAAGGAAAACCCATTAGATTATCATCGGACCTCTCAGCGCAGACCTTAGAAGCCAGAAAGGAAAGTAATCAAATATTTAAACTATTAAGTGAAAGGAACTACCAGCCTAGAATAATGTATCCAGCTAAGCTCTCCTTTAGATATGAAGGAAAAATTAAGACATTTCCAGACATACAAAAATTGAGGGAATTCTCCACTACAAGGCCTGCACTACAGGAAATTCTGAAAGGGGTCAGCTCACCTAAAATATAATAACAACAAAAAAATACATAAGTAGGAGTAAGGCGATTAGCAAGCGGATAGAAGTAGAGGAGTGAAACCCTTACTAAGAACAGGGCATTATAAGCTTAAATAATAAGAAGAGAATTGCTATAGAAAGATAGTAATAAACGTTCAGCATACATAGGGACAAATTAAGACAATAATGACTGAAAAGGGAAAGATTCAAAGATCCAAATTCGCAAAGGGGAAAGGAGATAAGGCACACATAGAAGAAAATGGATGACTTTATACATATAACTATCCTTTTCATATTTGTCATGGTAACCACACATCAAAATTCAGAACTGAAGTATGTAACATAAAACAAGAAGAACCAGAAGCAAAACCCACAAAAGCCAACCAAAATAAAAAAAGCCCAGAAATACAAGGACAAGGAGGCAATGGAAACACCGAGATACCAGAAAGCAAAAAATAAAATGGCTATAAGAAGACCTTTTATTTCAATAATCACTATAAATGTAAATGGACTGAGCTCACCAATAAAAAGGCACAGAGTTGCAGATTGGATCAAAAAACAAAACCCAACCATATGCTGCCTCCAGGAGACACATCTCAGCTCTAAAGACAAATATAGACTCAAAGGGTGGAAAATGGTATTTTAAGCAAATGGCATTCAGAGAAAAGCGAGACTTCAAAATAAAAAATGGAAATAAAGATACTGAGGGACACTTCATAATGATAAAGGGAATCATGCACCAAGAAGACACAACACTTATTAATATCTATCCTACCAATCAGGGAGGCCCGAAATATGTAAAGCAATTACTAACAACTAAAGGGAGAAATGGAACAAAACATCATTGTAGTAGGAGACCTAAATATCCCACTGTTGGATATGGACAGATCATCCAAACAGAAAATCAATAAGAAAATAACATCCTTAAATGACACATTAAACCAACTGGACATAATTGACATTTACAGAGCCTTTCATCTCAAAACAGCTGCTTATACTTTCTTCTCAAATGCACATGGAACATTCTCAAGAATCGACCACATACTGGGACACAGAGATAGTCTCAAGAAATATAAGAGAGTTGAAATCATACCAACCATATTCTCTGATCATAATGCTTTGAAACTAGAGATCAACTGCAAAAAGAAAGCAGGAACAACCACAAATACATGGAAATTAGACAACATACTATGAAGAATAATCAGGTCAGAGAAGAACTAAAAAATGAGATCAAGAGATACATAGAAACGAATGATAATGATAGTAGAACATACCAAAACTTTTGGGACATGGCAAAAGCGGTCATAAGAGGAAAGTTCACATCATTACAGGGCTACCTCCAAAAACAAGAATGAGCCCAAATAAACAACCTAATGCTTCATCTGAAAAAACTAGAAAAGGAAGAACACATGAAGCCAAAGTCAGCAGAAGGAAAGAAATCATCAAAATTAGAGCAGAAATAAATGAAATTGAAAACACAAAAACAAAAAAAAGAAAAAAGAAAATATCAATGCAACAAAGAGGTGGTTCTTTGAGAAGGTTAATAAAATTGACAAACCCCTGGATAAACTCACTAAAGATAAAAGAGAAAGGACACAAATAAACAAAATCAAGGATGAAATAGGGGAAATTACACTGCAGAAGTACAAAAGATCATACAAGAATACTATGAAAAAGTATATAACACCAAATTTAATAACCTAGAAGAAATGGACCAGTATTTGGGAAAATACAACCTTCCTAGACTGAATCAAGAAGAACTGGGAAATCTACATAGATCGATCAGTAGTATGGAAATTGAAAGAATCATCAAAAACCTACCAAAAAGTAAAAGTCCAGGACTAGATGACTTCACCAGTGAATTCTATCAAACATTCAAGAAGATTTAATACCTATTCTCCTCAAACTCTTCCAAAAAATCCAAGAGGAGGCTATACTTCCCAACTCATTATATGAGGCCCATATTACTCTGATACCAAAACCTGGTAAAGATAACACACAAAAAGAAAACTACAGACCAATGTCTCTCATGAACACAGATGCAAAAATCCTAAATAAGATACTAGCAAACCGAATACAGCAACATATTAAAAAGATTATACACCATGATCAAGTGGGCTTCATACCAGGGAAACTGGGATGGTTCGATACACACAAATCGATCAATGTGATGCAACACATAAACAAATTAAAAAATAAGAATCATATGATCATATCAATAGATTCAGAAAAAGCCATTGATAAGATACAGTACCCACTTATGATCAAAACACTTAACAAAATCGGTATAGAAGGGAAGTACCTTAGCAATAATAAAGGCTATATATGACAAGCCCTCAGCCAACATTACACTTAATGGTGAAAAACTGAAAATCTTCCCTCTAAGATCAGAAACAAGGCAAGGCTGTTCACTATCACCACCATTATTCAATATAACGTTAGAGGTCCTAGCAAGTGCAATCAGACAAGAGAAAAATACAAAAGGCATCCAAATACAAAATGAAGAAGTCAAACTGTCACTATTTGCAGGTGACATGACTTTCTATATAGAAAACCCTAAAGACTCCACAAAAACACTACTGGAAACAATAAGCAAATACAGTAAAGTATTTGGATAAAAAATCAACGTTTGAAAATCAACAATGAACACCATCACAAGTGTTCTTCTGATGGACTCTGGCTGGAGGTATTGGCAGAACCTCATTAGGCTGTTGTGAGGAATGCACACATACTACACTTGGAATAAAAAATCTCTAGAACTCTTTAAATATACTTATCATACTTAATATCATCCCCAATTTATAAGGAGGGTTGTGAAGCTCAGAGAGGGAAAGGAATTTGTCCAGGGTCACACGGCTGGTAAGTGGCAGGGTCGAAATGCGACAAGGGCAAGCCATGAGTCCTTGTCAGGGGAAAAGACATTCTCCTGTGTGGATTAAGAATCCAGTGCCCTAACATAATGAGGATAGATACCTAACACTATACGAGGCCTTGTCATTCTTTCTAATCCTGCCATTGTGAACCTAGAGGGTTTCAAGATTTCACGTGAGATGTGCTCCATTTACCACGTAGTATCCCTCCTTTCTGTGCAGTACATAACATGTATCTACGCTTTATCCTGGATCCAGACTTACCTGCCTTGTATCTTGCAGAAATTACCTAAGATTTTGGCAAATGAATGAAACTTTTCATGATGGTGCTCCAGAATTTCATCTATTAATATTACAGTTTTTTAAAAGGTAAGTCCACTGAAATGAGGACAATAGGGTATTATATATGCAGGATCAGAATTGTTCTTGGATGGGAAGTTGAAGGTCCAGTCTCAGATGTCACATCGCGTGGGATGAAGAGAAAGTCCCAGCAAGCCAATGTCATTAAGAGAGAGTAGAGGAGCTCTGTGTCTTCAACTTGACTTTGTATTTCTCCTCCTGCTTCATCCTGTTATCATACAATAAGTTTTATTCCAGTTGCTTCTGTCTTCAGGTCATAATTTTAGTAAAGGTAAAATAATTAGTGAATTAGACTCATAGAAAAATGGTACACCGTTTTTGACAAAAACCAATTTGTTACCTTTGTCTAATGGGAAAAATGAAAGGTACATTTCATAAATTACTACTGGAAATAAAATTTAGAGTTTAAAATTACTTTGTTCATAATTATCTTGAAAAGCACCAATTTACATGCCACCAAATTCATAATTAAAATTGTCAATATAAATGGGATGTGTCATTATAACTTAAGCCCCCTAAGAAATGTAGACAGAACTCAAAGTTAGTTTTAATTATTAACATTTATAACATTCTCTAAGAACCTGTGTATTTTCAGATTCTTCACTCTGACTTTCAACTACTTTGCCCTGATGCAACCCTACTTATCATGAATTGGTGAGGTTTCACTATAAAAGCCAAGACCTCTACCATCTTGCAATGGTCAAGGATACTTCACAATAACAGAGTCCAGAGTAGCAAAGTAAGAAGAACATGGACTTTGTAATCAAATAAATAAGTAATCAATGCTGCATTTTACCTGCTACATCACCTTGGGCAAGTCACTCAAAATACATAAGCCTTAGGGTTCTTTTCTATAAGATGGAATGAAAACGATTACATAATAGTTAATGTGACAAAATGAAATTATAAGTAACTACAAATTATAAGGTTTAAGTACAGTTCAGTGCCTGGCATATAGCAAGTATTCCCAGATGATAACTATTATATAATGATATGTACTCTACTATAATTGTTATACCATATAAACATTAGCAATACTAATAGTAATTATAACATCATGCCTAGGCCAATGACAGCCTATAACTTTTCCCTCATTCATCCAACCTTCTCCTTGTGGTGATCTAGGCATGTGGGAGCCTGTGAGCCATAGAAGCACTAAGAAATCACTGAGAAATACAATTTCTTTGAAGACTGTTGCATCAGTCAAAAATTTTGATGTAACAATCTACCCTAAAACATAATGACCTCGAACAATGATTTATTCTCTTCTCATGATTCTGTAAGACAGTAAATTGTGCTGGGCCCACTTGGGCAGTCTTCAGGCTTTGGGCTGGGCTCAGATGTTCTCAAGTGGGCTCCCTCACATATCTGTGGCCTCACTGGTTCAGCTGGGCCTTCTGGGCCTCTTCCCACGTGGGTTCAGCATCCAGCAGGCTGACTGCAGCCTAGTAACAAGGTGCTGGAAGGCTTCTTAAGTGCAAGAGAAAAACTGCAGCGTGTCTTGGGCTTAAACATAGAACTCACATCACTTTGCACTGCATGCTGTTAGTCAAAACAAGTCACAGTACCAGCTTAAATAAAGAGATGGGTTAGCTACAACGTTTTTGTGGCTATTTTTGCAATTTACCACAAATGCTCTCTGGCTTTTGAGTGTATGTGTGCGCATGAAGGTTGGAGTGCCTCCATATTTGAAATTAATTTTACTCAGTCACCTTCTTCTCACTATTCTACTTTACCCCCACTGAAAGCGCAGCATGGCTATCTCAAAGCAGGTATGAACAAGGGTCTGTTGAAATCCAGTATGCACAAGGTGTCATGATTTGTTCTTACAAAAAAGTCTTTCATAGTTTTACAATAAAATAATACATAAATTTGGAGAATTGTAAGTAATTTTCTCATGGTCGCCAAGCATGTTATTCCAAGGCAAAGCCTGTGTACCAGTGTCCAGTCACATGCCCTCTCACAATAGTAAAGTTAATGAAACGGATTGGCCTTGCAAAGACAATGATTCTTATAGGGTGAACTCAGAACATAGCCCCTCCACACACTCAGAAGACTGATAGCTGCCAAGGAAGGCAGTACACAAAGAGCTTTCAGCAACTCCTGCTCCTAAGGGCGTTTTCCTCTACTCTCATGGACATTATCTGCTCCTGTAACCAAGCAGCACTTCTTGCTCCCATCTGTCTGAGAAGGAGGCTGCTTCCCCAATGAGATGACTCCTCCCTCTGCTTGTGTGCAAAAAATCTGCTTGCTTTTGGTCAGCAGTTTTTCTTCCTGTAGCTTCGACTGGCTGCTGCTGAAATAATAAACAGCATTTCTCACCCCTCTGGTCCTCCTGGTGATTCTTCCAATATCCGCAAACCCAGGCACAAGTTCCAGGCCTGGGACTCCTGCGCTACAATTCTGTTTTTCATTAAATATCATTCCCATTGACTTTTTGCCACCAATGACTCCTACGTGTATGAACTAGTTACTTTCAATGACTTGAAAATAAACTGCTCCCTAAGAGTCTTCCACTGTAAAATAGGCAAAATTACCTCTACGTACAGATCTACTTTCACCATAGCTCGAGAGAACTCTTCAGTTAAACTGAATAGGTTATTTGGTGAGGACTTTGTGCTGAGATTATAGCATATAATCAACAAATGCTTGTTGAGTTGAACCGAAGTTCTTAATTCATCTGAATCAGGTTCCAGAACTGACTGCCTGGAGACAGATGATGTTCTTCATGTCCAGTGGTGATTGGGTCTCTCCCCAGGAACTCTCCAATCGAAACGTATTTATCCTAAGCATTTGTTGTACAGAAATCTTTACTTAGCATTACTCAATAAAACAAACAAAAAAGTATTAAATAAAAACTTTATAAGCAATTGTTTATTTAAATTACGTATTTTTAAAGCACATGTCAATATATATACTTAGAGCATTTTACCTAGAAATTGTAAATTATAATTTAATCAGGACTTTAAAAATCGAAATAACACATGTAGAATTCTAATGTTTCAATAAATGACACTAGAGGAAAATAATTCATGTATTTGTAAAGACTACTGTTTGTGTTATTTCTACTTTATGGAATTGATAGTAGTTTTCTTTGTGATATAATGTATGGTCAGTTTTCATAAATATCTCATAAACGCTTGTAAAGAAGATATTTTCTCTTACAGGTGTACAGAGTTGAAAATATATGTAGAAACTCTACATTGTCGATTATGTTTTTTTAATTTTCTAAGTCCTTTTTCTCATATCTACTTTGTTATTTTACTTAAATTTTTTTATACTCATTCTATCCAGTAAATTAAAATTTTTATTTTTTAGTTTCAAGTGTACAGTACATTGGTTAGACATTTATATAGTTTAGAAAACAATCCCCCAATTGTTCTTTCTCTCTTCTGGCTCTCCACTTAGCCATTATATATTGATATACATATGTAAGATTATCATCCATTTTATACTAAACACTGCTTTAAATACCACAGTGTATAAGCTTTCATCATCGTTTTCTACAGAGATTACAAGTTTTTTGTATTTTGCCTTTGAATCAAAAGTTATTTTTCAGAAAAACAAATTTCTAAGCAGCAAGGCACTTAGGGCTTTTTGTCCACTACTGCGGGATCCATACAGGTGACCCGAGCGCAAATGTGGGCAGATTTTGACAGCGGGTGTAGACCCAGAGAAAATTGATATACAGCCCAATGCTGTGCTGTTAGAATTGTGGCAGCAGTTAAAGCCAACACAGCAGTTCCAGAAAACTGCTAAACCGGTATCTGATAGAGCCAGCTGGTGACTCTGAAAGACTTCCTGACAGTTCCAGATGCGCTCTCCCTGTATGACTAGAGAGAAGGCCAAGGTGCCCATCTGGAGGGGACGGGCAGGGACTGGAGGCCACATGTCGAACTTGCAATCCACTGGTCGCCTCAAAATGTCCAACATGTGCTAGTATTTGGTAGACACTGGGGCCGACTGAAGCCTGATACATGGCAACCCAGAGAGATTCCCCGGGCCAGTAGAATCATTACAGAGGCAAGACCATAAAGACCATAAAGATGAAAGCTGTGACTGTATTCCTAGGGATTGGGCGGTTGCCTCCATGCTCCTACCAGGAATATGTGTCCCCGGTCCCAGAATACATCCTAGGGGAGGATGTTTTGCAAGGCCTACGCTTGCAGACGTCAGCGGAGGGGTTTCGCCTGAGGGTGTGAGTGGTAAAAGCCGTGGTGCGAGGACACAATCGACACCACCCCCAAGAAGTGCCGCCCCCGTGGAGGGTGGTGAATGTCAAGCAATATCACCTACTGGAAGGCCATATAGGGGCTACCATTCAGGAATTAGAAGAGGCACGGATAGTATGCCCTACACACAGCCCTTTCAATGCCCCCATGTGGCTTGTCCTGAAGCCTGGTGGCACTCGGAGAATGACTGTTGACTATCGTGAGCTGAACAAAGTAACACTGCCACTACATGGTACAGTGCCCTCCATCCATGGACAGATTAACAGTACAACTGGGAACTTACCACTATGTAATAGACTTGGCTAACGCCTTTTTCTCCATCAATTTAGCTCCTACTAGTCAAGAGCAATTTGCCTTTACATGGGAAGGATGACAATGGACATTCCTGGTGCTGCCCCAGAGATATCTGCATAGCCCAGCCATCTGTCATGGTTTGGTAGCAAAGGACTTGGCTGAATGGCATTGTCCGTAGACTGTTGTGTTGTTCCATTATGTTAATGATATTGTGTTAACCTTTGCTTCTCTTTCAGATTTAGAGCAAGCCACCCCAGCTCTAGTGCAACACTTGAAAACATGTGACTGGACCATGAACAATGCCAAGATACAGGGCCCTGGCTTATCTGACAAATTCTTGGGTGTTATCTGGTCGGGTAAGACGAAAGTTATTACTGAGGCAGTGATTGATAAAATCCAGGTCTTCCCATGCCCGACAACAGTAAAAGAACTACAGAGTTATGTGGACTTGCTAGGGTATTGGAGGGCTTTCATACCCCATTTGGAGCAAATGGCCCACTCCATTTACGCCTTAGTAAAAAAGGGAGCTACATGGGATTGGACTGAACGGTAGAAAAGACCTTTTCAGGAACCAAAAGAGCTGTCTATCAGGCACAATACCTGAGAGTCATTGACCCTGGACAGCCATTTGAATTGGATATACACCTGGCCCAGGAGGGCTATGGCTGGTTTCTCTGGCAGCACTCCAAGTGAGGCCAAGTGCCTATTGGGTTTTGGTCTCAGCTCTAGAAGGGAGCAGAGAGCAGGTACTCATGGAGGGAGAAATAATTAGCTGCTGCCTATATGGCACTATAGGTGACAGAAGCCATCACTAGGACTGCCAAGGTGGTAGTAAAGACCACATACCCCATACAAAGGTGGGTCCATACTTGGATCAGTTCCCCCAAGACTGGGGTAACACAGACGCCAACGCTAACTAAATGGGGTGCAGAGAAGTGTGTTGACAACCAGCCCACTAACAGCTGAACTATAGCAGGTCTTAAGACTCATAAAGTTTATGACTGGTATAGAGATACCATAACAAGAGCCTATAGATGTTGAGCCATCTTCATTTAAAGAGGGGAAGCCCCCTGTCTCAGATAATGCTTGGTATACTGATGGCTCAAGTCAAGGGCCCACTGTCAAATGGGTGGCCATAGGAGTGCAGCCGGCCACTGACAGTGTATGGTTTGACACTGGCGCAGGGCAAAGCAGCCGATGGGCAGAACTTAGGACCGTATGGATGGTGATAACACATGAAGATGGTCCGCTGACAATTTGCACAGATAGCTGGGATGTCTTTAAGGGTTTAACTCTGTGATTCTCCACTTGGAAGTGAAAATAGTGGAGGGTAGGCCACTGAACCCTGTGGGACAAGCCATGTGGTAAAACTTATAGGACTTAGGTCAAGACAAAGATGTTACTGTCCATCGTGTCACTGGACATGCCCTGTTAGTGTCGCCGGGGAATGATGAAGCAGATGCTCTAGCTATAGTGAGGTAGCTGGAAGGGGTCCCTGCTACAGATGTAGCCCACTGGTTGCACCGATGGTTGCAATATGCGGGGGCTAAGACCTTGTGGTCTGTGAGAAAACAATGGGATGTACCAATTACACGTGCTTAGGTACAGGTTGCTTGTGAATGGTGCTCCATCTGTGCAAAGGACACCCCGAATCCCCGATGATGTCGACAGGAGTTTGGTCAAGTGCCCAGAGGGCGCATCCCTCTGACACAATGGCAAGTAGATTACATTGGGCCATTGCCAAAGGCCCAGGGTGCAGTGTGTGCACTCACTGCGGTTGACACCGCTACTGGATTGCTTTTTGCCTGGCCTGGTGCGGCCACTGACTAGAGACACACTATAAAAGCGTCAACACACTTGTGCACCTTTTATAGTCAGCCCCTAGTCATTGAAAGTGGTATGGGCACCCACTTTGCAGGACATGAAGTCCAAGCCTGGGCCAAAAGAATGGATATCCACTGGCACTTGCATATTCCTTATAAACCCTAGGCTGAAGGAATGATTGAAAGTTATAATGGGTTGTTGAAGAGACACTTGCGGGTCTCTACTATCCCACCGGGTTTGAGGGCATGGGCCACCCTGTTATGGGAAGTGATAAGGAGTCTGAATGAGAAACCTCAACCTGGAGGACTGGCCCCAGTCGAAGCTCTGCTGCACCGGGTTGCAGCACCCATCCAATTACAGATTACCACATCTGAGGTATTGTTAAAACCTGAGCATGGATTGAATGGCAATATTTTGCTGCCTGCTCCCACCTGCCTGCAAACAGGGGAGACGAGACAATGGTCTTGGCTGTGGAAGATACAAGCCGCACATTGCAGTGGCTTGGTCTGATTGCTCCCTGGGGAAAAGGCTTGTTGGCCAACTTAACAGTCACACCCTGGGTGACGGCCAGCTAGCCACCACAAGTGATTGTCAAGTACCCAGGAACTTTTAGAAATGAACAATCTGAGAGCATTCTAAAGGGCACATTTGCTCTCTCACTCTGGCCTATAATGAGCTCTCTGGTACTATGTCATGTGTCCCAGCCAGGTGCAGAAACAAAGGAAGAGACAGTATGGTACCACCAACCTGGGCGGCCGCCTGTGGCGGCTACTGTTCTCTCCAAGGATAAAACGTTGGCCTGTATTTTGTCAACAGGGAGAGACCCTCCTGGTTTCCCTCTCTTCTTTCTCCTTCCTCCCTTAGGCAAGTGTGTGCCAATACTGTGATGGATTGGGCACATACCTATGCCACAGTCACCAATGTCTCTGACTGCTGAGTGTGCACCGACTTCCTTTCCAGTACTTCTGCGGGATTGCCCTGGTGTATACATGCTGCCAACCCAACGATGTGGGATGCCCTGAAGAAGTGGGGTCCTGCAGCTCCCAGATGGAAGGATACTCAATGACAAGTGGACAGCATAATGCGGAATCAACACAACCACAGCCACCTGTGGCTGGGATACTCTGTGTACACTGGGTGGAAATGGTTAATGAGTGAGGGAGTTGAAATAAAGGGAATGGTCCCCTATTGTATTGAGAGGCTAAACGGTACCCATCCTCTGGCTGGGTGCCTCAGCCATTGTGTGCCAATGTAACAGTTGTTAATTCCCCCACACACTGGTAGATGGGAGAAGTAAACATCAGAGGCTGGTCCCCACTTTCCCTCTACCCCCTAGGTAGCCTCTGGGTGTATGGGAACCATAGGTGGCTATATGAACCGGCCGAGTAGACTGGGCGTTATACCTGGGGATGCCCATATCTCCCTGTCTAAGTGTGGAAGACTTTGCCCAAATGGCCGAGCAATTGGGATGCTTATTATGCCAACCATGCTCACGTAAAGCAGACACCTTGGTGGTTTTATCCCTTGGCCATTTTCCTGCCTGTTGCAGGTGATATTACAGTTGAAACATGAGTCACTGCATTGGCCGCCACACAGCTCAGGCTCTGAATCAGACCCGTACCGCCTGGAGTCTGCTCACTGATGAAGTGGACCAAGTAAGAAAGGTGGTGCTGCAGAACCTGATGGCTTTAGAAATCCTAACCATAGCTCAAGGAGGAACCTGTGTGATCCTCCACATCCAATGCTGTGTATGCATTCCAGACAATAAGAAAAATATCACCCAAGTCTTAGGAGGGCTGAACCAAGAGATATAGGCCATCCGACAACTAACGTGCTATCCAACAAAAACTAACCAAGAGATACAGGCCATCCAACAACTAACTGGTGACCCCCTACAGGAGCGGTGGGCCAACTTGTCATCAACATAGTGATGGGTCCTTGCTGTCCTTGGGGTAGGGGCCTGTGTCTTGGTGACATGCTGTTGCTCCCTACATTGTTGCTATGAGATGTGGGTACAAGGATCCGCCCTATTGTCATGGCTATCAACAAAATCCATGGCTAGATAAAGGAGAAACCCTGAAGGGGTGGAGTGTTGGGTGAGGGGACTGACAAACAAAATAGATGCAGTCAGGCTCCCTCCTAGCAAGCTATTCAGTTTCTGGGCAGCCTTAGCTACAGCATCCCTGTCAGCCTTAGATACAGTGTCCTATGTAACCTTAGCTACAGCGCTCTATACAACCTATAGATTGTGACTGATTATAGTACTGGGCTTTAAGCCACTATTATGCACTTTGTTAAAAGAACAGTCCCTCCTGTGCAGGCTGGGGGGAGCTGGAGCTGTGCCTGTGATTTGCTGTGTCCTACTATGCCTGAATAAAGCTACGTCACATCTGCCCACAGCTCCTCACATATTCTTCCAACTGCCAGAACCACACACCTCAATCTTCGGTACCTCGAACCTGAAGAACATCTATTTAACCAAAACTTAAACTGGCCTTAGAATCAAATATTTTCTTAGATCACATGATCCTAAGAAGCACTTGAGTCAGTTTTCATTATGTATTTCTTAATTTATATAAATGCTTAATTTTTTCAAGCCAATTAAATATCATAAACTGATAATATCATTCTGAGGAAAAACACTATATTACATATAAAACAGACAGACACAGGTATCAGAGATCATACACATAAACAGAATTACCATTAATTGTAGAGAGGACTCAAGATTTTTTCATTTGCCCTTGATAGTTTGAAGGAGGTTGGGGAAAAGGTGGGAGTGGGATTTGGCTTGTGACACTAGCGGTCTGTATTTTTTAAAGTGCCCCCCTTTTTTTTCTTCGGTCATCCAAGGCTTAGGCAGTAGTGGTATTTTTACATTTCTGGTTATCTATGATTTTGAAAGTTAATGGGAGTTAGAAAAACCTTATAAGACCTTTAATTTTGCCAAGTTTCTGAACTGCAGAAAAAAGACTGTCTAGTTTGAACTGGTTCCAATTATTTAAGAGATATCCCAATGGAGAGTCTTTTGTGATGTTTGGTCCCCTTCCCATCATTTTTTTTTTGGAGTGGGGTGTTTGATGGAGATGCGAGGGGCCCTATGGATCCTGGCTCTGAGGAGGTTGTCATCTCTGCCTGCTAACAACCCTGTACCTTGTGGAAGGAAAGGATTGACAGAATGACTAGAACTCTCAAGGAGCTGGGCTTGATAGAAGGTGGAGTTAGAAGGACCCTTAGAAGGTTACAGATGTAGTACAACTGGGCCGACCATGGGAGCCCTTGACACTTGGGTAGAGAATGCAACAGAAAAGGTGCTTAACTAGACAGGGAAATATAGGAATGTGACCGTCTGGGAGAAGAAAGGGATCAACTGACAGAGGCAGCAATGGAGCCCCTCCCGGCACCAGAAGTCTGCACACCTGGCTAGTCTAAGAAGATGATGTTTTAGGTCCAGAGTAAGAAATGGAACTCACTGAGAGAAGAACTGTCTGGAGCTCTAGGCTCTGAGGTCCTTATCTAATTGCAGGTGGGACCTAGGCCCTATCTTTTCTAAGTGGATTATGCAGACAATTCAGAAGAGGAAGGAGAGAAGGACAGTGAGATGGGTGGGGCCCAGACAATGGTCCCCTAAAGTGTAAGATAGAAAGCACCTGAAAGGGTGGAAGGGCAAAAGTCAGAGGATGACTCAGGAAACCAGAAAATTCTGAGTCCTGGGGAGACTAGAGTAAGGTGTCTCTTTTGGCGTTCCAAGCAGAGACAGCAATGTCCCTCCCTGCAGAGAAAGCAGGGGAGTTTGGTGACTCTGATATAAGTAAAGAAGTCAGAAGGAGTCGTCAGACAAATAATCTGAGAAAATTCTAGTGTGAGGGGGTCAGTAGCCTCAAATAGAAAAGGAGTAGAGGAGGTGGAAAGGGTAAAAGAAGGCTAGCTCTTCTGGGAAGCACTACCTTGATAGTCCTATCTGTTGGGGATGAAGAGCTAAATTAAGAATTATAGGAACGTTTAGGGTAGAGAGAGAAAAACAAAGGAGTCTAGCCTTTTGGGGAAGGTCTACCTTAATAGTCTTGCCTCGTTGGAGACGGAGGCAGAGAAAACCCGAATGTGTAGTTCTCATGCCCCTTTCCTATATTAATAGGTTATTTGCAATGGAAGTAAGAGGAGATTGAGATAAATGGAGATGATGTTCCAGGGTGATGGAAACATTGCGTATCTTGATCAAGAAGGCATTTATGATATAGGGAAGAGGCATGAGAACTACACAGATTGATTGAATATTAACTAAGTGGAATTCAGAGCCTGCTACATGCTGCTAGACATGGGAACCTGGTTGATCAGCACATGGCCAGAACATAAAGAACCTGCAGAATGAAGATTTCTGCAGAGATTACTAACAATAGTTTATCCATACCTTTAGTGTTTACCCATACCATAAAAGGAAAACTAAAGCTGTACCTAGCACAGAAATAAACCCAATCATCCATTCCATTCTTTACTTTCTGTAATCAGTGATTTTTCACAGAAACTAAGAAACAGATATAAACACAATTTCCCAAGCACTCGGGGTCTCATTCTTTGACTCTGAGAGGAGACCACACTATCTATAGAACATTATTCCTTCTCTAATAAACTCTCCTCTGTCTCTAACTCTGGCTCACTCTTGAATTTTTTCCTGCCTAGAGCCAAGGACCCTCCCTCTCTCGGTGCAGGGCTTGAGTCCCCACTTGCGGGGATTCGCTCCCTCCTGCATCATTTACACAGGGGTCCCTGTTGGGTGAGAGGACTGACAAACAAAATGGATGCAATCAGGCTCTCTCCCAGCAAGCTGTGCGGTTTCCAGGCAGCCTTAGCTATAGTGTCCTGGGTGACCTTAGATACAGTATCCTACGTAACCTTAGATATAGCATCCTGTACAACTGTAGATTGTGATTGATTATAGTACCTGGCCTTAAGCCACTATTATGCACTTGTTATAAGCACAGCCCACCTATGCAGACTAGGGAGCTGCAGCGGGAGCCGTGCCTGTGCTTTGTTGTGTCCTGCTATGCCTGAATAAAGCTATGTCGCAACTGCCCACAGCTCCTGCGTATTCTTCCAGCTGCAAGAACTGTGCACCCCAAGCTTCGGTACCCTGAACTTGCAGAATAGTCCCCATTTGTCAAATAGTATTGAACTGTATACTTCAGTTATACAGTAAAATGTATAACTTTTACTGTTTGTAACATATCTCAGTAAAGTTGATTTGTAAAAATAACATAATGTACAATAATGTATCAGGTAAATAAAAATAAAAATAAATTAGAAGTTATGATCATCTCATTCAAAACAGAATATATTAAACATGATAAAATGGACATGTGATGCTTAAAGGCCATAATTCACAAAGAACACATTTATTAATATTTATAGATCAAATACTATAGCAGCAACTTAAAGACAAATTTGATGAGAAAAGATTACTACACATCTCAATCAGTCAAAATAAATAAAGATTCCAAGAAAGATGGCGAAATATGTATAAGCAGGGTTTGCTTCCTCCCAGGTCCACATTGAAATTGTTGCAGAAATGTTGCAAAACAAGACCAGTGAGAAACCAAGCAGCACTAGGAGAATTGGAGAACTCAGGTTTATTACACCGGCGGTCCCAGAAGAGCTAGTGCTCTGAAGATCTGGGCCCCGAGCTCAGGGCAATTTTGCTTTTATATCTGCGCTGTTACAGTTGGCATGGGCTAGTTGATTGGTTTGTCCTCAGATGGTTACAGATCACAGGAGTTGCTATGGGCTATGAGCTGTTACAGAGTATGTGATTTTCAATCAAGAATTTAGGTAATATATCTGTTATTGAGACAGAACAATCATAAGGGAGGATGAGTCTTCAGCTGATCTTGAGATCACTCTGCCCTTCGGCCTATGCAGCAAGATGTCCACAGAAGCAGGACAAAGAGCTGATTACAAGGTTAGCCATTTGAGTGGAAAATTCCTCTTCAAAATTATAACCAAATTATAACATAATCAACATGGAGAATCACCTGAAGTCCAGCTGATCTTAACATGTACATCTGATAATAAAAAGAAAGAGCCATATTGAAGCCAATAGGAGGGGCAAAGTTGTGAATCAGGCCGGACCAGCATCTTCAGGTGGTGGAGGAAAACCGGGAGAGAGAGAGAGGCTGCAGAGGTTCCCCTGAAGTAGAGAAGATTCCTGATCTCATTCAAGGGCTCCCCAGCCCAGGGTCCCAGCCCAGGGTCCTACCCTAGGGAAGAGGAGTTTCCAAAAACTGACTATAAAACCCAGAGGATATTCTGTCTGTCTGGGTGAGAAAGAAGGAGGCTGAAACTCCAGATATCCCTTTGAAGGGCCCAGGCACAGGCTCCTCCGCCAGCAGACACTCACCCGGGGCACCTGTGGTGGGTCGGAGCCTCATGCAAAATTCATACAGGGAAAGACCACATTACCTGGCACTAGAATGAGGGATGGATGGGCAGCCACAATTGTGTCTTAGTAGGGCCCCCATATGGGATAATTTACAAACTGAGCCAGCTTGACTGTGCAGACGCCTCTCACATGACCATTAGGAATCACTGGCTTGAGGACAGCAGTCCTCCCCATCCAACCTGCAGATTGCCCAGACCTTTTGTTGCTGGAGGGCTGCCAAGCCCTGCAACTATTCAGGGCCAAACACTCCCAGCTGGCTGCCAGCTCTTTGAGCACACATTTCAGAGATAGTTTCAGGCAGATCACTGCTGCCAAACATGAACTTGGGCAGATCTCAGGGGTCTGTGGGCCAGTCCCAGACAGCAGCTGATCTTGCAGTGATCTGGGACTTTTGTGAGAATGTGCAAATGGTTACCAAAGTTTCAACAAGACTGAGGCTGTATTGATCTGATGGTCATTGTCTCTCTGAGACCCCACCCCACTCAACTCACAAATTCCCTTAGGCGGCCCATTGACAGTCAACCACCACCAGCCCTGCCCCTCTCCTGTCCCTTTTTCCTGGTCTCTCAATTCACACAGGCAATGACGACCTTTGGCTAGCACTGGGCAGGCACTCCAGGAAAATCAGTTGCAGGCAGACCTCTGCTGCCTGCAAGAGCTGCAATATCATGTGGGGGGATCGCAGGGGTTCGTGGGACCACCCCAAATGGCAGCTGGTCTCACTGTGATCTGTGAATACAGCAGGAACACCCGGGCACAGAAGTTGCAGCAAAACTTAGACTGTATTGACCTGACGGCCTTTATCTCCCTGAGATCTTAATGTAGGGAGGATGCAAGAGAATTAAAAATGTTAATCATATGATTTCACTTATATGTGGTGTCTAAGGAACAAAAAGAACAAACTAATCAAAAACAGACTCACAAATATAGTGGACAATTTGGTGACGAACAGAGGGGAGGGGGTTGGGAGGCTGGGAGAATGGGGTGAAGGGTTAAAAAAGTACAAATTAGTAGTTGATAGTTGGGCATGGGGAGCATGGTAGAGGGAATGCAGTTAGCATTAATATGATGGCTAAGTGGAGGACCAGGGGAGGGAGGGAGCAATTGGGGAGATCGTTTTATGAACATTATAGATGTCTAACCAATGTACTGTATACTTGAAACTAATTTAAATAAATAAATTTATTTTAAAAAATGTTAATCGAGGCACATTCAGAGACTACAATATGCTGAATAGCCCTGCGGCCAGGCCAGGAGGACACCTTCAGAACAAAGGAAGATTTCTGCTGGGTTTGCTAACAATCCGTTTCTCTGCATCTGTGAAGGGGAACAGGAACCAACAGAGTCATTCCCTATGGCTAAAACCACAGGGAACCTATGGATTAAAGCCTGGGAACTTCCAGCAGACCTTTAACTCTATGTATTTTTACCTTTTCTACATAATCTTCCCTCTCTTCATGGTACATTCATATCAAAGGAAATGAGAACTAAAGAATGATATATAAACTGAATTGCCTGAACACTCAGGGTCCCTCTCAGTGCCTTAACTCTGTCTCTCACTGTCTCTCTGTTTCCCTCACTCTCTGCCTCTGAGAAACCACACTCTGTGCACTGTTATCCCTTTTCTGATAAACTTTCCTTTTGACTCTAACCTTGGTGTGTGTATTGAATTCTTTTTACAGTCTCTGTCAAAGGACCCTTTTCTCTTGGTATAGGGCTTGGTGTCCCCCTACTCAGAGAAATTTGCCCTGTCCTGCATCAGTCCTGCTTCACCCAAGCTACAAAGTGCCCGCAGCCGATTGACAGGCAGCCTATTCCGCCCTGCTTTTCTCTGAGGTTGTGCGTTCTGCACAGGCAACAGACCTTGGCTAATGCAGTGAACTCATTTTGGGGAAAACAGTTGTGGGCACACCACTGCTGCTTATACAAAACTGCTATATCTCCCTAGGGGATCGCAGGGGTCTGCAAGACCACCCCAGACAGCAGCTTGTCTCCAGATAATCTGTGACTACTGCAGGAACATGCAGTCACAGAAATTGCAGAAAACTGAGGATATTGGCCTGACAGCCCTTGACTCTCTGAGATCCTGCCTCATCCAATCCACAAGGTACCCGCTGCACAGTGACAGGCAGCTGCCCCTGCTCTTGGGTGGTGCATTCTAGCAGTCAGCAGATCTCAGCCAGCAAAGTGAGCAAAGTTTAGGGAATACAGTGGCAGAAAGATCACTGCTGCCAGCATGGGATATAGTATTGCTTGGGCAGATCGCAGGGGTTTAGTGGACCCCTTAGTCGCGGATGACAGTAGGTCACATATCAGGTACAGTAGGTCAGATATCAGGTACAGTGATATCTGACTTTGGTGGGATCCCGCAGTCCCAGAGCTGGCAGCAAATCTGGTGCTGTGTAGGCCTGACAGCCCTGTGCCTCACTGAGACAATGACCCACGTAACCCACAAATTAATAGCAAGCCTGCTCCCAAGCAACCCAGTCCCCTTCTGTGCTTTCCTTGGGTCATGAATTCAACAGCACTCAGTTCGTGTGGCCCATTCAAAGCCTGTTCATTAGAGAGCAGCATTTAGTGGTGGGCCAAAAACTCATGCCTACAATCTTCAGTAAATCTTAAATAGAGCTTAGGTGTCTGTAGGTTCGAGGTGGGTAGCAGCTGACCTTGCTATGATTGGAAACTTGTATAGGGAGCCACAGAGAGCATTGGTATGTAAACTGACACTGCAGTGCCAGGGGCAAATTTACTCAATGTATCCAGGAGACTCCCAGGGTCCCTGTACCACCCAACACGCATATCACCCAGAGGATTCTGGTTTCAAAGACTTATAGGCAACTGACAGGCAGTGTCAGGCCTTGAGGAGCACTGGTCCCTCTGCTAAATTGCCCTAGGTCAGGGATGGAGGATAACTGGATTTCTGCCTACAGCGTTACCTCTTCCATTTCCTATAGATCCAGCATAGGCAACAATGATCTGTGGTTTGTTTTATAGCTCTCATCAGGTAGCCCTAAGCAATCAAAGGAAGTGGCTGACCTTGGCCTACTGAGGAACCCCTCCCAAGGGTCCACAAACTAACGCACCTGGAGGCTGGCACTGGATCACAACAGAGCAACTCCTGACTACTCCCGTAAGTGGTACATGCAAAGGGTGGTTGCAACAAGTATACAAGCCTGCTAGGGCAAATCTCACTCAGTGGGGTCACACTCCACATAGCAACTCTTACCCTGTGGGTGCAGCCAATTCCTACAATTAGCCTGAGTGTTAATCCCATCCGTTGATGTACTAACAATAATAAAGGCTTAGCCACAACAGAAGATCACACACAACCCACACAAAGATCACATTCAGAGACCCCAGCACAGGGGATCAGAGAGAGAGTGTGCCACTGGACCACATAGGACATCTTCCACATAAAGTCATCTAGCTAAGGCTGAGAGAGGAAACAAATATTCCTAACACATAGAAACAAACACAGAAAAGATAATAAAGTGAGAAAACAAAGAAACATGCCAATGAAACATGCAAATGAAACAGCAGGAGAAAACTCCAGAAAATAAGCTAAATGAAATGGAGGCAAGCAACCAACCAGAGACAGAGTTCAAAATAATGGTTATAAGGATGCTCAACGAACTTAGGGGGAGAATGGATAAACACAATGAGAACCTCAACAGACAGACAGTAAGTATAAAAATGGACATAAAAAACATAAAAAAGAACAGGACAGAAAGGAAGAATACAATAATCGAAATGAAGAATACATTAGAAGGATTCAACAGTAGATAGGACAAAACAAAAGATCGAATCAGAGAACTGGAAGATAAGGTAGCAGAAAACACCCAATTGGAATGGCAAAAAAAAAAAAAAGAATTTAAAAAACAAGGATAGTTTAAGAGACCTCTGAGACAATATGAAATGAAAAATATTCAGATCATAGGAATACCCAAAGGAGAAGAGAGAGAGCAAAGGATTGAGAATCTGTTTGAAGAAATAATGACAGAAAACTTCCCTAACCTGGCAAAGAAATTAGACATACAAGTTCAGGAAGAACAAAGAGTCCCAAACAAGAGGAATTCAAACAGAACCAAACCAAGACACATAATTAAAATGCCAAAGGTCAAAGACAAAGAGAGAATCTTAAAAGCAGCAAGAGAAAGGAAGCTAGTTACTTACAAGGATACCCCCATAAGAATTTCTGCTTTTTCAATGGAAGCTTTACAGGCCAGAAGAGACTGGCAAGAAATAGCCAAAGTTATGAAAAACAAAAATCTACAACCATGAATACTCAACCAAGCAAGGCTTTCGATTAAAATGTAAGGTGAGATAAAGAGCTTCCCAGACAGGGAAAAGCTTAAGGAATTTATCACCAATAAGCCAGTATTACAAGAAATGTTAAAGGGACTTCTGTGAAAAAGGAGTAAAAAAGAAAAAAAGAAAGAACAAATCGAATAATAAAATGGCATAACTATGTACCTAGCAATAATCACTTTAAATGTAATTGGGTTAAATGCTCCAATCAAAAGATATAGGGTAGCTGAATGGATGAGAAAACAAGACCCGGGCATATGCTGTCTATAAGAGACCCACTTCAGATCAAGTGACACTCACAGATCAAAAATAAAAGGATAGAAAAGGCTATTTCATGCAAATGGAAAAGAAAAGAAAAAAAAAAAGCCAGGGTGGTGATACTTATGTCAGATAAAATAGACTTTAAAACAAAGGCTGTAATAACAGACAAAGAAGGGCATTACAAAATGATAAAGGGATCAATAAATCAAGAGGCTATGACCCTAGTAAACATATATGCACACAATATAGGAGCACCTATATACATAAAGCAATGATTGACTGACATAAAAAGAGAGATCAATAGTAATATACTCATAGTAGGAGACTTTAACACCCCATGGACACTGATGTACTGGTCTTCCAGACAAAAAATCAACAAGAAAACAATGGGCCTAAAAGACACACTAGACTAGATGGATTTAATAGATATTTTCAGAGCATTTTATCTCAAAGCATATTGTGCTCACGGGTAGGAAGAATCAACATCATTAAAATGGCCATACTACACAAAGCAATCTGTAGATTCAATGCAATCCCTATCAAAATACCAATGGCATTTTCAGAGAGCTAGAACAAATAATCCTAAAATTTATATAGAACCATAAAACACCCTGAATAGCCACGGCAATCTTGAGAAAGAAAACAAAGTTGGAGGTATCATACTAGCTGATATCAAACTATACTACAAACCTACAGTAATCAAAACAGCATAGTACTGGCATAAAAACAGATACATTGATCAATGAAACAGAATAGAGAGCTCAGAAATAAATCCACTCCTATATGCTCACTTAATATATGACAAAGGAGGCAAGAATATACAATGGGGTAAAGATAGTCTCTTCAATAAATTGTGTTGGGAAAATTGGACAGATACAAAAAAATAAAAGAAAGAAACTGGACCACCTTCTTAGACCATATACAACAGTAAACTTGAAACAGATTAAAGACTTAAATGTAAGACCTGAAATCATAAATCTTCTAGAAAAAAACATAAGCATAAACTCTTTGATATTGCTAACAGTAATGTCTTTTCAGATATATCTCCTCGGGCAAGGGAAACAGAAGAAAAAATAAACAAATGGGACTATATCAAACTAAAAAGTTTTTGTACAGCAAAGGAAACCATCAACAAAACAAAAAGACAACCAACTGAATGGAAGAAGATATAAGATATTCGCTTATGATATATCTGATGAGAGATTAATATCCAAAAACATATAAAGAACTCATACAACTCAACAACAACAATAACAACAAAATTCAATTAAAAAATGGGCAGAAGACCTGAACAGATATTTCTCCAAAGAGGAAATACAGATGGCCAATAGATATATGAAAAGATGCTCAAGGTTACTAACCATCAGAGAAATGCAAATTAAAATCACAGTGAGATATCATTTCACACCTGTCAGAATGGCTATCATCAATAAATCAAAGAACAAAAAGTGTTCGTGAGGATGTGGAGAAAAGTGCTGGGATTGCAAATTGGTACAGCCACTATGGAAAACAGTCTGGAAGTTTCTCAAAACATTAAAAACAGATATACCTTTTGACTCAGCAATTGCAATTCTGGGTATTTATCCAAAGAAAACCAAAACAATAATTTGTAAAGATCTATGCACCCCCATGTTCATGGCAGCACAATTTACAATAGCCAAGATATGGAAGCAACCTAAATACCCATCAACAGATGATTGAATAAAGAAGTTATGGTTCATATATACAATGGAATATTACTCAGCCATTAAAAACAATGAAATCCTACCATTTGCAATGAAATTAATGGACCTAAAGGTTATTATGCTGAGCAAATTAAGTCACACAGAGAAAGATAAATACCATATGATTTTATTTATATGTGGAAGCTAAGGAACAAAGAGAACTAATCAAAAACAGACTCACAAATATAGAGGACAATCTGGTGACAGACAGTGGGGAGGGGTTTGGGGGGCTTGGAGAATGGGGTAAAGGGTTAAAGAAATACAAATTAGTAGTTAATAGATTGTTGTTCACAGGGATAGGGAGCATGGTACAGGGAATGCAATTAGCATTAATGTAATGGCTAGGTAGAGAGCCAGAGGAGAGAAAGAGTAATTAGGGGGATCATTTTATAAACTATATAAATGTCTAATCAATGTACTGTATACTTGAAACTAATAAAATAAAATTTTTAAAAAGTATATTGGATAGAATGAGTAAAAATTATTTTTTAAAGTAAAATAACAAAGTAGATACAATAGTGAAGACTTAGAAAATTGAAAAAATATAATCAACAATGTGCAGTTTATATATATATATATTTTCAACTCTGAATACCTATAAGGGAAAATATCTTCTTTATAAGTGATCCGGAGATATTTATGAAAACTGACCATACATTATATCACAAGGAAAACCACTATAAATTCCATAAAGTAGAAATAACACAAACAGTATTCTCTGTACACACAGCAGAAACTGAAAGATCATAACAAACAAAAAGCCCCAAGTGCCTTGCTGTTTAGAAATTTAAGAGATTCTGAAAAATCTTGGTTCATAGGCAAAATACAAAAAAAAAGTTTTTTAATTTTATAATTTATTATTATTATTATTGTTGTTGTTGTTGTTGTTATGTGACATTGGTTAATGAAATCCAGTAAGTCATAGGTATACAATTTAACAGTAAGGCATATATATATATATATATATATATATATATATATATATATATATATATAGCATTATGTGTTCCCCTCCCATAGTTAGATTTCTTTCTGTCACCTCATATTTGACCCCTTTTACCCCATCTATCTTCTTCCTCCCCTTTTCTCCCCTACCAAAAAAATTTTAATCGCTACAGAAAATGATGATGAAAACAACAGATACACTGTGATATTTAAAGCAGTGTTTAGTATAAAATGAATGATAATCTTACATACATATATCAATAATCAAATTTCCAACTCAAAAGCTACAAAATGAATAAAGCAGTTAACTGAAAGATAGAATAAGAAAATAATAGGAAGCAGATGGCTATCTCATCCTCCCCTACCAAGTTTCTTTAGTCTGGTCTCTGTCTGATCACAAACCTCTCGTTTTTAGCAGATACTGAACTAATGAAAGGTAACATAACTATCCTTTCTGCTGAGAGGGACTATGGTATTATTTTGTGCCCCTTTAAATTTTATCTTGGTTCTGGAATGGTAAAGAATTGCTTTTCTTACATCCAGTCTCATGGCCCCTAGGAAGAGTTTCACAAACACAGAATTCCAGAGAAGAAGCTGCCCTTCCCTATGAGTACATTCAGCTCCATCTGCTTTGCATTAAAGAAGATCCTTGGATATCTGCAGAAGTATTGTTCCAAAGATGGAGAAGACAGGTGAGAAAGAGAGCTAACAATCTAGACAGTGCCAACAGAATAACCAGTATTCCCACACCTCAAAGGTAAGAGTTAATGCATGACACTCTCAGTGCCCAGGCAGGGGGAAGAGGCCAAATGGTTGCGGGTGCATTTCCCTGCCTCCTTATCCTCTCGCTTTAGTGCACACTATAAGCCCGCTCAACTTCTGCCATCTCTCAGGTGTGAGATGGTCCCTGTCCACATATGACTGTAGATTTTGTTAATGGGATGGT
The DNA here is from genome assembly GCF_902729225.1 of Pteropus medius. Classification (NCBI taxonomy): domain Eukaryota; kingdom Metazoa; phylum Chordata; class Mammalia; order Chiroptera; family Pteropodidae; genus Pteropus; species Pteropus medius. The sequence continues at coordinate 6,761,431 of NW_024354886.1, forward strand.
TTTAGATATACTCTCTAGTGGGAAAAATTTATAATCAACTTCTATTTTAAATGCAATTTTATGTTTCTTTTTTATTTGAAGTATTTCTCAAAATTCCCAAGCTTTACAAACATGTGAATTATTTTTCTCTAGTGTTGTCAGTTATTGAAACATTAGAATTCTACTCATGTTATCATTTCTATTTTTAAAATTCTGATTAAATCACAATTTACAATTTCTAGGTAAAATGCTCTAAGTGCATATATTGACATGTGCTTTAAAATATGTAATTTAAACAATTGCTTTAAAATTTTTTTAAAAAATATTTTTTTCATTTGTTTTATTGAGTAATGCTAAGTAAAGATTTCTGTACAACAAATGCTTAGGATAAATACATTTGGATTGGAGAGTTCCTGAGGAGAGACCCAATCACCACTGGACATGAAGAACATCATCTGTCTCCAGGCAGTCAGTTCTGGAACCTGATTCAGATGAATTAAGAACTTCGGTTCAACTCACAAGCATTTGTTGATTATATGCTATAATCTCAGCACGAAGTCCTCACCAAATAACCTATTCAGTTTAACTGAAGAGTTCTCTCGAGCTATGGTGAAAGTAGATCTGTACGTAGAGGTAATTTTGCCTATTTTACAGTGGAAGGCTCTTAGGGAGCAGTTTATTTTCAAGTCATTGAAAGCAACTAGTTCATACACATAGGAGTCGTTGGTGGCAAAAAGTCAATGGGAATGATATTTATTGAAAAACAGAATTGTAGCGCAGGAGTCCCAGGCCTAGAACTTGCACCTGGGGTTGTGGATATTGGAAGAATCACCAGGAGGACCAGAGGGGTGAGAAATGCTGTTTGTTATTTCAGCAACAGCCAGTCGAAGCTACAGGAGGAAAAACTGCTGACCAAAAGCAAGTAGTTTTTTTGCACACAAGCAGAAGGAGGAGTCATCTCATTGGGAAGCAGCCTCCTTCTCAGACAGACGGGAGCAAGATGTGCTGCTTGGTTACAGAAGCAGATAACATCCATGAGAGTAGCAGAAAACGCCCTTAGGAGCAGGAGTTGCTGAAAGCTCTTTGTGTACTGCCTTCCTTGGCTGCTGGCTGGGCAGCTATCAGTCTTCTGAGTGTGTGGAGGGGCTATGTTCTGAGTTCATCCTACAAGAATCATTGTCTTTGCAAGGCCCATCCGTTTCATTAACTTTACTATTGTGAGAGGACATGTGACTGGACATCAGTACACAGGCTTTGCCTTGGAATAACATGCTTAGCTAACCCATTTCTTTATTTAAGCTGGTACTGTGACTTGTTTTGACTAACAGCATGCAGTGCAAAGTGATGTTGTGAGTTCTACGTTTAGGCCCAAGACACCCTGCAGTTTTTCTCTTGCACTTAGGGAGCCTTCCAGCACCTTGTTACTAAGCTGCAGTCAGCCTGCTTGGTGCTGAACCCTCGTGGGAAGAGGCCCAGAAGGCCCAGCTGAACCAGTGAGGCCATACACAGGTGAGGGAGCCCACTTGAGAACATCTCAGCCCAGCCCAGAGCCTGAAGACTGCCCAAGTGGGCCCAGCACAATTTACTGTCTTACAGAATCATGAGAAGAGAATAAATCATTGTTCGAGGTCATTATGTTTTAGGGTAGATTGTTACATCGAAATTTTTGACTGATGCAACAGTCTTCAAAGAAATTGTATTTCTCAGTGATTTCTTAGTGCTTCTGTGGCTCACAGGCTCCCACATTCCTAGATCACCACAAGGAGAAGGTTGGATGAATGAAGGAAAAGTTATAGGCTATCATTGGCCTAGGCATGATGTTGTAATTACTGTTAGTATTGCTAATGTTTATATGGTTTAACTATTATAGTAGAGTACATATCATTATATAATAGTTATCATCTGGGAATACTTGCTATGTGCCAGGCACTGGACTGTATTTAAACCTTATAATTTGTAGTTACTTATAATTTCATTTTGTCACATTAACTATTACATAATCGTTTTCATTCCATCTTATAGAAAAGAACCCTAAGGCTTACGTATTTTGAGTGACTTGCCCAAGGTGATGCAGCAGGTAAAATGCAGCATTGATTACTTATTTATTTGATTACAAAGTCCATGTTCTTCTTACTTTGCTACTCTGGACTCTGTTATTGTTGTGAAGTATCCTTGACTATTGCAAGATGGTAGAGGCCTTTATAGTGAAACCTCACCAATTCATGGTAAGTAGGGTTGTATCAGGGCAAAGTAGTTGAAAGTCAGAGTGAAGAATCTGAAAATACACAGGTTCTTAGAGAATGTTATAAATGTTAATAATTAAAACTAACTTTGAGTTCTGTCTACATTTCTTAGGGGGCTCCCAATGATGTAAGTTATAATGACACATCCCATTTATATTGACAATTTTAATTATGAATTTGGTGGCACGTAAATTGGTGCTTTTCAAGATAATTATGAACAAAGTAATTTTAAACTCTAAATTTTATTTCCAGTAGTAATTTATGAAATATACCTTTCATTTTTCCCATTAGACAAAGGTAACAAATTGGTTTTTGTCAAAACGGTGTACCATTTTTCTATGAGTCTAATTCACTAATTGTTTTACCTTTACTAAAATTATGACTGGAAGACAGAAGCAACTGGAACAAAATTTATTGTGTGATAACTGGATGAAGCAGGAGGAGAAACACAAAGTCAAGTTGAAGACACAGAGCTCCTCTACTATCTCTTAATGACATTGCCTTGCTGGGACTTTCCCTTCATCCCACACGATGTGACATCTGAGACTGGACCTTCACCTTCCCATCCAAGATGCAATTCTGATCCTGCATATATAATACCCTATTGTCCTCATTTCAGTGGACTTACCTTTTAAAAAACTGTAATATTAATAGATGAAATTCTGGAGCACCATCAAGAAAAGTTTCATTCATTTTCCAAAATCTTAGGTAATTTCTGCAAGATACAAGGCAGGTAAGTCTGGATCCAGGATAAAGCGTAGATACATGTTATGTACTGCCCAGAAAGGAGGGATACTACGTGGTAAATGGAGCACATCTCACGTGAAATCTTGAAACCCTCTAGGTTCACAATGGCAGGATTAGAAAGAATGACAAGGCCTCGTATAGTGTCAGGTATCTATCCTCATTATGTTAGGGCACTGGATTCTTAAGCCACACAGGAGAATGTGTCTTCCCCTGACAAGGACTCATGGCTTGCCCTTGTCACATTTCGACCCTGCCACTTACCAGCTGTGTGACCCTGGACAAATTCCTTTCCCTCTCTGAGCTTCAAGACCCTCTTTATAAACTGGGAATGATATTAAATATGATAAGTATATTTAAAGAGTTCTAGGGATTTTTTATTCCAAGTGCAGTATGTGTGCATTCCTCACAACAGCCTGATGAGGTGCTGTCAATGCCTCCAACCAAAGACCATCAGGAGCACACCTGTGGTGGTGTTGTTCATTGCTGAGAGGGAGAAAATTCATCATGGGGAATCATGGGGCATGAGGGTGTGGGAACCAACAAAGCAGAATCAGTAGAAACTTTCTATTAAGAGATGTATTGCAAGAAATTACACAACTGTGGAGTTGAACTGGGCAAGGCCAAGATTCATAGGGCAGGACATTGTCAGGAAGGGCAGGCTGGACTCTCAGCTGAGGCTGAAGCTGCAGCCCACGGTGGAATCTATTCCCTCAGGGAAGCCTCAGCTCTGCTCTTGAGACTTCAACTGATTGGATACAGCTCACCTAGATTATCCGGGATAAGCTCTCTTACTTAAAGTCCACTGATTAATCACATCTACAAAATATCAATAATTGATTGAGTAACTGGGAACTATAACTAGTCAACATATAAAACTAACTCACAGGGTTTGGGGTGTGTTAGGTGATTCTGAGGTGCATTTAAGAAATAGAACTTTGCTCTCAATTTGCTTCTGCTGGGCAGTGAGTGGTGGGGTTGGGTAGTTTTATAATTGGGTATCTTACTAAAGCTCACCTGGAAGGAAGGAAGACTACACTGAGGGTAAAGCTCTAATTGGTAACAGTCATTTACCTAGGAGAGAGGTATGCTCAGTCATTGTTGTGGTTTGGACAATGTTCATGTTTTGTCTGTTTAGACATGATTACTGAGTGGCCATATTTTCTGTCTTGACCCATCATGGTCACACAGTGTTGTCAGATACTGTTGTTCCATGAAATTGTTTATGTTCAGAGGGAAAACATCAAAACCTTGCTGTGAGTGAGTACCAGGCCAACGCCTGATTAACCGTGCCAGGCAGCTCCTAGTGCCAGGGCTGTTTCTGTCTCACCCTTCTTTACAGTCTCTGTCTCTGTGCAAAAAGACAGAGTGCTGGGAAAGAGAGGGCCATCTAACAGGGACAGGCTGGTAGATTCTAAATGGAAGCCCTATTAATTTAGTGGCTGCCAAAATATATAGAAAATAGATTCTTCTGAAAAAAAAAAAATCTTGCAAATGACTGCCTTCGACTTTAGCTCCATCTCTAGCCCCTCACAAATATCTAGAATTTTAATGTGTCAGGATAAAGGATATGAAAAGATCTGATGGGTTAAAGGAAGAAAATGAATTTTCGAGGTCATAGCAATTCCCCTCATTCCACCCTCAACATTTGTCTTGACTTTTTAAAAATTAAACAGAAAAAGTATAATTAACCAGCCAGAGCTTTCTTTAATGTAATCAATGTCTCCAAATGTCCTTTAAATGTAGGTAGGCAGCACAAAGCATAAAGAATACTCAAGGCAGGAAAAAATTCAGGTGAAAGATCATGCAGTTACTGTAGGTAGCACTGGATGACATAAGTCCTTATACTGCTGTAGGTGCAAGTATTGGAACTTTTGAGAGCATGTAAAAAAAACTTACCCAACTGGATTTATATAAGAGAAGGTAAAGGTATTCCTTGGCTACCACCATCAGAGACCCCCTTGGTGAATGAGTTAACTCAAATGTTAGAGAATTCCATATGCACTATGAAAGCAAAGAGGAAGACAGCTAACCCAAGGAAAATGGAGGGTTAGAAATTGCCAGGAACGGGGAGGTTGTAACCCAGAAAATCCCGAAGGACACCATATTAGGGATGACCTCATCTATCTATGTGGCTTCTCAAAAATTCCCAGCCCTCTTGTCACCAGCAGGCTTACACACATATGAGAAGATTCTAATTTAATACCCTCCCTCTTTTCACAGACAATTCCCTCAGGTCAATCTGAGTGGAGGCTGCACCAGAACCAGGGGATTTCCTAATGCCTGCCAGGCAGGCCTCATAGTAGAAAGCTTTCAACTGGCAACTGAGGTGTCATCATAGGGAATTTTTCTGATTGGTCAGAACCTGATTAGACTGTTGTCAAAAACCATTATAAATGGAGCCACTTTAAAACAGAGCTAGACCTGCCATGCCAGAGGAACTGCTTTGTGAGTCTAATGCCTCAAACCTTTGGAATGTTTTAACAGGGCAAAATAACCTTTGGAATGGGCCTAAAGGAACATCTTGCCCTAAAGAACTGTTTGCAAAGATAACATGAAGATAGTTATTATGACTACTAGAATAAAAATTAAAAAACACTGTTTAGAATTAACATCATTATGTTATATTATCTGCACCAATAGAAATGTCTTCCTTCTATAGATGTAATTCTTCTCCTTCCCTTTCTGGTAAATACCCACTGCCTTTGTCTCCTAATTGAAACATTAATTGGGCATCTGCCTGAATCGATACTTTCTGAATAGGTATTTTTTTTTTTTTATCTCAAATAAATGCTTTCTATTTCTCACTTTGAAAGGCCTTTTATTTTTAGGTTAATGATATATACAATGTATTATTATTCAGCCATAAAAAGAGAAGAAAATCTTGCCATTTGTGACAACATGGATGGACCCTGAGGGCATTATGCTCAGTGAAAAAGTTAGAGTAAGACAAATGCCATATGATCTCACCTACGGGTGTGTTACTGGAGATCAGGTTGTTGGTATTTAATGCAGGAAAGAATTCAAGGATGCACCAGGTAAGCCAAGCAAGCAGTAGATTTATGAGAGAAGAATAGTGCACTCTCAGAATGGCAAGACCAGACAGGCTCGGAGAAAAGCAACTGCCCTGAGGAAGAGTGGGTTTTGGTAATTTATTGTATACAAAATGAAAAGGTGGAATATTCAAAGCTTAGAGGGGGCATTACAAGCATTTTAGGCGGACCCTAATGAACCACTCCTTCTCATCAGGAGGAGGCATTTTTGTCCTTATTTGGCCCTCTTAGAACTGGCATGGGGATACAGGGGGTGGAGATTTTCTTAGGATGCCATACTAAAAGTATTATAATCAGCTAAAGTTCACCTGAGATAGCAAGATGGCATTCCAGATCCTCCACAGTTTGCCTAGATCCAGTTCATATTGGTCTGGTGAGGTTTGGTGTTGGTACACCTCCTCCTTCCTCTCGCCCCTTCCCTCCCAACACCCTCTCCCCCTCCATGGTCCTATTCTTCTTGTCTACTGTAAAATGTGGAATCTTTAGAAACTAAAAAAAACTAAAAAAAAAAAGCTAAGTCATAGATACAGAAAGCAGATTGGTGGTTGACAGCTATGGGAACAGGGGAATGTTGGGTGAAATGAGAGAAGGGGTGTCAAAGGATACAAACTCCCAGGGTTTTGTGCCAGCTTTATCCTATAGATAGTGAAGCTATGGCTTAGAAATGCCTGGGGACACTCACCTGGGCATTTTCCCTTTCAGGCCAATGTTATGTTTGGACCAGCCCTTGTGGTTCTCATTATGATTGTAAGATACTCTCAGCAATAACCACCAGGAAACTTTGGGAGAAATCAAGGTTTATTACTTATAGGTTCTAAAGGGTACATGGCATCCCTGGGGCCACATAGCAAGGTCACATGGAGTGGGAGAGAGAGAGAGAGAGTACACGCAGACCTGGGGGTTCTGCTTTTATTGGGGTTGAGAATGAGGGAGTCTAGGGTTTTGCAGTTCACTCTTTATTGGTGAATTTAAATATGTGTGGAATCTAAAAATAACAAAACGAATAAACAAAACAAAGCAGAAACAGACCCATAGATATAGAAAACAACTGATAGTTGCCAGCAGGTGGGGGTTTGGAGGATGGATGAATAAGAGGTACAAATTTCCAGTTAGAAAATAAATAAGCCATGGGGATGTAGTGTACAATACAGGGAATATGTAAATAATATTGTAAAAACTTTGCTTAGTTGAAGGAGAACCTGAAGCAAGGATGCCTATATAATGAGCTTCACAGCATTCCCAGCTTTACCTCTTCTTTCCCTATAGCTCAGCAGTCCCCCAACCTTTTTGGCACCAGGAATAGGTTTCATGGAAGACAATGTTTCCATGGACTCGTGGCAGGGGTGATGGTTTTGGGATGATTCAAGCATATTACATTTATTGTGCACTTTATTTCTATTATTATTACAACATAATATATAATGAAATAATTATACAACACACCATAATGCAGAATCAGATAGCACCAGATGCAGCTGTACAATTAAAGTACATCAACTCACTTGCCATTCTAAAGCCTGGTACTTGATGCAGCTTAATTGTCTTTTGGCACTCACTGATAGTGTTTTGATATGAGTCTGCAAGCAATTGATTTAGTATGGTCTCTGTGCAGTCAAACCTCTCTGCTAATGTTAATCTATATTTGTAGCCATTCCCCAGCACTAGCATCACCACCTCAGCTCCACTTCAGATCATCAGGCATTAGATTCTCATAAGGAGCGTGCAACCTAGATTCCTTGTATGCGCTGTTCACAGTAGGGTTCACACCCCTATGAGAATCTAATGCTTGATTATCTAAGGTGGAGCTGAGGCAGTGATGTTAGAGCTGGGGAGCGGCAGCAAATACAGCTAGAGCTTCACTAGCTCACCCACTGCTCACCTCCTGCTGTGCGGCCTGGTTCCTATTAGGCCACTGACCTGTACAGATCCATGGCCCAGGGGCTGAGGACCCTACTGTAGCTCGAACCACACACAAACTTCATTTCTTTAATATAGTTTTTTTCCTCCTTGATTCAAGCTAGTTTTGCTCAGATAAAGTCTTTATGACTCATTTGCTTTTCCCCCTGTTTTTGTCTTCTGTATGCCTGCTCCTTAAATCATTCAGCTTCAGGACATGATTGACTGAGCCTTCAGTCTGTAATCATTAGGGCAAATAGGCTACAGTTAAACTTTAGACCAAGGATAATATCTTGTCTTTAGACATGTTTCAGCTCCCAGCCCCATCGAGTCAGAAGGTCACAGGATCAGATGGGATAGCACAGTGATCAACTACCTCAATCCCCTTTAATTGTCCAATCAGCAGCACCCACGACCCCGACTCCCTTAGTTTCCATGATTTTTTCCCCCTATGTAATTTGTACTCCTGAGATATTGGGCATGCCAGGCCTTTGGAGCAATAGCCTGCCTATTCTTCAGGAATTGCAATTCTCTAATAAATGCTTACTCTAAATAGTCCAACTCCTGTGTTAGTCTACCGGCTGAATGACGCAGGCAGCATGAGCCGCCAGACTCTCTTGTCCTCCAGTTACATGGTGACAGGTGGTTACTAGACTTATCATGGTGATCACTTTCTAAGGAATATACATGTTGAATCACTATGTTGTACACCTGAAACTAATATAATACTGTATGCCAACTATACTTTAATGAAATAAAATTTTTAATAAAAAAAATAAGAGTGGGAATTAAAGCTCAGGAAGGGAAAAACACATAGTTAAATGTCAGTTAATGAACAAAATCAGCTGGGATCTCTAAAACAAAGAAAATATGGGGCCCACAGCCATCTGGCCTGGCTTATCTAGTTGAGTAGCTGGCAGTGCTTTTATTCAAGATAGCTGTCTTTGTAGTGCCTCAGCACTCAAAAACTGAACATCAGGCACTTGCTTAACAATAAGAAAAAAAGCAATTGTCAGGTACTTACACTGTATACAAGTATAAAGTAAATAAGTGTTTGGGATATAATGCATAGCATGGTAACTATAGTTAATACTGTATTGTATATTTAAAAGTTGCTAAGAAAGTGGATCTTAAAAGTTCTCATCACAAGAAAAAATTTTGTAACTACATGTGGTGATGGATGTATTATGGTGATGATTTTACAATATATACAAATATTAAATCACTATTTGTATACCTGAAACAAATATAATGTTATATATCAATTATATCACAATAAAAATAGTATTTTAAAAAAGAAATTAGGTCTATGGCCATGCCACCCTGAACAAACCTGATCCCGTCTGATCTCGGAAGCTAAGCAGGGTTGGGCCTGGTTAGTACTTGTATTGGAGATCACCTAGGAAGACCAGCTGCTGTAGGTGTAAAAAATAAATTAAAAATCAGGGATTGTAAACTGACAAGGTCCATGCAATCTGCAAGGTCAACCAAGGGTCGTCTTGCCTAAAAAAATAAATAAATAAAAAAGAAATTAGCCACTAGTAGGTAAATAACATAGAACTCTATTTATATCAAGAAAATCTAATTTTTAGTGAAATAAATCAGATCGTAGTGATGCAAGATGCAGCAAATCCCAAGAGTCGAGACTCAAGTCCTGTGTCGAGAGAGGGTCCTTGGTTCCACGCAAGAAAGTTATTTTGCCCTGTTTAAACATTCCAAGGATCTGAGGCATAAGACCCACAAAACAGTGCCTCTGGCACGGCAGCTCTGGCTCCTTTTTAAAGTGGCTCCATTCATGTTTTTTGACTACATACCACATTTATTTATTCATTCATTGATTTTTACTTAGATTATGTCCATGTCTTGGCTATTTAAAATAATGCTACAATGAACATGGAATGCAGATATCTTTTTGACTTAGTTTTTTTCCTTAGGATAAATACCTGGAAGCTGAATTGCTGTATCATATGTAGTTTTATTTTTTTATTTTCGAGGAAACTCCATTCTGTTTTCTATAGTGGCTGTACCAGTTTACATTCCTACCAACAGAGCAGTAGGGTTCCTTTTTTCCCACATCTTTGCTAAGACGGATTATCTCTTGTCTTTTTAATTAAGTGTAAACTGATACCTCATTATGGTTTTGACTTGTATTTCCTTCATCATTAGTGATGTTGAGCATCTTTTCATGTACTTGTTGGCCATCTTTGTATGTCTTCTTTGAAAAAAGTATCCATTTACATCCTCTGCCCGTTTTTAAACTCAGATTTTTTTTTTCCTCTTGAGTTGCCTGAGTTCTTTATATATTTTGGATATTAACTTCTAATCAGATATAGGATTTGCCAATAGTTTCTTTTCATTTTGTCGATGGTTTTCTTTGCTGTGAAAAGCTTTTCAGTTTGATGTAGCTGCCTTTTGTTGCCTTTGCTTTTGGAGTTCAATTCAAAAAATTATTGCCAAGACTGATATCAAGGAGCTTATTACCTACGTTTTCTTCTAGAATTTTTATGGTTTCAAGTCATATGTTCAAGTTTTTATTCATTTTGAGTTAATTTTTGTGTATGGTGTAAGATAGTGGTTCCGTTTCATTCTTTCGCATGTGGCTGTCCAGTTTTCTCAACACAGTTTATTGAAGAGGCTGTTCTTTTCCCACATATATTCTTTTCTCTTTTGTCATAAATTAATCACCATATATGAGTGGTTTTATTTCCGGGCTCTTTATTCTACTCTACTGATCTATGCATCTGTTTTTATGCATAGTCCAACTCCTGTGTTAGTCTACTGGCTGAATGACACAGGCAGCACGAGCCGCCAGACTCTTTTGTCCTCCAGTTACATGGTGACAGGTGGTTACTAGACTTATCATGGTGATCACTTTGATTAACATAGCATTGGAATATATCTTTAAATCAGGAAGCAGATGCCACCAGCTTTGTTCTAATTTTTCAAGATTGCTTTGGCTATTTGGGGTCTTTTGTTCCACACAAATTTTAGGATTGTTTTTTCTGCTTCTGTGTAAAATGCTATAGGAATTTGATCAATCTTTTTCATCAATGTCATTGTTTTTACTGTATGGATCTTTCACCTGCAAATTCATTTCTAGATATCTTATTCTTTTTGGTATAATTATAAATAGGATTGTTTTCTTAATTTCTCTTTCTTATATTTTGTTATTAATATATAAAAATGCAACAGATTTTTTTATATCTTAATTTTGTATCCTACAAATTTACTGAATTTTTTATTAGTTCTAACAGATTTTTAGTGGCTTCTTTAGGGTTTTTTATATATACTATCATCTTCAAATAATGATAGTTTTACTTTTTTCTTTCTTATTTGGATGTCTTTTATTTTTTGCCTAATTTCTCTGGCTAAGACAGCCACTACTATGTTGAATAAAAGTGGCAAGAGTGGGCATTCTTGTCTTGTTCTTGATCTTAGAGGAAAAGTTTTCAAATTTTCACAGTTGTGTATGATGTTAGCTCTTAGCTTGTCATATATGGTCTATTTTATGTTGAGGTACATATCCTATATACCCACTTATTAAGAGCTTTTATCATGAATGGAGGTTGAATTTTATCAAATGCTTTTTCTGTATTTATTGAGACGATGAATATAATTTTTATCCTTCTTTTTGTTAGTGTTTATCACATTGACTGATTTGACAATATGGAATCATCCTTACATTCCTGGACTAAATTCCAGTTGTTCATGGTGTATGGTCATTTTCATTTATTGTTGAATTGATTTTGTTGAGGATTTTTTCCACTTATGTTGATCAGGAATAATGGCCTGTAATTTTCTTTTCTTTTCTTATTGTACTTGTGTCTGGTTTTGATATCAGGGCAATGCTAGCCTCATAAAATGTTTTTAAAGTGTTCTCTCTTCTGTTTTGGAAAAGTTTAAGAAGGAATGATATTAATTCTCATATAATACTGGAGTTTTATTTGTTGGGAGGTTTCTGATTACTGATTCAATCTTCTCGCTAGTAGTAATCTGTTTAGATTTCTGTTTCTTCATGATTCAGTCTTGGAAGGTTGTATATTTCTAAGAATTTGTCCATTTCTTCTAGATTTTCCAATTTGTTGGTGTATAATTGTTTACAATAGTCTCTTATGATCCTTTGTATTTCTTGGGTACCAGACATAACATCTCCTTTCATTTTTTATTTATTTGCATCTTCTCTTTTTTCTTGATGAGTCTAGCAAAAGGTTTATCAAATTTGCTTATCTTTTCAAAGAAGCAGCTTGTAGTATCATTGATCTTTTTAAATGTCTTTTTATCTTTCATTTATTTCTGCTCTGATTTTTAAAATTTCCTTCTTTATACTAACTTCTAGCTTCATTTTTTTTTCCTTTTCTAGTTCCTTCAGGTGTAAAGTTAGATTGTTTATTTGATATCTTTCTTGTTTCTTTTAATTTTTTTGTTTTTTAAATAAACTATTTTTGAGTAATTTTATATTTCTAGAAAATAATACAAAAGTAGTACAGTTTTCTTATCATGCATTCCTAATGTTAATATGTTACATTACCATGGTACCTTTGTAAAAACTAAGAAACCAACATTACTATTAACTAAATTTCCAGATGTCATTTATTTGTCTAACCAGTTTTTCCACTAATGTCTTTTTTTTTTCTGTTCTAAGATTGAATCCAAGAAAACACATTACATTTAGTCATCACATCCCCTTAAGCTTTTCTGGGCTGTGACAGTTTATAAATCTTTCCTTGTTTTTCCTGACACTGATAGTTTTTAAAAAAGACTAGCCAAGTATTTTGTATAATGTCCCTCTATTAAAATTTGTATGATGTTTTTATTTTTCCTTTGTTTTTATATAGAGATATATTTGATGTATAACATTATATTAATTTTTGGTGTCCAATATAACGGTATGATATTTGTATACATTGTGAAATAATTATCATAGTAAGTCTAGTTAAAATTTGTCACCTTACGTAGTTACAAAATTTTTATTTTCTTACGATGAGAACTTTTAAGATTTATCTATATTGTTACCGGAACAAAAGGGGTTCATTTGTCTGCCCCAGAGTGAAAGAAGAGATACATGTAGGTTTGCAGCAAAGAAAGTAAGAATTTATTTTAGGGATTTGCAACTCCTGGAGACACAGGGGAGTTAATATTCTCTCAACGACCTGGCTCCAGGTGTCTCAGGAGTAGAGATTACATAGAGAAAAATTAGTCACCATGGAAACTAAGGGAGTTGGGGTAATTGATCATTGTGTTCAGTTCTGGAATCAGCCTGGTGCCATTCTGTCTGGTCCCGAGGCTGGTGGGGCTGTTCTGCCTCAATGGGCCTGGAGCACAAACATATCTAAAGCTAAGGTGTTATCCTTAGTGTAAGGGAAACTTACTGTCCCCATGATTGAAGACCTGAGGCTTGGTAAATCTTATGTCCTAATGCTTAATGATTAAAGGAGCAGGCATACAAAGGTAGAAGGTGAATAAAGCAAGTCATTCATAATGCCATTGTCTGAGCAAAACCAGCTTGAATTAGAGAAAACTATGTTAAAGAAATGAAATGAAGTTTGTGTCTGGTTCACTGTCACAAATGGCAAGATTTCATTCTTTTTTATGGCTGCATATATGTACATGAATATGTATATATATAAAACCTTCTTTATTTACTCATTCATGATGGACACTTAGGTAGTTTCCACATCTTAGCTATTGTAAATAATACTGCAATGAACACGAGAGTATATATACCTTTTAAATTAGTGTTTTTGTTTTCTTTGGCTGAATAATCGGAATGAAATTACAAATTGGTAGCCAGCTAAGAACTGTCTCTCTTTTTGTTACATTCCTGTGAGATCCAGAAATGCAAGCCCCCTGATCACCAGAGCTAGGTGATCAAAGGGTGTCTCTTGGGTGGTAGCTGCAAAAGCTGGAACATCAGACGTAAAAACTGGGGCACTAGAAGCATGAAAAGCTCCTGTCCAGGAGATACTGGTGCTCTGAAGCATGGCAGAGGGAGGGTGCAGAGATAGCTCTGGAAAGAATTACAATGGACCCTTAGATATGTGTTTAATTAGAAGCCCACGCCTCTGGCCACAGCTATCAAAATAAGCTAATAGGCCTCTTTCACAGAAAGACTAGGTGTTTCAGTTTGTTGCTTCTCTTCAGTGCCTGGGGTACAGCCAGCTAAGACCAACCCCTTCATCTCTTACAGTCCTATAAGATCTGAGTGCAAGCACTCTTGGGCACCAGAGACAGGTAATCAAGAGGTGTTGTTCCCTGGGTGGCAGGCACAAAAATCAGGGCTCCAGATGAGTGCACAAACTCCCCACCCCTCTGCCCTGGAAATACTGGTGACTGATGTGGACAAAGAAGCAGTCCTGTAATAAATCATAGATTCCTAACTGGGCATGTCATGGTGGGTAGCCATGTCCCAGGCATATAACTTTTTAGTACAATATTTATCTTTGCCTTAAGCAAGCTCTGTCCATTGTTTCCGTGCATCTAGGTTAACACATCTTTTAAATATCTCTTTTCAGACACCCTTCTTCTACCTAACATAATTTGGGTAGGTAGTCAGACATGAGCGACAGGGGGAGCAAAGAAATAGGGGCCCAACCTAGAGACTGCCCAAAGAACACCCTATCAGTAGTTTGAGAATCCCTCCTGCATCCCCAAAGACAAAGGACAGGAGGGTCATAATCTAAGCTGGCCTAATCTGGCTACAGATGTCTGCACAGAAGTTACTACCCTAATTTGCCTACAATTTAAGCTTCATTATAATACTATGTTTATGCTTGGAAGTTTATGAATCTAATTATAACAGATTATATTTTGGGTAAGCACATGCACTCTAGGCAAAGAGATATAGCAGCCAGGTGTCAATCAAAATGACTTCACTTCCAATCACCTAGGAACACCTTTGGAAATATAAAGGCAGACATTCCTACTTCTGGGCCCTCTTTTTGTGGTCCTTTTTTTGTCCCCTTTGTGTTGGTTACAGCTCTGGGACCATGTGCCTCCTTGGGGGGCATTCTTTGTCTTTCTAAAATGCACTTTTAATAAATCTTTTCTAAATCTCAATGACCTGTGATTCCTCACTGCGTCAATTGAGGAAGAACCGAGGGAAAATGTTACCTACACTTCTGTGCTGCCGTTATCCCTTTCCCTCATCCCTGCCCTTGGGGTGACACCAAACTCCTATTGGTCTCAACAGTAACAATAATCATCCTCAAGAGAGCAAATTATCTTAAGTATCCTGTAACCTAATCCTTGCCTTGCTTTCTCCCACTTTCCTGTAATCTTCCTTTCATCACCTTCTTAATTTCAAATGCATAAAAATAACTGCAAAACTGTTATTCTCCAGAGCATTTGAGATCTTGCTCCCTAGCATATGTCATCATTTGGGCTCAAATAAATTCCAATAAAAATTCTCTACAGGTTTGGACATTTTTTATGTCAACACCATGAGTGAGGTGGAGGGAGAGCACAAAGATGGTACCCACCAGACTCTGTTCCTAGGAAGCAACTCAGAAGACTCCTAAGTGTGTGCCAAAACCAAAGTGTGCCCCTAAGGCTGAAGTTTCAAGACAAATAGGCCTCTTTGAGAAAGACTAGGGGTGTATCTCAGTCTGCTGCCTGCTTGCTGTGCCCTGCAGGTGGTGGCCAGCCAATAGTCTTTCCAATTGTTACAATCACATGGGAATCAGAAATACAAGCCCCATTAGTGACCAGAGCCAGGAGATCATGGGGTGTTCCCTAGGCAGCAGCTACGAAAACCAGGGCACCAGATGTAACAACCAGGGTGCAAGATGCATGTACTGAAGAAAGGCCCAGTTGGGACCCCATAGTAGAGGCTTCACAGCATCCCTGGCTTCACTTTTCCTTGCCCTATAGCTTAACAATAGATTATCCCCTGCAGCTTGATCCAGAGTTTAGAATGTCCCCTGCCATAGAAAGTTGCCCTAAAACTTACGATTAATGCCTTTATGCTTACCGATCACAATCCTTCTAGTCTAGCATTCTTTCCAGACTACTTTCATCTTTGTTTCTGCGTTGCTAATGCCACCAGAGGACCCATTGCCAGAGGAATGGCTCCGTAAAGTACAACAGACTCCCCTGCCCCACCCTCTGCAGCCAACACACAGTCTCTGGAATAATGACCAGAGTTTCCCTTAAATACCCTAAACGGGACTGAGAAAGTAAGGCAGTTTTTGAAGGTGTTAACCTGCTGCCTTCTCAGGTCACCCGTGCTCTGACAATAAACCTTATTCTAAATATCCCAAGTCCTGTGTCAGTCTATTGACTGAGTGGCACAGGCAGCATGAACCCAGGACTCAGTTGCCCTATGGTTACAGTACCAGCTCTCCTCCAGGAGATACTGGCCATCTGAAGCAAGGCGGAGGAAGAGCACAAAGATAATACACACACTTTGAGGCCTCAGGAGAGGATTACACTGGGCCTTTAGATGTGTTTTTAATTAGAAGCCTCCCCGTAGGCTGAAACTATGAAGATAAAATAATAGGCCTCTTTCACAGAAAGATATGGCGCCTCAGTCTGTGGCTTCTTGTTGTGTCCCAGGAGTGGCAGATGGTTAAGAACTCTTTCTCCTTTTGTTAGTTTTGGGAGAATCTTTTATGTAAGCCCAGCTAACCACCAGAGCCAAATGGTCAACAAATGTTCCTTGGGCAGCAGCTGCAAAAATCAGGCGCCTGACAAGTTCATGAGCTCCTTTCCTGAGATAGTGGCTACCTCAATGGAAGCAGAGGGATAGTGCAAGGATGCTTCCATTTTTGGAGGGTATTTTGGCAGACTCTTAGATGTATGTTAAATTAGATTTTCCTGCTCCTCGGGTAGATGCTTTAACATTAGCAAATAAGCCTTTTTTTTTTCTTTTTTTCCCAGAAAGTCTGGGTGCTTTTCAGTTGGCTGCTTCCGTCTTGGGCCTTGGGTGGGTGAGTCTTAAGAACTGTTTTAATGTAGGGAAGAGGCAAGAGAAATCAAGCTATATTCAGAGATTACAGTATGTTAATCACTCCTACATCCAGACCATAAGGAAACCTGCAGAACAAAGAAAAATTTCTTCTGGGATTGCTAACAAACCATTTATCCATACTGTGAAGGGAAAACAGTCTTTAAGTTATGCCCTAAAGTCATGCACTATACAAAATAAAATCTTTCATTCCCTATGGCTAAAATCATGGGAGAACCTATAGATCAAAGGCTGGAATTGCCAGCAGGACTTTTATGCTACATATTCTTACCTTTTCTCCCTACATACTCTTATTCTTTCTCACTGTATGCCCACATCAAAGGAAAATGAGTAAACAAAGTTTTTAAACTGTAACTCACAGAAACTAAAGAATGATATATAAACTGAATCCCCAAGTTTATATATCAAGCTAATAAACTTCCCTTTTGACTCTGACTTTGGCATTCATTTGAATTCTTTCTTGTGCTCCGCCAAGAACCCTTTTATTTCTTGGTTCAGTGCTTGAGTCCTCGCCTTCCCACTCCCTATCATCCCCCCCACCCCCCTGCCCAGCCCGCTACTCGGGAAATTTGCCCTGTCCTGCATCAGTTTCTCAGTTTGCTATAGACTGTGTCACTTGAAAAATAACATCAGCTAAGGTATTTTGTCACCAAAAGAATTTATTTGGGGAAAAAAGAGAAAAGGTCATAAACCAGTGCATGTAGACATGACAAGGCATGTGCACATACTACACAGTGTACCAAGATGGAGAAATATATACGAAAGGGAAAAGGAAGTTAAGGGGAGGGACAATTATAACCATAGAGCTTTACTGTAAGCATAGATTTCTTCTTGTAGGGCTCCGGCAGTGACATAGAGTGTGAAAATGTCTCCTGATGCAGGCAGGACAGGGATAATTCCCCTGAGTGGAGATTCAAATTCTGCACCAATAGAAGAAGGGCTCTTGAGAGTTCTTGACTGAGCACAGGAAAGAATTCAAGCACACAACAGATGTAGTCTCTCAAGACAGAATGACAGAGCTGAGAGGGTAGAGAGACAGATAGAAAAGGCTGAGAAAAAGAGAGACAGAAAGACACTGAGAGTTGGGAGAATTCAGTTTATATATCATACTTTAGTTTCTATGAATTAAAGATTTGTTTACCATTTTCCTTTGATAGTCTGAGTATGTAGTATAAAAGATAAGCGTATGTAGAGAGAAAGGCACGCTAACCTTTGATCCATAGATTCTCCATGGTTTTAGCTGTAGGGAATGAATGATAGTGTTTATTTTGTATAGGGCTTGACTTAAAGACTGTTTTCCTGTCTTCTCTTTATGGGATAGGTAAATGGTTTGTGAGTAATCCCATCATGAATCTTCCTTTGTTCTGTAGGTTTCTGGCAGCATCACATGGTAGACTCTGAATATAGCTTGATTTGAAATTTAATTCTCGTGCCTCCTCCCTACATTACTCCCATAAGCCTTAGCTCCTCCTGCAGACTCATGTTCTTTTAAAATATCAGTCATAATCTTTGTCACCTATAGGTCCTGTGGACACAGGACCCATTGGCATTCAAAGCTAGATGTTTTGGGAGGTGTCTTTCAGGTTCATGTCTTAAAAGTTGGGGTACATGTGGGGTTCATATTCTTTCCTCTTCAGGAAGAAGCTTGAGTTTGTGAGTTTCCTCCTGATCATGGATTGCTACACCAGGGGTGGGGTTTATGGTGAGATTGTGTCTCAGCCTCTTCTACTTGTTTCAATGTGTTTTTTTCTCATTTGCCCAATGCTTAGGAGTTACTCAGCTAGTTTTGGGGTTTCTTTCAGAGAAATCGTTTCATACGTAACCGTAGATTCAGTGTCTGCAGCAAGAGGTGAATTCTTCTTACATTGCCATATTGTACTGAAACCTGAAACTGTTCTATATTTTGATTGTGGTGGTAGTTACACGATTGTATATATTTGTCAAAACTCACAAAACTGTAAACTAAAAAGGGTGAATTTTACCATCTGTATATTGTACTTTATTTAAAAGATGGAAAAATACAGTAAAAAAAACACATAAATCCATAATATAATTTCACATAATTATAATAAAAATATAGAAGTCTTCTAAATCAAAACAAAATACAGGTGAGAGAAATTAAGTAATATCTTAATACATTAAGCTACATAAAATAAAATAGAAGGCTCAATATCATTACGATGTTAATTCTTTCAAATTAATTTAATAGATTTAATACAGTTCTAACCAATACTCCAACAGGATTTTCCCTCCTCCTTCTCTTTCTTCTCCTACTCCTCCTATATCTTCTCCTTATCTTTGTGTTTTTCATCTTCTTCTTCATCTTATTTTTCCTCTATAGAAATTTCTGACCTAAAATTTACATACATATACAAAGAACTTAGAATACGTGGAAAAATTCAAAAAACGAAAAAAAATTTGAAGGACTTAAACTATCTGACTGCAAGACTTACTGTAAGGGTGTAGTAATCAAGAGACATAGGTTTTAGCATTGGGATATATCAATCAATCAATGGAACAGAATAGAGAGTCTATAAATAGGCATAAAATATTTACATTTACATGTCTCATCTATTTTTTTACAGTATAATTTTGAGAAAGTTCTTTCCCAAAAGTTCAGAAATTAGATTGACTTGTTAGTAAGTTGTTACAGTGATATTTACACCTAAACTTTCTAATAAAAAGTCCAGGATCTCTTTTAAATGCTAGACCTCTATTGAACATGTTGCCACAGAGAGGACCTATTTCCCATGCCAACTTGCCTCATACTTCCCACTTACTTTTTCTCTTGCTGCTGTTTCATACAGTGCCATCTACATCAACCATCCCCATGCTAACACAGAGTCCATGAAGCACCACAACCTGCTAGTTTCCTCCTCTCTGTAGGTTTCTATGTGGCAAATCCAGACAGGGTGCTGGAATGAAAAAGGAGCTAATAGCGATTCGGAGCATAGCCCTGACTCAGGGTGGTTATTGGTTCCAGCTGATGCAAAGAGAGGTCTATATTTTCCATGAAGAACAACCCACTCTGTAGGTAAGTATCTTTGTCCCTGGGTCATGGAGTGACAGGCGGTTTCCTTACAAATGGA
Organism: Pteropus medius; assembly: GCF_902729225.1. Classification (NCBI taxonomy): domain Eukaryota; kingdom Metazoa; phylum Chordata; class Mammalia; order Chiroptera; family Pteropodidae; genus Pteropus; species Pteropus medius. The sequence continues at coordinate 6,781,400 of NW_024354886.1, forward strand.
CAATGTACAACAAAATAAAGCAACAACTCCAGCTTCACTTATTAAGTATTCTATTAGATTTATTTATTTACTTACTTATTTATTTATCTATCTATCTATCTATTTATTTATTTATTTATTTATCTATTTATCTATTTATTTATTTATTTATTTTGTACACCCTCTGCTTCCTATATTGTTCCTTAATGGCAATGATGAGCTGAGATTCATTCAACCCTGGACCTTTCCTTGTTCCAGGGCAAGAATATTTTTAAATTCTGACTGCTTTCCCTTCCAAGACATGAAAATCACTTCACTAATAAAATGTACATTTTTTTGTCTTTAAAGTAGTTGTTTGGAAAGTGGCCTTTTGGGTACTGAGTGGACATAACTCCTAAAGAAAGTTCATTCTCTTTTTCTTTTCCCTTTCATTCACTCACTCTCCCAAAGTTTCAGTTGTGTCCTTGCTTTCTTTAGATGGGGTCATAAGAGGGAACTAGTTTATCTGACACCTCCTCTCTTCTATATCACAGTTTGGGTTCAATATTTCATATAATAGTATGAGGGTGTAGTAAAAAGCATTGACACTCAGGACTTGATTCCAACAGAAGTAAACTCAGAGCTCTCAAAGTGAGATACTAGGGTTTTTATTCCGAGGCAAACATTTCCTAAGTTAGAAATATAGAAACTCCAAAATGGAAGTGAAAAAATCCAGTTCTGGGTATAAGACTCTCTGTTTAAGTGTCTCTAACTATGTAGAGGAAGGGGAGGTGGGGATTATGGGTAAGAAAAGAAAATGTAAAAATTTATCAAAATTTTGGAACTTGATTTTCCTAAACATGAGATAACATTAAAGCAGAGGGGGATGATATATTATTTTTCTTGGAGAGTGAGCTCTCATTTTCCTTCCCTGGATTATCGATGCTGTTACTCCCCCATGCCGCTGGGTGGCCATGTCCCCAACTTCAGAAGAAAATGAGAGAAGCTTCAGAGGAAGAAGTGATTGGAAATACAGAGATGAAAATAAATATTGATTGGTTTCCGGCTAAGAGAGTGAAACCTTTGGTACTTACTAGGAAATCTGTGTCATGGCACCAAAAACTATTACTGTTTGGGTGACCTGAATTCTAGCGTCACCCAGCAGCATGGTAGGATAACAATGCAGATGTGCAATTTTTCCTCGATTCTTCCCCACTAACACAGCAAAGAATTACAGGTCAGCAAGATATAGAAAAAGTAAGATTTATTAAAAGTATATTTTAGGAGATGTGCCATGCTAAAGAAGGCTGTAGCCCTGTGGAATTTGGGAGGTGAAGAGATAAAAGATAGAGTATACCCCAAAGGAGGAATGGGTTCTCAGCAAAGAGGACTGTAACAATGCAGAAATAGGAAGGTCTGTATTATATTAGGGCCAGAATAGGTGGCTACAAAGGCGTTCCTAAGTGATTGTCACATGAAGTCATTTTGATTGACACTTGGCTGCTACATAACACTTTGCCTAGTGTGTATGTTCTTACCCAGAATTCAGTCTGTTATAATTAGATTCATGAGCTTTGGGGCATAGACATGGCATTATAATGATAGTATAAGGAGGCTGAGGTTGTGGGCTGAGTAGGGTAGTACCTTTTGCACAAGCATCTGTGGCCAGATTAAACCAGCAATAGGTTTATGGTCCCCCAGTCCTTTGTCTCTCAGGATGCAGAAGTGATTCTTTAACAATAAATGGTGTGTTCTTTGGGCAGCCTCTGGGCTGGGCTTCTGTTCCTTTATTCCCCTGTTGCCCATGTCTCACTATCTACCTACCAATGCCACATTAGCCTCTTGGTGGGAGCTGTCTCCACAGACTTAGAGAATATGCTCATGACTGAATTACTGACTTCAGTGTTGTATTAGCCAGGGCCTAGTAAGACATGAGTGGAAGAGGGAATCTTACTTTAAAGGAAAATAGCATTCTTCCTTTTCCATTTTCTTTTTCTCTTCTCTCTTTCTTATCTGAACAATTCAGTCCTAAATCTATTGGAGGATGGGGGTAGAACATAGTGATCATTTGAACTAAAATGGGAGAATCTATATTGTCCAGAGAGAGGTGTCAGAGCCCATATAATTTGAAGAGAGCATCTATGCAGGTAGGTGCCCTAGCTTAGAGACCCAGAGCTCAAGTGAGATGAGAAGGACACCTATTCAAATGGGTAGTATGGCTTGGGATATTAGAGCTTGAATGCTTTGGAGATGGCATCTGGACTTCTACATGGATATACTGTCTGCTGTGGGTGTCAGAGCTTGAGCAAGGTAAAGGTCATCTACATGAGACAGTGGCTCAGTTTTAGTGTGAGGAGAGCATCTGTGCAGGGAAAACAGTTGGGGAGGAGATGGGAGATTGGTTATATACTGGGGGACTATTCAAGAAAGTAAAACAAGAATAACAGAATTCAGATTTGTCATGGTCAGTGAAGGAATGTATACAGGCATATCTCATTTTATTGCACTTCACTTTATTGCGCTTTGCAGATATTGTTTTTTACAAATTGAAGGTTTGTGGCAACCCTGTGTCTAACAGTCTATTGACAATATTTTTCCAATAGCATTTGCTCACCTTGCAATCTCTGTGTCACATTTTGGTAATATTTCAATTTTGTAATATTTCAATCTTTTTCATTATTACTGTATTTGTTAGAATGATCTGTGATCAGTCATTTTTAATGTTCCTATTGTAATTGTTTTGGTAAAACATGAGCTGTGCCCATATAAGATGGCGAACTTAACCAATAAATGTTGTGTATGTTCAGATTGCTCCACTGACTGACCATTACATTGTCTCTTTTCCTCTCTTCAGGCTTCCCTATTCCCTGAGACACAATAATATTGAAATTAGGCCAATTAACAGTGGCCTCTAAGTGTTCGAGTAAAAGAAAAAGTCATGCATCTTTCACTTTAAATCAAAAGCTAGGAATAACTAAGCTTAGTGAGAAAGGCATGTTGATAGCCAGGACAGGTCAAAAGCTAGTCCTCTTGTGCCAAACAGTTAGTCAAGCTTGGCAAAGAAAAAAATTTGGGTGGAAATTAAAATTGCTACTCTGGTGAACACATGAATGATAAGAAAGTGAAACAGCCTTATTGCTGATATGGAGAGAGTTTTAGTGGTCTAGATAAAAGATCAAATCAACTACAATATTCTCTTAAGTCAAAGCCTAATCTAGAAAAAGGCCCGACTCTCTTTAATTCTATGAAGGCTGAGAAAGGTGAGAGAAAAAGCTGCAGAGAAAAAGTTGAAAGCTAAGAGAGGTTGGTCATGAGGTTTAAGAAAAAGAGGCCATCTCCATATCATAAAAGTGCAAGGTGAAGCAGCAAGTGCTGATGTAGAAGCTGCTATAAGTTATCCAGAAGATCTAGCTAAGATAATTAATGAAGGTGGCTACACTGAACAACAGATTTTCTTTCCTTTTCTACCTGTAGTGGGTGCATTTTATTGTATGTAATTATACCTTAGCAGTTTCAAATCATTTAAAAAATTAATCTCCCAGCCTATATACTTCCCAATTGTACAAGAACATTCTTAACCATTCCATAATGGAAAAAAACCCAATCATATATTTTTTTAATTGAGCAATGGAGGTACCAAGAAACATACTCAAAACCCCCTAATAGTTAAGTGTAAGGTTTGTGTCAAAACTCAAAGTTCTATGTTGAATTCGTCTCAGCTCTCTATTAACATAGACCAGGGGGCTAAGACACCACACTTGCAACTTGCCCAAGCTAATCTAAAGATGATTAGATAATTTGCAATTACAGTTTACATTTAATATTATATTAATTGTACAGCATAGTGGTTAGATATTTATTTAACTTATGAAGCGATACCCCCAATAGGTCTAGTACCAACTTGGCATGATAGATAGTTATTACAATATTATTGACTATATTCCTTATGCTATACTTTATATCCCTATGACCTATTTATAACTGCCAATTTGTATTTCTAAATCCCTTCCTCTCTTTTACCCACCCCACCAACCTGATCCCATCTGACAACTCTCAAAATGTTTTCTGTATCTATGAGTTTGTTTTGTTTTGTTTGTTTATTTTGTTCCTTAGATTTCACATGTAAATGAAATCATATGGCATTTGTCTTTCTCTGTCTGACACACTTCACTCAGCACAATACCCTGTAGGTCCATCCATGTTGCTGCAGATGGTGAGATTTCATTCTTTTTTATGTCTGAGTAATATTCCATTGTATATATGTACTACCTCTTCTTTATCCATTCATTCATTGATAGACACCCAGGTTGTCTCCATATCTTGGCTATATGCTGCAATGAACATATGGTTGCACATGTCCCTTCAAAGTAGTATTTTAGGTTTCTTCTAATAAATACTCAGAAGTGGGATTACTGGGATCTTCTTTGTCTCTTGTTATAGCTTTGTGTTAAAGTCTGTTTTGTCTAGTATAAGTAGTGCTACCCCAGCTCTTTTTGTTTGTTTCCATTTCCATGAAATATCTTTTTCATGTGTGTCTTTTGATTTGGAGTGTCTTGTAGGCACCATATGTAAGTGTCTTATTTTCTTATCCGTTCGGTCACCCTATCTTTTTTTTTCACCCTATCTTTTGATTGGAGCATTCAATCTTTTTTCATTTAAAGTAATTGTTAATATATATTTATTGTCATTTTATTATTCATATTTTTTATTTTTATTTTTCTTCTTTTTAAGGAAGTCCCTCTAACATCTCCTGTAATACTGGCTCGGTGGTGATGAACTCTTCATTTTTTCGTTACTGAAAAGCTCTTTATCTATTCTATGTGATAGTTTTCCTGGGTAGAGTAATCTTGGTTGTTGGTCCTTACTTTTCATCACTTTGAATATTTTGTGCCATTCCCTTCTGGCTTGCAAAGTTTCTGTTGAGAAATAAGCTGACAGTCTTAGGGGAGTCTTTTGGAGGTAAATAATTGCTTTTCTCTTGCTGCTTTTAATATACTCTCTTTGTCTTTAAACTTTGGCATTTTAATTATGTTGTGTCTTGGTGTGGGCCTCTTTGGGTTCAACTTGTTTGGAACTCTGCTTCCTGAGCTTGTATGTCTATTTCCTTCACCAGGTTAAGGAAGTTTTCTATCATTATTTTTTCAAATAGGTTTTCAATTTCTTTCTCTCTCTTCTCTCCTGGTATTCTTATGATGGGAATGTTGTTATGCTTGATGTTGTCTCAGAAGCCCCTTAAACTATCTTCATTTTTTGGGATTCTTTTTTCTTGTTGCTGTTCCAATTGGGTGTTCTCTGCTACCCCATCCTCTAAATTGCTGATTTGATACTCCAGTTCATTTAATCTGTTGATTCCCTCTAATATATTCTTCATCTCAGTTATTGTGTCCTTCATTTCTGACTGGTTCTTTTTTATATTTTCTATCTCCATTTTTATGTTTTCTGTCTCTTTGTTAAAGTTCTTAGAGTTCATCTACTCTTCCTCTAAGTTCCTTGTAATCAGTGTTTTAAACTCTGCATCTAGTAGATTGCTTGTCTCTATTGTGTTTAGTTTTTTTTTCTAGAGCTTTGTTTTGTTCTTTCATATGGGACATGTTTGTCTCCCCATTGGGCTGCCTCCCTGTGTTTGTTTCTATGTATTAGGTGGGGCTCTTAAGTCTCCTGGTCTTAGTAGAGTGGATTTATGAAATAGGTATCCTATGGGGCCTAAAGGTGCAGTCTTCCCTGGTCACCTGAACTGGGTGCCCAAGGTATGTCCCTTGTATAGGTTGTGTGTGCTTTTCTGTTATAGTTGAGTCTTGGTTGCTATTTTCACATCAGTGGGAGAGAATGACCTTCAGGCTAATTGACTGTAAGGACTGGCCAGTGAGGGGCTGACCTTACAGAGCAGGATTCATTTTAGCAGTCTCTGTTGCCTGCCCTGTCTGCTTTTCGGGCAGTACACAGGTTGCAGCTGGACTTGGCCTGTAGGCTGGCCCCTCCCAGGAGGCCCTTGTGCCTGCACACCCAGTGGCCTGCTTTGACTGGAGGCGGAACACCACCCAGAGCTGAATCTGAGAACATACCCGAAAAGCAGAGCTGGGAGACCTATGTTAGCCAGGTTGCTAAAGACTCAGATATAGCCGCTGCCTGAATTCACAGGTTGGGAGTGGGTAGAGATCAACAAAGGAACAATGGACTCTGCCAGTACTTCTGTCTGGGAGAAAACAGCCACTCCAGTCCTTGCACTGAAGCCAGACAACTCAGTTCCTCCCTGTATACCCCTGGCTCTCTTTGAATAACTGCCCCAGTGCTGGAGCTCTAAGTGAGTGAGTTTGTTGCCAAGTTAAGTCTATGTACAGGCTCTTTAAGAGCAATGTTTGTAACATCCACAGCTCTCTTTCTCACTCAACCACAGCTCTGCTGGCTTGCACATCCAGAGGCTTTGGGGTCTTCTCTTCCTGGCACTGGAAACCTAGGCTGGAAATCCCAGGGTGGGGCTGGAACCCCTCCCTCCTCCAGGGGGATTTCTGCAGCCAAGATATTCTTCCTGATTCTTAACTACCGTAAGCGAGTGTGGGACCAGCTTGTTTCACATCTCTGCCTTTCCTATCAGTCTTGAGGTGGCTTCTTCTCTGTGCCTTCAGTTATAGGATTTCTGTTCAGCCAGAACTCATGTGACTCCCAATGATGATTGTTCTGTAGTTTAGTTGTAATTTTGACATGGTTGTGAGAGGAGGTGAACATAGTGTCTACCTACTATGTCATCTTAACCTGAAGTCCCTTCATTTTCACCCAGTCCCTGTCCCATTGGCAACCATCAGTTTGTTCTCTGTATCTATGAATTTGTTTTGGTTTTATTTGTTCATTTATTTTGTTTTTTATATTCCACATTTAAGTGAAATCATATGGTATTTGTCTTTCTCCGTCTGACTTATTTCACTTTAGGTCCATTCGTGTTGTTACAAGTATTAAGAGTTCATTCTTTTTTAAAACTGAGTAATATTTCATTGTATATATGTACCACTTCTGCTTTATCCAATTATCTATTGAAGGGCACTTAGGTTGCTGCCGCATTATGGCTATTGTAGATAATACTACAATGAAATAAGAATGCATATATTTTTTCGACCTACTGTTTTGGATTTCATTGGATAAGTGCTCAGAAATTAGTTTGCTAAGTCATATGATGGTTCTATTTTTAATTTTTTGAGTCTATTTTGTCTGATATAAGTATTGTTACCCCAGCTTTTTTTTCTCATTTCCATTTGCATGAGATATCTTTTTTCATTCCTTTACTTTCAATCTGTGTGAGCCTTTTGAAATGAGTCTCTTATAGGCAACATATGTATGGGTTTTGTTTTATTCTCTATTCAGCCACCTTATATCTTTTGATTGGAAAATTTAATTCATTTACATTTAAAGAAATTATTGATAGGTATGTAATTAATGCCATTTTATTATTCATATTTTAAAATTTTCCCCCCTTCTTTTTCTTAAAGAAGTCCCTTTTACATTTTTTGTAATATTGGTTAATGGTAATAAACTTCTTTAACTTTTTCTTGTCTGGGAAGCTTTTTTTCTTTCTTTTGATTCTAAATGATAGATTTTCTGGGTAAAGTAATCTTGGTTGTAGGTCCTTGCTTTCATCACTGAATATTTTGTGCCAATCCTTTCTGGCCTGCCAAGTTTCTGTGAGAAATAAGCTAATAGTCTTATGGGAACTCCCTTGTTGGTAACTAGTTGCCTTTCTCTTGGTGCTTTTAAGACTCTCCCTTGCCTTTAACCTTTGACATTTTAATTATGATGTGTCTTGGTGTGGGACTCTTTGGGTTCACCTTGTTTGATATTCTCTGCACTTTCTTGATTTATATGTCTATTTCCTTCACCAGGTTACGAAATTTTTCTGTCATTATTTTTTAAAATAAGTTTTCAATGTTTTTCTCTCTCTCCTCTCCTCCTGGTATCCCTATGATGTGAATGTTGTTACACTTGATGTTGTCCCAGAGGTCCCTTAATCTATCCTTTTTTAAATTCTTTTTTTCTTTTTGCTGTTCCAACTGTGTGTTTTCTGCTACCCTGCCCCCAAATCACTGATATGAACCTGTTTCATCTAATCTGCTGTTGATTCCGTCTAATGTATTCTCCATTTTGGTTATTGTATTCTTCATTTCTGATGGGTTCTTTTTTTATGATTTTTATCTCTTTGTGTAAATTCTTACTGAGTTCATCTGTTCTTCCCCTAAGTTCATTGAGCATCTCTATAACTAGGGTTTTTTGAATTCTGTATCTGTTAGATTGCTTGTCTCCTTTTCATTTAGTTTTTTCTTTTTTTCTGGAGTTTTGTCTTGTTTTTTGTTTTTGTTTTTGTTTTTGTTTTTCATTTGAAACATGTTTGTTTGTCTCATCGTTTTGGCTGCCTCCCTGCATATGCTTCTATGTATTAGATAGATCTGATATGTCTCTCAGTTTTGGCAAAGTGGCTTTATGGAGTTGGTGTTCTGTGTGGTCCAGTGGCACAATCTTTCAGGTTACCTGAGCCAGGTGCACCAGAATTGTTCCCTTTGTGGATTATGTGTGCCCTCCTGTTGTAGTTGAACTTTAACTACTGTTGGCACATTAGTGGGTGAGAGACTGACTGAGGACTGGCTGTGGCTAATGCTGATGAAGTGTTGTGTGGGGGTTATCGTCATGGAGTGGGATTTATTTCAGTGGGGCTCTGGTGCCTGATTAGTCCATCTTTGGTGTGTATCAATTGTGGAACTATTTGAATGGTGCTCTGGTTTGGTCTGAAGGGGGCTACTTGTTGTGTTGGTTCTGGGGCCTCTTGGGAAGGGCTCTAGTGCAGGCCAAGGTCAACCACTGCCTGTGCCCAGTCCTAGGCCACATGGTAGGAGCTATCAAGTGACCCGTGGTTGGTTCAGGCCTTGCTGGGCTTGGAGGCACCAGGGAGTGTCTTTGTTGTGATCTGAGCCTGGTTACTACTAGTGCTGGGTTTGGGGTGGCTTATAAATAGGTACGGGGTATGCTGAGGCTAGTCAGCGCTTGTTTGGAGTTTCTGGACCTTTGAGAAATTTTAGTGAAGTTCACGGCATGGGCTGAGACTGGCTGCTTGTAAAGAACATTAGTGAAATAGGTTCTGGCCAGTGTGCAAGTTAGGTGTGGTGGGGTCTCAGAAACTCACAAGGGTAGGGTTAGCAGTGTTAGCTAGTTTGATGGAGACTTAGATTTGGAGCCTATTTACACCAGCAGGCTGGGTGAAAGGAGGGCTCAACAAGTGAAAATGGTACCTGCCAGCACTTCTGTCCAGGAGAGAGCTGCCTCTCCCCCTGAAGCCAGACATTTCATTTCCCTGGCACTTTTCAAGCTGCTGGAGCCCAGGGCAAGTACTTGTGATATTTTGATGAGTCTATGCTTGGGCCATTTAGGAGAATGCCTGTGAATACAGAACCCCTTTGTCTTACTTGGATGGAATTTCTGCTGATTTTCACAGCCAGTTGTTGTGGGGGGCCTAGTGTGAAGCTGGGGCCCTTTGTTCCTCAGAGTGGAGAAACCTCCACAGCCAAGATATCCCTCCTGATTATTAGCTGCCACATGTGGGTGTGGGACCAGCCCATTTTGTGTCTCCACACCTCCTAACAATCTCGATTGGCTTCTTCTTTATGTCCTTAGTTATAGGAGTCCTTTTCAGCTAGTCTTCAAGTGATTCTCAAGCATGGTTGTTCTATTATTTAGTTGCAATTTTGATGTGGTCATTGGAGGACACGAGCACAATGTTTACTCACTCCTCTATCTTGACTGAAAGTCATTAAACAACATATATTCAAAGTAAATGAAACAGCCTTATATTGGGAAAAGGTGCCATCTAAGATTTTCATAGCTAGGGAGAAGTCAATGCCTGGTTTCAAAGCTTCAAAGGACAGGCTGATTCTCTTGTTATGGGCTATTGCAGCTGGTGACTTTAAATTGAAGCCAATGCTTCTTTAGCATTCATAAAGTCCTAGGACTCTTAAATTATGCTAAATCTACTCTGCCTGTGCTCTATAAATGGAACAACAAAGCCTGGATGACAGCACAATTCTTTAGGGCATAGTTTACTGATCATTTTAAACCCATTTTTGAGACCCACTGCTCAGAATAAAATATTCCTTTCATAATATTATTGCTCATCAACAATTGATCTGGTCAGTCAAGAGCTGTGATGGAGATGTACAGTGAGATTAATGTTTGTTTTCCTGCCTGCTAATACAACATCCCTTCTGCAGCCCATGGGTCCTGAAGTAATTTTGACTTTCAAGTCCTATTGTTTAAGAAAGATATTTTGTAAGGCTATAGCATCATAGAGAGCGATTCCTTTCATGGATCTGGAAAAAGTCAATTGAAAACTTTCTGGAAAAAATTCACCATTCTAGATGTCATTAAGAAAATTCATAACTTTTTATGAGTGTTATTATTAATTCAACATTAATAGGAGTTGGGAAGAAGTTGATTCCAACCCTCATGGATGACTTTGAGCGGTTTAAGACTTCAGTGGGGGAATTAACTGCAGATGTGGTGGAAATGGCATGAGAACTGGAATTAAAAGTGGTACCTGAAGATGTGTCTGAATTGCTGCAATCTCATGATAAAACTTTAATAGATAAGGAGTTACTTCCTATGAATAAGCAAACAAAGTGGTTTCTTGAGATAGAATCTACTGGTGAAGATGCTGTGAAGATTATTGAAATGACAAAGGATTTAGAATAGTACATATATTTAGTTGATAAATCAGCAGCAGTGTTTGAGAGGATTGACCCCAATTTTGAAAGAGGTTTTATTGTGAGTAAAATGCTATCAAATGGCAACACATGCTATAGAGAAATTGTGAAAGGAAAAGTCAAAGTGGCTGTATCAATTTACATTCCCAACAGTAGTGTATAAGGGTTCCTTCCCCCAACACACAACCTTTCTAACATTCGTTATTACCTGTCTTGTTGATTGTAGCCATTCTAACAGGTGTGAGGCAATATCTCATTGTGGTTTTGATTTGCATTTCCCTAACAGCTAGTGAAGCTGAGCATCTTTTCATAAATCTGTTGGCCACTTGGATGTCTTCTTGGAAGAAGTGTCTGTTCAAGTCCTCTGTCCATATTTTAATTGAATGGTTTGTTTTTCTGTTGTTGTTGAGTTGTATGAGTTCTTTATATATTTTGAATATTAGTCCCTTATTGATGACGTTCTTTGCAAATATCTTCTCCCATTCAGTTGGTTGCCTCTTTCTCTTGTTGATGGTTTCTTTTGCTGTGCAGATTTTTAATTTGATATAGTCCCATTAATTTATTTTTGCTTTTCCTCCCCTTGCTTTTGAGGTCAAATTTATAAAATCCTCTCTAAATCCAAGGTCCATGAGTTTAGTACCTATAATTTATTTTATGCAATTTATTGCTTCAGGTCTTATATTTAGGCCTTTGATTCATTTTCAGTTAATTTTGGTATATGGTGACAGATAGCAGTCTAGTTTCATTTTTTTGCATGTGAATTTCCAATTTTCTAAGCACCATTTATTAAAGAAACTTTCCTTTCTCCATTGTATTTTTGGCACATTTGTTGAAAATTATTTTCCCATACATACAAGGGTTTATTTCTGGGCTCTCAGTTCTGTTCCATTGGTCTGCGTGTCTGCATTTCTGACAATACCCTGCTGTTTTGATTATTGTCACTTTGTAGTATAACTTAAAGTTAAGCAGAGTGATACCTCTGGCCTTGTTCTTTTTTTTATCAGGATTGTTTTGGCTATTTGAGATCTTTTGTGGTTCCATACAAACCTGATGATTTTTTGTTCTATTTCTTAAAAAAAAAAAATGCCAATGGGATTTTGATGGGGATTGCATTAAATCTGTATATGTGTAAGTTGCTACAGCCACTTTGGAAAACAATATGGACATTTCTCAAAACATTAAGGATAGAATTGCCATGTGACCCAGCAATCTCTCTTTTGGGTATCTACCCCTCAAATTTGAAAACATTTATTTGTAAAGATATACACACCCCAATATTCATTGCAACATTATTCATGATGGCCAAGACTTAAAAACCACTGAAGTGCCCTTTGACAGAAGATTGAACGAAGAAGCTGTGGTACATATACACAATGGAATATTAGCCATTTGTGACAATATGAATGGATCTTGAGATTATTATGTTAAGCAAAATGAGTCTGAAAGAACCATATGATTTCACTCACATGTGAGATGTAAAACTGAAAGCAACGAATGAACAGGGCAAACACACAGAGACTCATGGACATGGACAACAGAGGGAAATGGATGAAGGTGAGGGGTAGAGGTACATAAGGGTAAAGGGGGTCAAATGTGTGGTGACAGAAGGAAATTTAACTTTGGGTGGTGAATACACAAGGCAATATACAGATGATGTATTATTGAATTGTACACTTGAAACCTATAAAATTTTATTAACCAATGTCACCCTAACAAATTTAATTTAAAAAGGAAGAGTCAAGAGATGTGACAAACTTCATTATTGTCTTATTTTAAGAAATTGCCATAGTTAGCTCAACCTTCGGCAGCTGCCAGCTGATCGATTAGCAGCTATCAATATTAAGGCAAGACCCTCCACTAGCAAAAAGATTAGGACTCACTGAAGGCTCAGATGATGGTTATCATTTTTTTAACAGTACGTTTTATTAAGGTATATACATTGTGGGTTTTTTTAGACATAGTGGTATTGCACACTTAATAGACTACAGCATAGTGTAAACATGACTTTTATATGTACTGAGAGACCAAAAAATTCATGTGACTTGCTTTATTATGATATTCACTTTATTGTGGTAGTCTGTAATCAAACTCGCATTACATCTGAAATATGCCTTTATAGGAAGGGAAAAAAAAACTAGATTGATCTCTGTCATGTTGTATTGGAATCAGAGATGTAAGTGAGCACTTTTGTTTTTGTACATACCTATATGTATGTATGTATGTATGTATGTACACATGTATATATACACACATATATACACACATACATATACATATGTGTATATATAAAACATGTACATTTTTATATTTGTATAAATGTATGTAAAAATATATATTAAAATGTATGCATGTATGTGTGTGCATGCAAATCATCTGGGGCATATTGTCTGTATTTCCTAACTATGTGCACTGAGAGAGCTTGGGAGCAGCAACAGCACAACAGCAATGAGCACACCTAGGGCCCAGATATTACCTTCTAAATACCATTCCCAATTATAAAGACCCAGGGTTACTTGATGAAATAACTGATTCTAGGGATGGAGCATGAAAAGTACATGACAAATCTGGAACATCTATTGTGATAGAAATTAGGAAAATTCTCAAAACATAATGGGGATATGTTAAAAGAATACAGAAGACGGCTTGAAAAAGTTCCCACTGGCCAAATTTTGGAAAACTTGAGCATGAAGATAATGATAGCAATGGATTATATCCCACTAAATAAGACAGAAAAACATGAATCTATATACACATAAATAAATGATTGAATAAATTAAATGTTTTGTAATAAATGGTATATTTACTTAGTTTCAAAGACTCTTGTCACAAAATATTTTGTATTACCAAGAGACAAATAATATATCGATAGTGAAGAGGACTGTAAGACACCGCTTTTATCAAGTAATCAAAATAAACAGTTTTAATGAGACAAAAAGCATGTGTCCTCTGATAGGATGCAATAGAAGAACATAAATAACTTCTTTGATTCTTTTCAAAGATGTATAACTTCAATCTACCCATGAAGAAACACCAGACAAACTAAAACTGAGAGATTATTTTGTAAATAACTGACCTATAATCTTAAAGAGTATTTGGTGACAGAAGAAAATCTAACTTTGGGAGGCAAACCCAATCCAATATATATACATGACATACTGTTGAATCGTATACTGGAAATTTATTTGATTTTATTAATCAATGTTATCTTAATTTTTTAAGAAAAAAGATTATGAACATCGAGACGAATTAAGATTTATTCCAGGTGATGATTTCATGTAGGCATTCTTTCCTGACACATTTTAGGAAGTTTATGTTTTTCCAAATTTTGAATTCCCCTAAAGTCAGTTGACAAGTTGGGGAAATGAGAGAAAATTAGCTATCAACATAGAAATATTACTGGTTTGAAGAAATCTACTCATGTCAAATTCAAACAAGAACAGAAAACACTGACATATAGTTAAAAGTTAAGGTCGACATTTCCAGGAGGAGGCCAGCAGCTTATATGAAAGTCGTGATTTAATTAGTCAGCCTTGATTGTAGCTGTTGTATGTTATAAGTGTGTCTAATGTCCCTGTCTCTGCTAATGGTGAATTAGTTTTACAAATAAAGTAAACGGTAATAAGTTTATATGCATAGTATTTTTTATAAAGATTCTACAAGTACTGTTCCAAAAAATGATAAGCTTTAGAAGCAAAATACATAATTATGTGTTGTATTGTTAATCTTGCTTAGAAGATCCAAATGTTACATTATTAGAATACTACTCAATGATGTTCAGTGGCCTTTTACTTGTCGAGTGTTACAATATTCACTGCAATATGCAGTCAATTTGTAAAGCAGACAAAGTATTTTCATCATTAAAAAAGGAAATGAGTTTGTCTGAGTCACCATGTGCCCTAACATCCAAAATGAGTACGCTTTGAATGTACTCTTAACAATTTGACCAACTTCATCACAAAATGAAAAAAAAATGTTTCTATATCTGAAAAATATGTCAAATTTTTGAAAGAAAAAGCAAGGATAGCAGATAGGGAAGTTAAATTTCAATTTGAAAATGCTAACTTTTAAATATTATATATTTATGTATTATTTTTCAATTTTAAGTGGTTTTTATTTGGCATTTACATTCCATTAATGTTCTCTTCTTTTAATGATTTTTATTATTAAATATTTATATTATTAAATATTTATCATATTAAAAATGATATTTATACCAGGTAAATATCATTTTACACGGTTTTTAAAAATATAATATTGTTATAATGTATTGTTTTATAATAATAAAACACACATTTATTGTTGTACTCTACTTTTCTACAGAAAACTGATGCAAGATGAGGTGAATCCCCCTGAGTAGGGACTCAAGGCCTACACTGAGAGAGAGGGTCTTGAATGTGCACAGGAAAGAATTCAAGTGCATGCTAGAGTTAAGAGACAAAAGAAAAATTTATTAGAGAAGGAATAATGCTCCATAGACAGAGCGTAGTCTCCTCTCAGAGAAAGAGAATGAGAGAGCCCCCAAGTGTTTGAGGAATTCAGTTTACATGTGATTCTTATTTTCTATCAGTTTAAAGACTTTATTTTCCCATTTTCCTTTGACAGTATGGGTATGCAACATGAAAGGCATGTTACTAATCTCAGCCTTTGTTCTGTAGGTCCCTGTGGTCTGGCTGTAGAGAATGAATGGTTGGGTTTATTTTGTGTAGGATACGACTTAAAGAGTTTATTTTCCTGTTTTCCTTTTATGATTTGGGTAGTTTGTTACCCAAGCAGGAAACTTCCGTTGTTCTGTAGGTTTCCTGTGGTCTGGCAGTACATTGCAGATTCTGAATATAGTTTGGTCTAATATTTAGTTCTTATGCCTCTCTTCTATATCAAAACCTCTGATACATTAGAATAACCCTGTCACAGAAAAATGATTCACTGCTTATTATTTTTTATAACACTGAATAAGGAACTATAAAAATATAGATAATTTATGATTTTGGATATTTCTAGTAATTCTCAGGAATTCTAATTTTATGTTGCCAAAATTTGAAGATTGATATCTGTTAGAAACTTGGAAACACCAATTCCATGTTAAAGAGGCCTGACAACTAAATGTAACATGATTTTGAATTTGATTCTTTACTATAAAGGCAGTCATTGGGTTAATTGATGGGATCTGAAAATTAGACTGTAATAATATACCAATTTGTTGATTTTGATGAGTATGTTATCACTATGTAGAGAATGTTTTTGTTTGAAGGAAATACATACTAAGGTATTTAAGGGTAATGGGGCACCAGTTTAGCAACTTATTCCCAAATGGGCTCAGGAAAATAAAGTTTTATTAATACTGTACTTGTGATGTTTCTGTAATTTTGTTATATTATATATATGTGTATGTATATGTGCACACACAAATATATACATATGTGTATATATACATGTGTGTATATATACATATGTGTGTATACATACATACATACAGAGATAGACAGATAGACAGACTCATTTATTTCCAGCCATGAAGGGAAAATAAGAGTAGGATTTTCTATTGCTTATACTTCTTTTGCTTTTTCTTCTTACCTGTCTTTTCTATGCCATTCGAAACCTCAACTAGCTGGTATTGTCCTTTCAACTGCTTTGAGTTTATGAAATGGGCAAATTATGGAGAGGTGTTATTTTCAGCTTTTTAGGAGTTAGAACTTGTGATCAGGTTGCCTTCCTTAGCCTGAGGTCAGGATCATGCTCCTTCTCTCCCTTTCCTGTAGTTCTAATGACAGGAAGAGACAAGAGAACTACACGTTCAATCAAGCTATATTCATTCATAGATTGCAATATGCTGATCATCTCTATGGCCAGACTGTGAGGAAACATACAGAACAAAGGAAGATTTCTGCTGGGATTACTAACAAACCGTTTCCCCACACCATGAAGGGAAAACAGAGTCTTTAAGCCACACTATACAAAAATAAAATTATTCATTCCCTATGACTAAAACCGTGGGGGAACCTATGGATCAAATGCTGGGAACTGCCGCAGGCTTTTATGCAACGTATTCTTACCCTTTCTTGCTACATATTCTTATCCTCTCACTCTATGCCCATACCATCAAAGGAAAATGGATAAACAAAGTTTTAAACCTGTAATTCATAGAAATTAAGAATAATTTATAAACTGAATTTCCTGAACACTCGGGATCACTCTTAGTATTTTTTCTCAGTCTCTCTCATTGTCTTCTCTCTC
>NW_024354886.1:6798350-6833838 GCF_902729225.1 Pteropus medius
CTCTCCTGTCTCTGTCCCTTTGAGTCTTTCTCAGGCTCTTTCACTCTGTCTCTGAGAGGAGACCACACTCTGTCCATGGAGTGGTACCCCTTTTCTAATAAACTTTTCTTTTTATTCTAATTCTGGCATGCATTTGAATTCTTTCCTATGTTCAATCAAGAACCCTCTCTCGGTATAGGATTACTCGGGAGAATTTGCCCTGTCCTGCATCATTTCTGCCTGTGACTCTGCATCTACAGTAAGACAGGAAACTTAACCCTCTGCATTTCCTGATGTGTTCACTGACTGGGATCCCAAAGCTTGTAGGTCAGAGGTCTTTCCTTCCTACTGATTATGACTATGCAGCTACACACTGTATCCATTTTTATGACTTTATTGCAGTGGTTCTCAGACCTGGCTGGGAAGAAAGATAACCTGGGGGACATTTAAAAATATGCGTGCTCTACTCTTAGATATTTTAATTGGCTTGGAAGGAGGACTGGGCATTGGGTGATTTGTGTGTGCAGCTCTGTTTGAGACCACTATTCTGCAGAGTTTCTAGAATTGTATTGTGGATCCAAATAATCTGGGGGATATTGTTAAAATGCAGATTATGATTCACTAGGTCTGGAGTGGGTCATGACATTCTGCATTTTTAATGAAGTCCCAGCATCTGCAGATTGCACTTTGAGTGGCAAGGCTCTAGAGCAGGGTTTCCCAACATAGACACTACTAACGTTTGGGGACAGATAATTCTTTACTGTAGGGGGTTATCCTGCGCATTGTAGGATGTTTTGTTTAGCAGCATCCCTGACTTCTACCCACTAGATGCCACTGAAAACCAAAAATATCTCCAGGCATTGCTCTGGGCATGAGGAAAGGGAGAGATTGCTCTCAACTGAGAACCACTGCTCTCTATAGTAGCCCAGTGTCCTTACTGCCTAAATCACATTAAAAAGATGGCGCTGCAATTACTACTCTTATAATGTGCAAATTTGTTTCCTTATTCTCCATCCTATGGGTTAATAAAAATGACATAATGAGCGTCTATTTTCCTAAGAGCTGTCCAGATCTTTGGGGGTCAAAAGGAGATATCCTCAGTCCTTCAGATAAATATCCCACCCCCCAAACTACAGGCTGTCATAAACCTGGAAGAGCTTAGTTCTTTAAAAAGTCTTGGTGGTGGAGTTTGAGACTGATGAAACAAGTTTTAGATGTGAAGCTTGAGCCTTTTTTGTGGATATAAAAGAGTAGATATGTTTGTCAGGGTCCTACACCCAGATCATAAACTTTTGAGAAGGTTTTTGTTCCAGGCTTGTATTTATCCAGGCTGTATTTTTATCCAGGCTTGTTTGTTGTATTTATTCAACATACACAACTGACATTACTCTCTGGCTGTGCAGTGACAAGGGATTGTATGTTTACAATTGGAACTAAAGTGAAATTTATCACTCAAGTGTCCAGATCACTTCCATGATAAATGCAGACACTATGAAATCCAGCCTGCCTTTGTTCTTTTTAGTGAGGAGTATAGGGCCAGATAGTTAATCTGTTCCTGTGTATCCCTTCCAACTATTGACTTTAGGAAATATCCCACCCCCCAAACTACAGAAATATTTGAGAAATTTTGCCTTTGTAGGAAAAAAAAATGCATGCTTGAAAAAGGAAATACTTGAAAATTAAAAGGCATGGTTGAGAAGAAGATAATGATAAACCAAGTAGTAAATTTAGTAAAAAAGAAAGTTGTTTTTTGTTAGTCTTGCCTATGCATCATTCCTACTAACTTTTAGAATCATATTGTTAATTTTAAATTTTCATGTAATATTTGATTTATATTATATCTCTTCAGCTTTTCATGTTACATTAAATACATTAGTAAGGTTCTGTTATATTCTTTGTTATATTATGTTGCATCGGTATTTCTATACACAGTGACTCTATTCCTGTGAGTTTTCTTGATGGCTTAGTTTTCCAGAGACAAGTGATGCTGTTTTACATCTGATCCTCATTGGCTGGAGGAAATATTCAATGCCAAATCACTGTTCCACTTAAACACATCTTCCGCAAATGCTCTTTGTCAGTAAATTCTAGTTTAGTTTATGGTCTTTTAGTGGGCAGGGCTGCAAACCACTCTAGAGGTGCCTTTTTTTTTTCTCCCTGATGTCCTGAGCCTGTCTCTAGGATTTAGCTCTTTACACCAAAACGATAATTATTAATATTGTCATCAGAGATAATGGAATAAATGATCTACATATAAGAACAAAATAATACAAAAATAAAGAACATTTTTGAAAATTAAACAATATAGTGAAGAAAACAATTTTTAAAAACTGCTCAATATAGCATCAGTCTTATATATATAGTTACTTGTATATATTGCCTTTTGGAAACACAGTTTCAATTTTTAGAATCCCATATAGATTTTGATTAAAATTGCATCAAATATATATATATTACATTCCTCTCTGGGACTATTATATTCTGCTCCACTCTTTCATCTTTTTTTGTGTTCTCAGAAAAGTTTTATAATAGTTTCTCTGATGATTGTTTCTAGTCTTTGTTAAATGTGCAGTAATATTTTACATATATATATAAATACACATATATATAAAACTGTATTATATATATATACATATATAATAATGCTCTTAATAGATTTTTTTTTCTTTTCCTAAATATATTTTCTTATAGTCTTTAATGGCTTAGTCTGCCAGAAACAAAGGATGCTGCTTTCTATATGGTTATAATTTGCCTGAGAAGAATGTATTCAATGTATTTTGATTTTCCTTAAGCCCAGAATCTGCAAAGGTTGTCACTAAAGCCTGGCTAGAAAGGACTGGAATTGAGGAGTTACGTCGGGGGGCGGGGGCGGGGCGGGGGAAAAGAAATGAGTATAGCACTTAGTACATGGGTGTTCCTTGGCTTCTCTGTCTAGAAAAATGTTGCATATGAATAGAGAAGTGAAGGGCTCAGCAATCAGATGAAGAAACAGGTAATACCCTTATGACCTAGGTCACAATCAAGTGTTGGTACATAAACCAAGGATGGGCCTACACTCACAGGACTGCAGGGAAATGACAACTATAAATATCAACATTTTAAAAAGTTTACACTTCTGGAAATGCAGAGGATACTTGACTTCTTTATGTCTACTCAGTCCCAGCTGAGTTTCAGGATATGTCAGTTGAGTCTGGTGGTCTAGGTTCTGCTTACTAAACTGCCAATAGACCTTTAAATCTACTATGAACTTTACCTACAGGTGTGAACCTGATTTTTGTGATTTGAGTCAACTAACAAATCTGGGATCTGTAAATGGTGGAAAGGAAATCAGGATGAGGTGAAGGGAGGGACATGGCTGTTTCCTCAGATGTCCGGAAGCGGGTTAGTTTTATGAATGTGGGCAGAACCTAAAAGCATGAGATGGCTGTTCCTCTTATGTTCTTTCCCTCCTCCCTATTCCCACCCAACAGAAAGAAAGCCAGACTTCTTTTGGTTTTTGAACTTGATACTTTCTCCCCATATATTGGATCTTTATCAGACAGGCTGGTGAGAAAATGAAGACAAATTGCCAGGTTACCCACAGTTGTATTTATAAATATAAGTAATAATAAAGATAATAATAATAGTGCCTAATATTTATTGAGTACTTACTATATGCCAGACACTCTTTTAAGTGCTTTTACTATATCAGCTGACGTAATCTTTATGACAATATAATGATGTAGGTATATTATTCTTACTTCTCTTTCCCATTTTATCAGTTAGAAAATTGTGAATTGGATCCTTGCCATAAGGATACACCATTAGTAAGAAGTAGAGCCAAAATTCAAACCCAGGCAGTCTAATCTCAGTGATGTGCTAGAGGGGCAATTGTGCTACACTGTGGCCTAGAAGGGCATTTATGCCACACTTCCCCTCACAGGCACTGGAGCAGTGATTAAACCATTTACTTAATCCTTCTAAAGAATTAATTGCAAAGTAACCTAGTCACTACAGCTTCAAATGACTCTGCCTGGTAATGTTTCTCAAGGGCAAGCCCTGAGGAATAAGGTTGCATTTCTGAAGCTGACTAAGCCTTCCTTATGAGTGGAAAAGAATTCTTCCTCATCTCTTTGTCTCTCAAACCCGACATGGCATTTGATTCACACATGAATGCATGCAGGGATGAACATTCCTTGTCAGGCCCAGTATAATTTACGTGGATCTTTGAAGAGATGATACACTTTGGAGACTTCATGATCAGCTGAAGACTCTGAAATGTTATTCAGTTAAACTTACTTAGAAATCTTACAGGTTCAAATACTTTGAGGCTAACAAAACTTTCAAGCTTCATCTAAAACCAAAGAAATGTTCCCAAGCTGAGGCAATTGTTAAATGGGGCTGAAGAGTTAGAGCTTGCACCCAACATCAAAAGTTGCTGTGCTTTAATTTCAGACTGGACATTTCTTCTGAAAGTTTCCTTTCACAAGGAAAACAATGTGAACCTCAATAGTGCTCTTCTATCACTGCTCATGTGAGTACCACAGCTTCATGGATTCAGAATATTAGACTCATCAGATTTGGGGAGTGTTCATGTCTTTCATCTTCTCTTTATCTGTAAGATACAATATAATCATTATTTTAGTACTATGAAGTGAGTGGTTTAAAAAAGAACACTTTGGAAGAAAATGAGAAGTAGGAATAACTAAAGATATGTAAAAAAATTGAAAAGTGGGCTTGAGAGCTCAACTAAGATTAGAAACTTTGTCTGTGGCCTTTATCCTGAGGGGAACCATAAAGGCCTGCAGAGAGGAAGAAAGGCAGAGAATAGGCACAGTAGGGACGGCATGGGCAGATAACTTCAGAAATTCTACACAGCACTCCATGTACAAATTTCACTGAACTGAGATGTTAATGGAATTTCTCTGCCCCCATCCCTGCTTGCTATCACAACTTTGGGTATGCCTTCCTGATGGTTTAGGAGACAAGTGATGCTGCCAGAGACAAGTGATGCTGCCTTCTCTCCTTTGCCTTATTAGCTGGAAAGAGAGTATTTCATGATGTATCATGGTTTCGTGTAAATGTGGGTTATGCAAAGATTTATGTCATCATCCTTCCTCTTCAACCACAACCCTGGCCTAATAAACACTTTCTATTCTCAGACAGTTCCTCTTTTCCTACAAGCATTTAATATGTTATTAGTTTCTTTGAGGTTTTCAATATAAATTTTCAATAGCAATATAATCTTGGTCAGTTCTTCAACAATCATCACACAAGATATGAAGAACAAAAGAACAAACTATTTATAAGTAAGAACATCAAAGGAGTGTAAATTAATACTCCCAACTGTGAAGGCAATTTTCAATAAGCTGTTTTATTTTCCAGGACACTTTCTGGGCATCTGAATCTAAAATATTAGTAACTAATTTGTAGAAATGTCTCAAAAAGAAAAAAAATCATTTGGGAAACCCATTATAATAAGAAGGATCTGAAATTATTTAATATAGTAATGAGACAGTAAGACAGAATAAGGGCCACTGTCTCAGTATCTGAAAAGAGACTTGGCTTAAACGGTCAGGACTGCAGTAACAAAGGGGCTGGATCTGTAGAATTCACGTTTGAGATTGGAACCATGCTGACTGTAAGCTAAGGGTCTAGGCAGTAAAAGAACCCCTTGCTGGAGGCTAATCTTCAAGCCCTGTGTATATACTGGGACATCAGTAAGGACACAAGTTTATCTGGGATAGTGAACTCTTCAGGGCCTGGGCTAAATTATACATTGCCCTCCTCTCCCTTCACCCCATCCAGTGGTAAATCTGATAAATCAACGCTAATCTGCTTTGTACAATAGCATTTGCCAAATAAGATGTCTGATAATTTGAGTGAAGTTGGTTTATACTGCTACTGACTGAAGAGCAATATGTAGTGGTAACTGAGGTATCAGAATAGCATTATGTATTTACTATGTAAATTTACCAGTGACAGGTAATGTGTCTCCCTGTCCATCCACACACCTTTTCTTTCCTAGTTCTGAATCAAGATGTACACAATATTAAGGAATTTATAATAAGACTGATACCATAAAATGCTCAAATTTAGCTCTCTTATAGTTTATTGTACCTTTTTCTAGCTGAGGTATCATCCAGTAAGCTTGTAAATTAAAGCCTTTTTTTTCCCCTTCCAGGACAATTCCTATATTTAAGTTTTAATTTAAGACTAGAAATCCCTTCTGATACTTAAACACTGAAAAGGAAGCATCTCTATTATCTTCTTTATTTATTGATCTTCCTATCAACTGGAGAATCTGGAGGCACAAGACCACCCTGGCAGTGAATAAATTTCTTTGCTAGTTATCTTAGTTAATGATGGCTCCTTAATATGGGAGTTCTTACTGTGTTCTTTGGGGAAAATGAAGTGTGACTGGTTTTGTGGGGTTGGTCATGAGGAAATCAGCTGTACTGTGTCATGTAATTCAGTGAAAGTCACTGACTTCTTCCTATATCATAAACTTTTTTTTATCTGAATGTCTTTTTTACATCAAGACTCTGTGTATCCCCAGTGAATGGTGAAGAGATTCTGAGAATGTTTCTGAAAACATTTTCCATAATAGAATTCTGGTTATTTTTATCTTTCTTTCTTTGCTATTACAATCTATGCCTCTCTGAACATCCTGTACATGTCTTCTGGTATATGTGTAATGTTCCTTTAGAGCATATGCATAAGACTGGAATTGCTATGAATTGTATGTGTATTTATAGTTTACTAGATATAACTAATTGTATGAATTTAAATCCCCACTATTTGTATATAATTATTCTCACTAATGAACTTTCTTGCCAATACTTGGTATTGCCAGACTTTTCCTTTTGTCCATCTGTTGAGTATTAAATAATACCTCCTGGTGATTTTATAATGCATTTTCCTGGTTACTAATAAGGTTGGAACTCTTTTCACATGTGTATTGTTCTGCTGTTTTTTCTTCATAATCTATCTCTAGTGTCTCCAATGATATTGAGTGCCTTATTATTTTTATAAATATAAAAATAGACATGTATAACTAGAAATAAGTTTATAGAATTTAGATTTGTCTTTACAATTTCGATTTCCTATATCACTTGTTTGTATTAAAAAATGCTTTTCTCTAATTTGTTTCTTATATTTTTAAAGTGTCTTAGGATTGTATATTTTTTAAGAAATATGTAATAAAGTAAATTTATCAATGTTTTAAAATGTTTTTTGCTACTATATCCTTGTTAAGAAATTCTTTCTTACCTAAGCTCATAAAGTTAATCTTCTAAACTTTTTACTAAAAGTTAAAGTTTTCCTGTTCACATTTAAATATTTATTCTGCAGGGGATTGATTTTTTGTGGTTGTTTTGTTGTATGGATCCAATGTAAAGTTTTCCCTCGGGACCACCAATTCTCTCAGGATACTTTATTAAAAACCGTACCATTTCCTAAGTATATTCCAATGCCAACCCTAAAATATGTAACATTTTCATTCATAAATGGAAATGGGTTGGTTCTGGGCCCCTTGTTTCGGTTCTTTTGTTTATATGTCTATCCCTAGACTAATAACATTCTCTTATTATACTCAAGTTTGATAACCAGCTAAGAACGATCTTACCCAACAGTTTCTTTGTATGTATACCATGGTTAGTCTTTAAAAATTTCCCCCCAGCTTTACTGAGGTATAATAGAAAAATCAAAATTGTGTATATTTAAGGTATACAATGTGATATTTAAATAAATATATACATTATGAAATGGTTATCACAATCAAGCTAATTAACATATTCATCACCTTGCATAGGTATTTGTTTTTCTGTAGTAATAAAACTTAAGAACGCTTGCTCTCTTAATAAATTTCAAGTATACAATATAATATTAACTATAGTCATCAGGATCTCCAGAACTATTCATCTGGTATAATTGAAACTTTGTACTCTTCGACCAACATTTTCTTATTTCCCCAACTCCCTAGTCTCTGGCAACCACAATTCTATTCTCTGCTTCTAAAGTTTCAACATTTTAAATTATTTTTTTAATTTTTAATTTTTAAAAATTTTTTTAAATTAAGTTTATTAGGGTAACATTGGTTAATACAATCATATAATTTTCAGCTGTACATTATCATTCGACATCTGTATATTCTATAGTATGTTCACCACCCAAAGTCCAGTTTCCTTCAGCTATCATATATTTGATCCCCTTTACCCACTTCGCCCTCTCGCTAGCCCCCTATATTTAACCCCCTTTACCCTGTCTACTTCCCCCTTCCTCCCTCACCCCACTACTAACCACTACTCTTTAGTCCTCTGGTAACCACTAGTCTGTAGTCCATGAGTCTCTGTTTGTTTGTCCTGCTCATTTGTTACTTTTACATTTTTATCCCACATATAAGTGATATCATGTGACTTTCAACTTTTTCTGTCTGGCTTATTTCGCTTAGCATGATTATCTCGAGGTCCATCTATGTTGTCGCAAATGGCAGTATTTCATCTTTTCTTATGGCTGAGGAATATTCTATTGTATATATGTACCACAGCTTCTTTAGCCAGTCATCTATGATAGGACACTTCGGTTGCTTCCATGTCCTGGCCACTGTGAATAGTGCTGCTATGAACATCAGTGTGCAAATATCTTTTCGGATATAAGTTTTCAAGTCTTTGGGGTAAATACCCAGTAGAGAGATTGCTGGACCATATGATAGATGAATTCTTAGTTTTTTGAGGAACCTCCATACTGTTTTCCATAGTGGCTGTACCAATTTGCAGTCCCACCAGAAGTGTATGGGGGTTCCTATTTCTCCACACCCTCTCCAACATTTGTTATTACTTGTCCTGTTGATTATAGCTATTCTAACAGGTGTGAGATGGTATCTAATTTTGGTTTTGACTTGCATTTCCCTAATAGTTAGCAATGTTCAGATCTTTTCATATGTTGGCCATTTGTATGTACTCTGGGGAGAAGTGTCTGTTCATGTCCTCTGCCCAATTTTTGATTGGATCATTTTTTTTTCTGTTGTTGTTGTTATTGAGTTGTATAAATTCTTTGTATATTTTGGATATTAGGCCCTTATCGGGGGCGTTGCTTGCAAATATATTTTCTCATTCAGATGGTTGTTTCTCTACCTTGTTGATGGTTTCTTTTGCTGAGCGAAAGCTTTTTAGTTTGATGTAGTCCCATTCATTTACTTTTACTTTTACATCCCTTACCTTTGAGGTCAAATGCATAAAATCCTCTTAAAGTCCAAAGTCCTTGAGTTTAGTTCCTATGTTTTCTTCTATGTATTTTATTGATTCCCGTCTTATATTCGGGTCCTTAATCCATTTTGAGTTACTTTTGGTGTGTGGTGATAGACAACAGTCTAGTGTCATTCTTTTGCAAGTGGCTTTCCAGTTTTCCCAGCCATTTATTGAAGAGGCTTTCCTTTCTCCACTGTATGTTTTTGGCTTATTTGTCAAAAATTATTTGCCCATATCAAAATGGATTTACTTCTGGACTCTCGATTCTGTTCTACTGGTTCGTGTGTCTGTTTTCCTGCCAATACCATGCTGTTTTGATTACTGTTGCTTCGTAGTATAATCTGAAGTTAGGCAGAGCGATGTCTCCAGCGTTGTTCTTTTTTTCTCAGGATGGCTTTGGCAATTCGGAGTCTTTCATGCTTCCACATGTATCTGATGATTTTTTGTTCTATTTCTTTCAAAAACGCTGATGGAATTTTGAGGGGGATTGCATTAAATCTGTATAATGCTTCAGGTAATAAGGTCATTTTAACCATGTTGATTCTTCCAATCCAAGAACACAGAATATCTTTTCATTTCTTTGTATCTTCTTTAATTTCTTTTAATTGAGTCTTGTAGTTTTCATTATATAGGTCCTTTACTGGTTTCATTAAATTTATTCCTAGGTATTTTATCTTTTTGTTGCAATTGTGAAAGGAATTATTTTTTCCATTCTTTTTCTGGCACTTCGTTATTAGAGTAAGGAACGCTATGGATTTTTGAACGTTGATTTTGTATCTAGATACTTTACTGTATTTGCTTATTTTTTCTAGTGGTGTTCTTGTGGAGTCTTTAGCGTTTTCTATATAGAGAATCATGTCATCCGCAAATAGTGACAGCTCGACTTCTTTGTTTCTTATTTGGATGCCTTTTATAACTTTCTTTTGTCTGATTGCACTCACTAGGACCTCCAGTGTTATACTGAATAACAGTGGTGATAGTGGACAGACTTGCCTTGTTCCTGATCTTAGAGAGAAGGTTTTTGGTTTTTCACCATTAAGTATAATGTTGGCTGAGGGTTTGTCATAGAAGGCCTTTATTATGTTAAGGTACTTTCCTTCTATACCAATTTTGTTAAGTGTTTTGATCATAAATGGATGCTGTATCTTGACGAAGGCTTTTTCTGCACCTATTGATATGATGATATAATTCTTATTTTTTAATTTGTTTATGCAGTGTATCACATTAATCGATTTGCGTATGTTGAAACATCCCTATGCCCCTGGGATGAAGCCCACTTGATCGTGATGTATAATCTTTTTAATACATTGCTGTATTCAGTTCATTAGTATCTTATTTAGGATTTTTGCATCTGTGTTCATAAGAGATATTGGTCTGTAGTTTTCTTTTTTGTGTGTTATCTTTACCAGGTTTCGATATCAGAGTAATATTGGCCTCATAAAATGATTTGGGAAGTATTGCCTCCTCTTCGATTTTCTGGTGAGGCCGTCTGGTCCTGAACTTTTACTTTTTGGTAGGTTTTTGATGATTGTTCCAATTTTCATACTGTTGATTGGTCTATTTAGATTTTCCAGATCTTCTTGATTCATTCTAGGAAGGTTGTATATTTCCAAATACTGGTCCATTTCTTCTAGGTTATTAAATTTGGTGTTATATACTTTTTCATAGTATTCTTGTATGATCTTTGTACTTCTGCTGTGTCAGTCGTAATTTCCCCTATTGCATCCTTGATTTTGTTTACTTGTGTCTTTTCTCTTTTTTCTTTAGTTAGTCTAGCCAGGGGTTTGTCAATTTTATTAACCTTCTCAAAGAACCAGCTCTTTGTTGCTTGTATTTTTTCTATTGTTTTTGTTTTTGTGTTTTCAATTTCATTTATTTCTGCTCTAATTTTGATGATTTCTTTCCTTCTGCTGACTTTAGGCTTCATCTGTTCTTCCTTTTCTAGTTTTTTTTTAGATGAAGCATTAGGTTGTTTATTTGAGTTCGTTCTTGTTTTTGGAGGTAGGCCTGTAACGATATGAACATTCCTCTTATGACCGCTTTTGTCATGTTCTACTATCATTATCATTCGTTTCCATGTATCTCTTGATCTCTTTTTTTAGTTCTTCTCTGACCTGATTATTCTTCATAGTATGTTGTCTAATTTCCATGTATTTGTGGTTGTTCCTGCTTTCTTTTTGCAGTTGATCTCTAGTTTCAAAGCATTATGATCAGAGAATATGGTTGGTATGATTTCAGCTCTCTTATATTTCTTGAGACTATCTCTGTGTCCCAGTATGTGGTCGATTCTTGAGAATGTTTCGTGTGCACTAGAGAAGAAAGTATAAGCAGCTGTTTTGAGATGAAAGGCTCTGTAAATGTCAATTATGTCCAGTTGGTTTAATGTGTCATTTAAGGATGTTATTTTCTTATTGATTTTCTGTTTGGATGATCTGTCCATATCCAACAGTAGGTCTCCTACTACAATGATGTTTTGTTCCATTTCTCCCTTTAGTTGTTAGTAATTGCTTTACATATTTCGGGCCTCCCTGATTGGGAGGATAGATATTAATAAGTGTTGTGTCTTCTTGGTGCATGATTCCCTTTATCATTACGAAGTGTCCCTCAGTATCTTTCTTTATCTTTTTTATTTCAAAGTCTATTTCATCTGATATTAGTACTGCCACTCCTGCTTTTCTGTGAATGTTATTTGCTTCAAATACCATTTTCCACCCTTTCACTTTGAGTCTATATTTGTCTTTGGAGCTGAGATGTGTCTCCTGGAGGCAGCATATGGTTGAGTTTTGTTTTTGATCCATTCTGCAACTCTGCGCCTTTTTATTGGTGAGTTCAGTCCATTTACATTTAGGGTGATTATTGAAATATGAGGTCTTCTTATAGCCATTTTATCTTTTGCTTTCTGGTAGCTTGGTGTTTCCATTGATTCCTTGTCCTTGTGTTTCTGGTTTCTTTATTTTGATTGGCTTTTGTGGGTCTTGCCTCTGGTTCTTCTTGTTTTATGTTATACACTTCAGTTCTGAATTCTTGGTGTGTGGTTACCATGACAAATATGAAAAGGATAGTTATATATATATACAGTCGTGCTTTTTTTTCTGCACGTGACTCATGTCCATCCCCCTTTGTGAATTTGGATCTTTGAATCCTCCCCTTTTCAGTCATTCTTTTCTCAATTTGTCCCTGTGTATGCTGAACATTTATTACTATCTTGTTATAACAATTCGCTTATTATTATTTAAGCTATAATGGCTTGTTCTTAATAAGGGTTGCACTCCTTTGCTTCTTTTTGCCTGATAGTCACTTACTCCTAACTATGTATTTTGTTGTTGTTATTTTGTTTTAGGTGAGCTGACCCCTTTCAGTATTTCCTGTAGTGCAAGCCTCATAGTGGAGAATTCCCTCAATTTTTGTATGTCTGAAAAGGTCTTAATTTTTTCTTCATATCTAAAGGAGAGCTTAGCTGGATACATTATTCTAGGCTGGTAGTTCCCTTCACTTAATAGTTTAAATATTTGTTTCCATTCTTCTGGCTTGTAAGGTCTGTGCTGAGAAGTCTGATGTAAATCTAATGGGTTTTCTTTTATACATTACTGTTTTCTTCTCCCTGGCTGCCTTGAGAATTCTATCTTTGTTGTTGATTTTGATAACTTGAATACAATGTGTCTTGAGGAAGGCCTTTTTGGGTTGACATAATTGGGTGTTCTGTTGACTTCTTGAATTCCAAGCTCCAGCTCATTCCTTAGATTTGGGAAATTCTCATCCACTATTTGTCTGAAAATGCTTTCTAGCCCCTGCTCCTTTTCCTCACATTCAAGGATGCCTCTTATTCTTATGTTTCCTCTCATGATGGTATCAGCTAGTTCTCGTATTTCTCTTTCATTATTTTTCATTCTTTGGTTTCTTTCTTCTTCCTTCTGATGCATTTCTAGATTTCTGTCTTCGATATAACTGAGCCTTTCCTCCATTTGGTCAGCTCTATTTCCCAGGCTTTCTATTTCATTTTCAACTCTTGCAGTGTGTTCTTCATCTCCAGAATATCTATTCTGTTCTTCTTGAGGGTTTCAATCTCCTTGCTCTTCTCATCTAGTTGTTTTTTTTTAATTCCTGAAATTGTTGATCAGATTTGTTTTGGATCTCATGGAATATTTTCAGAAGTACCATCCTGAAGTCTTTGTCATTTAAGTCGCATATTTCTATGTCTGTAAGCTTATTTCCTAGAGATTTTTCTCTTTCTTTCTGAAATGCCTTGTTGCCTTGGTTGTTCATGGTGTTTAATGGACTATTTCTCTGCCTGCACCTTAATGGAAGTGTATTCTGTTGTTTTTCCAGAAAGATCTATTAAATAAAGGTATCTGTTTAGCCTGCTGCAAAGAAGGCGCTCTTCTTTTGGGTTCCATAAGTGGCATCTAAGCCTCTTGGATCCCTAGCAGTTTTGATAGTGTTTGCTCAGATTCTCCCGGGGTTCTGCAGTGCTTGGTCTGAGGGTATGGGATGAGGGGCCCTCTCAGTTGGGGTTTAGGGACTGTGGCTCAGCCTCCATTTTGCAACCGGGGCTGGTAAAAATCAGCTGTTGTTTCTCTGCAGTCCCACCCTGCTTCTCTGCTTTCTGCCCTGATTACCTGGCCCTCCGGTTAGCTGCGTACAAGGCCCAGCACTTCCAGGCATGGGTGTCCAGGAAAGTTGCTACGCCTTCACCCCTCCTCTTCCTCCTACAGGGAGCTCCGGTGGCTGCTAGAGGCAGCTTCTTTATTATTCCCAGTTCCCTGCCCAACACTCGGGGTTCTGACCTGTGGTAGCTCTTATGGGCTGATCCCATGCTCAGATGTGCTGGTGTTCAGTTTTGGTGTTTTTTTGGTTGAATTTTAGATGTTCAGCTTATTGTTGTCACAAGGGGAGAGATGTAGGGACGTCTCTCACTCCACCACGTTTCCACCGAATCTCTTAAATTCTTTTTTTTTTTAAAAAAGGAATTTGTATCATTTGTAGCAACATGGATGAACCTGGAGGACATTATGCTAAGTGAATGAACCAGACACAAAAAGACAGATACTGCATGATATGACTTATATGTGTAATCTAAAAAGTCGAATCATTGATATTTATTCATTTTCTTTATATGTATCTCTCTCACATTTTTTTATTCATTCTTCATTTGATGGACATTTAGGTTGTTTTCATACTGTGGCTATTGTGAATAATGCTGTAATGAACAGGGGAGTGCAGACATCTCTTTGAGATCATGATTTCATTTCCTTTGATATATATCCAGAAATGGGATTGCTGGATCTTATGGTAGTTCTTTGTTTAATTTTTTTGAGGAATCTCCATTTCGTTTTCTAGAATTTACCATTTTATATTCCCATTAACAGTGTTTATGGCTTCCCTTCTTTCCACATTTTCATCAATACTTGTTATCTTTTGTCCTTTTTATAATAGCCATCTAACAAGTGAGGTGATATCCCATTGTGGTTTTGATTTTCACTTCCTTGATTTGTGAAGTTGAACATCTTTTCATATACTTATATGAAAAATCCATAAAAAATAATTAATAAACTAGACTTCATTAAATTTAAAAACTTTTGTTCTGCTAAAGTTAAGAGAATAAACTAGGACAAAATATTTGCAATAGACACATCTGATAAAGAACCATTATCCAAAATATACAAAGAACTCTTAAAATTCAACAGTAAGAATACAAACAAACTAATTAAAAATGGCCCGAAGACTTTAACAGACACCTCACTAAAGAAGATATTCAGATGGCAAATAAACATATAAAAAGATGCTCCACATCATTTGTCATCACAGAAATACAATTTAAAACAACAGAGAGATACCACTACATACCTATTAAAATGGCTAACATCTGTAACACCGACAACACCAAACTCTGGCAACAATGTAAGCAAGGACTCTTATTCATTGTTGGTGGGAATGCAAAATGGTACAGCCACTTTGGAAGACAGTCTGGTGGTTTCTTACAAAACTAAACATACTCTTACCATAAAATCCAGCAATTATGATCCTTGGTATTTACCCAAAAGAATTGGAAACTTATGTCTACACAAAAACCTGCACATGGGTGTTTATTGCAGCTTTATTTATAATTCCAAAAACTTGGAAGTAATCAAGATGTGCTTCAGTGGGTGAATGAATAAATAAACCATGGTACATCCAGACGATGGAATATTATTCAGCACTAAAAAGAAATGAACAAGCCATGAAAAGACATAGAGGAAAGCTAAATGTATATTACTAAGTGAAAGAAGCCAATCTGAAAAATCTACATACTGTATGATTCCAACTATATGATATTCTGGAAGAGGAAAAACTATGGAGTAAAAAGTAAAAAGATCAGTGTTTGCTTGGGTTTGAGGGGGTAGGGATAAATAGGCAGAGTA
Organism: Pteropus medius; assembly: GCF_902729225.1. Classification (NCBI taxonomy): domain Eukaryota; kingdom Metazoa; phylum Chordata; class Mammalia; order Chiroptera; family Pteropodidae; genus Pteropus; species Pteropus medius. The sequence goes on from NW_024354886.1 coordinate 6,813,955, forward strand.
TAGAGGATTTTTAAGGCAGTGAAAATATTCTGTATGATACTATAATGATAGATACTTGTCATTATACATTTGTACAAACCCATAGAATGTAATAATAAACTGCAATGTAACTATGAACTTTGAGTGGTTATGATGTGTAGGTGTAGGTATATCAATGTAAGAAATGTACCACTCTCATAGAGATGTTGGTAATGGAAGATGCTATGCTTGTTTGGGTCAGAGAGTACAGGCATACCTCAGTGATACATAGTTTCTGTTCCAGACCACCACAATAAAGTGAACATCACAATAAAGCGAGTCACAAACTTTTTGGTTTTACAATGCATATAAAAGTTATGTTTACACTGTACTGTAGTCTATTAAGTGTGAAATGGCATTTTGTCTTTAAAAGTACATACTTTAAAGAATAATTTATTGCTAAAAAAATGTTAACTGTCCTCTAAGCCTTCAGCAAGTCATAATTTTTTGCTAATGGAGGATCTTGCCTCAATGTTGATGACTGCTGATTGACTAGGGTGGTGGTTGTTGAAGATTGGAGTGACTGTGGCAACTTTTAAGAATAAGATAACAATAAAGTTTGCAGCAGCAATTGAATCTTTCATAAACAATTTCTCTGTAACATGATGCTGTTTGATAGCATTTTACCCACAGAACATTTTTCAAAATTGGAATCAATCCTCTTAAATCATGCCGTTGCTTTATCTATTAAGTTTATGTAATATTCTAAGTCCTTTGTTGTTATTGCAGTAATAGTCATAGCGTCTTTACCAGGAGTAGATTTCATCTCAAGAAAACTCTTTCTTCATCTGTAAGAAGCAAGTTCTCATCTGTTAAAGATTTATCATGAGAGTGCAGCAATTTAGTCATATCTTTAGGTTCCACTTCTAATTCTAGTTCTCTTGCTATTTCCGCATCTGCAGTCACTTCGACCACCAAAGTTTTAAAACTCCTCAAACTCATCCATGAGGGTGGGAATCAACTTCTTCCAAACTCCTATTAATGTTGATATTTTGACCTCTTCCCATTAATGTTCTTAATGACATCAGAATGTTGAATTTTTTCCAGATTTTCAATTGACTTTTTCCAGATCCATGAAAGGAATCCTCTCTATGATGCGATAGCCTTACAAAATGTATTTCTTAAATAATAATACTTGAAACTTGAAATTACTTCTTGATCCACGGGTTGCAGAAAGGATATTCTGTTAGCAGGCATGAAAACAACATTAATCTCATTATACATCTCTGTCACAGCTCTTGGGTGACCAGACGCATTGTTGATGAGCAATGTTTTGAAAGAAGTCTTTTTTTCTGAACAGTAGGTCTCAACGGTGGGCTTAAAATTTTCAGTAAACCATGTTTTAGACAGATATGCTATCATCCAAGCTTTGTTGTTTCATTTACAGAGCACAGATAGAGTAGATTTAGCATAATTTTAAGGGACCTACGATTTTTCTGAATGATAAAGGAGCATTGGCTTCAACTTAAAGTCACCAGCTGCAATAAACCCTAACAAGAGAATCAGCCTGTGCTTTGAAGCCAGACATTGACTCTCCCCTCTAGCTATGAAAGTCCTACAAGGCATCTTCTTCCAATCTAAGATTGTTTCATCTACATTGAAAATCTGTTGTTTAGTGTATCCAATCTCATTAATTATCTTAGCTAGATCTTCTAGATAACTTGTGGCAGCTTCTACATCAGCACTTGCTGCTTCACCTTGTACTTTTATATTATGGAGAAGCCTCTTTCCTTAAATCTCATGAGCCAACCTCTGCTAGCTTCAAACTTTTCTTCTGCAGATTCCTCAGCTCTCTCAGCCTTTATAGAATTGAAGAGAATTAAGGTTTTGGCTTAGGGAATGTTGTGGCTGGTTTGATTTTCTATCCAGATCACTAAAACTTTCTCCATATCAGCAATAAAGCTGTTTCACTTTCTTATTATTCATGTGTTCACTGGAGTAGTACTTTTAATTTCCTTCAAAAAAATTTTTTTATATTAACAACTTGGCTCACTATTTGGCACAGAAGGCCTAGCTTTTGGCTTATCTTGGTTTTTGACATGCCTTCTTCACTAACCTTAATGATTTCTATCTTTTGATTTAAAGTGAGAGACATATGACTTTCCTTTCACTTGAACACTTAGAGGCCATTGTATGGTTATTAATTAGCCTAATTTCAATATTGTTGTTATTTAAGGAATAGGGGAGCCTGAGGAATGGGAAAGAGATTGTGAAATAGTGGTTGGTGGAGCAGGCAGCCCACACACAACATTTATTGATTAAGTTTGTCATCTTACATGCGCACGGTTTGTGATGTCCAAAACAATTACAACAGTAATTTCAGAGATCACTGAACACAGATCACCATAACAAATATAATAATAATAAAAATGTGACACAGACACACGAAACGAGCAATGCTGTTGGAAAAATGGTGCCAGTAGACCTGCCTGACACAGGGTTGCCAAAAAATTTCAATTTGTAAAAACATGCAATGTCTGTGCAATGCAGTAAAGTGAAGTGCAATAAAACAAGGTATGCTTAGTGTGTGGAGAAAGAAAGATAGTCGTAGACGGGCTCTCTCCCAACACCGTAGCTAACTTCATAGTGGAGGAAACTCAGCATTTCTCCCTTTATGTAACCACGTGCCCAGAACCCGTGCATGGGCTTCTAACTTGGCAGTGCGCCACTATTGTTTAAACTGTGTCTAAAAGGCACTGCCGCCATATGAGGCTGGCCATGCCCTTGCTGGATAACCCTGCCACCCTGAGCAGTTGGCTGTGCCCTTGCTGGAATAAAGAGCTATGTCGCAGTGCCTACGACTCCTGGCATTTTCTTCTAACTGCCCGAGCCTCGTACCCTTTACCCCAGAACAGTGAATCTACAGCAACACACCTATATATGGAACCTCTGTATCTTCCTCTCAATTTTGCTATGAACATAGAACTGCTCTAATCATATAATCTTAATAATTTTTTTTAAAAAGCTGAAGTTTAGAGTGACCATGAAAGTTCAAATTTTCCACATCCTTGCCAACACATATTATCTGACTTTTTGGTTGTAGCCATTCTAGTGCATGTGGTTTTGACTTACATTTTCTTGATGACTAATAATGTGGAGCATCTCTTCATGTGCTTATTGTCTATCTTTTTTTTTTTTTGAGAAATGTTTATTTAGAATCTTTTATATCTATTCAGAAATTTTTAATTAGGTTATTTGTCTTTTTATTATTCAGTTGTATGAGTTCTTTATGTATTATACATACAAGTCCTTTATTGAATACACAATCAATAAACATTTTCTCCCATTCTTTTCACTTTCTTGATGATGTCCTTTGAAGCACAAAAATTTTTAGTTTTGATGAGATTCAATTTATCTATTATTTCTATTGTTGATTGTACTGGTGTCATATTTAAGAATTCATTGGCAGATCCAAGTTCATGAAGATTTACTCCTACGTTTTCTTCTAAAGATTTATGTTTTGCTCTCACATTAAATTTTGAACCATTTTGAGTTTATTTTTGTATACAATGTGAGGAAATGGTCCAATTTAATTTTTTTACATGTGACTATCCAGTCGTCTCAGCATCATTTGTTTAAAACCCTAATGAAGGTCTTGGTACACACAAAAAAATCAGTTGTCTTTAGAGAAATCGGTTTATTTCTGGACTCTCAATTCTATTTCATTGATCTGTTTATCCCTGTGCCAGTACCACTAGATTGCCAGTGCTTTGTAGTAAGTTTTGAAATCAGAAAGTATGAGACTTCTTGTTTTATTATTCTTTCTCAGGATTGTTTTTGGTTATTCTGGTACCTTGCAATTCCACAAAAATTTTAGAATAAGCTTGTTAGTATCTACAAAAATTTAGTTGAGATTATAATAGAGATTGTGTTGAATCTCATTTTGTGTTGAAAATCATTTTGATGAGTACTGCCATCTTAACAATGTTAAGTTTTCCAATCCATGAACATAGGATGTTTTGCTATATATTTAGATCTTTTTAAATTTCTTTCAACAATATTTTGTAGTTTTTTGAGTGTAAGTTCTGCATTTATTTTGTTAAATTCATTTCTAAGGAAAATTGGCAAATATAATTGTATATATTTGAAGTTTACAACATGATGATTACATTGTAGAATGGTTACCAAGATCAATATAATTAACATTCATTGCTTCACATAGTTAACATGGTTAACTCTTTGTGTGTATGTGTATGTTATAAATGCTTAAAGTCTACTCTCAGCAAACTTCAAGTACACAATACTGTACCATTAACTATATACAACATACTGTACATTAGTTCCCTAGAACTTATTCTTTTTAATCGAAAGCACGTACACTTTGACCTACATCATCCTATTTCTACTGCCCCCCAGCACCTCTGTCAACCACAATTCTGTTCCCTGTGTCTATGAGCCTGGTTTTTTTAAGATTCCACACATAAGTGATATCATACAGTATAGTGTCCTCTAATTCTTGCCATGTTGTTGCAGTTGGCAGGATTTCCTTTTTTATGATTGAAAAAGATATATAATAAGATTTATTTATCTATCATCTACCTATCTATCATCTATATCTATATCTATATTTATATCTACTTATATCTATCATCTATTATCTATCTATCTATCATCATCATCTATCATATTTTCTCATATATACATACCTCTATGTCTTTTAAGTTACATCATTTACTTTTAGAGTAATTAGTAATAGGTAGAACTTACTATCATATTTTAATTGTTTTTTGATTCTTTTGTAGTTCCTTTGTTCTTTTCTTCCTTTCTTGCTGTATTTCCTTGTGACTTGATGAATTTTTGTAATGTTATGTATCATTCGGTCTTATCTATTATAAGTTTTTGCTCTGTGGTTACTATAAGGCTTTTATAATACATCTTTTGGTTATAACCACCTATTTTAAGCTGATAATAACATAAATTTAATTGCATAAAAAGTTCTACACATTTACCTCCCTGTTATTTATGTTGTTGTCCCAATTTATATCTTTTTATTTATGAATCCATTAAAATAATGCAGCTACAGTTATTTTTAACACTTTTATTTCTTAACTTATATGCTAGAGTTCAATGTAATTTACACACCACTATTGCAATATTGAAGTACTTTGAATTTGACTATATATTTTCCTTTACTAGTGAATTTTATACTTTCATAGATTTTCATATTACTAATTAGTATTCTTCCATCTCAACTTGAAGAACCTCCTTTAGCATTTCTTGTAGGGCAGATCTAGTGGCGATACATTCCTTTACCTTTTGTTTATCCAGGAAAGTATTTCTACTACCTTGTTTGAAAGGCATCTTTACTGGATAAAGTATTCTTGGTTGACAATTTTTTTTTTCACCACTTTGAGTATATCTTCCCACTCTCTCCTGTCCTACAAGGTTTCTACTGAGAATCTATTGATAGCCTTATCAAGAGTCCTTTGTGGGTGATGAGTCTTTTTCTCTTGCTGTTTAAAAATTTTTCTTTATCTTTGAATTTTGAAAGCTTGATTATAATGTGTCTCAGTGAAGATCTCTTTAAATTAAAACTATTTGGAGATCTTAGAGTTTTATGTACCGAGATGGCTATATCTCTCCCTGGATTAGTAATATTTTTAGCTACTATTTTTTTAAATCGTTTTTTTTTTTAAAAATCTCTTTCTCTCTCTCTTTCATTATTCTCAGACTCTCACAATGTTCATATTGTTTCTTCTGATGGTACCCCATAACTCATGTAGGCTTTCTTCACTCGTATTCATCTTAATTTCTTTATTCTCCTCCGATCGTATAATATCAAAAGGTATGTCTTAATTTTAAATGATTCTTTCTTCTGCCTGGTTGAGCCTAATATTGAAGCTCTCCATTGCATTTTTTTTTTCATTTTATTCATTGTGTTCTTCAGCTCCAGAATTTCTGTTTAATGCTTTTTTTTTTTTATTTCTACTTCTTTAGTGAAATTTTTATTTTCTTCATGTATGGTTTACCTGAGCTCATTGAATTGTCTGTGTTCTTTTGACTCTCACTGAGCTTTCTTAAAATAATTATTTTGAAATCATTTTCAGATAACTTGCAGATCTCCATTTCTTTGGAAACAATTACTGGAAAGTTATTGCGTTTCTTTGTTGGTGTCATGTTTCCTTGATTTTTTGTGTCTCTGATAGCTTTGTATTGATGTCTCAACATTCGAGGGCACAGTCAGCTCTTCTGCCTTTTTAAGCTTGCTTCAGTGGGAAAAGACTTTCATGCGAAAATGGCTGTGATGCCACCAGTTGAGTGGGATGGAGCATTTTGTTTCCTTGGAAAGTACAGTGGAAAGTCCCTGTGCAGGTCTGTCAGCTTAGTTCAATGTCAGCCATTTTGTGGTGGTTTTCTGTGACCAAAATTTCAGAGGTTCTGTGGGTGGCAGTATTGGGTAGGGCTATTGGGATCCACAGAGGCAAAGACTTCTTGGGTCTTTCTGTCCTCCATTTTGCCCATAGGTGGAAGTTCTAGTTTAGTATCCTTCTTGGTATCTGCTGTAGTCTTCTGTAACTGAGCTAGGATTTGGGGGTCAGCTATATAAATAAATAAAGCTAAATAAAGAGTGTCCTGGGGCACAGATGAGTTTTTCAAGGCAGTGGCACTGATGTCTAAGGTGTGGATGTATGCACATGTTCCATGAAATTGGGATCTAGGTCTCAGGGGCTCTCTGCAGTGATTCTGACAGCTCCAGAGCAGATGAGGGTGTTATACAGAAGCAGCATGAGTATTCGGATGACAAGGTACAGCAGTGGTGTGGCCCCAGGGGGCAGGGTGCAGTAACACAGCCTGGGGATGGTGGATCAAAGATCTAACTCTGGAGGGATTCACAGGACTGAAAAAACATGCTCTGTTAAAACTATGTGTTGGGGCCCATGGAGTGGGGGCTTAGGGCAGCAGCAATAGTACTGTCAGCAATGATGGTTCAGAGAGGCCACCTAGGACAAGGGTGGTGCTCAGGGCAGTGGAGGCTTCCCTGATAATGAGACAAAGCCATGATCTGGGGCACAAGTGGGGTACAGAGCAGTGACAGCTCTGGTCTTATATATGGTGAGGTGCCATGGTATCCTGATACCAGACAGTAGGGCACAGCAGTAATTGGGGTCCCTGAAAACAGGTCTCCCTTCAGTGATAGCTTCAGCCCTGGAGAGAAAATGGGGAAGAGGGATTCCAGGTAGCTTTGTCAGTTGGGATCACTGTTGGTGAAGACTGTGGGAGACCTCTGTAGCAAAGGCAGCAAACATCCACACTGATGAGGTTTAGTGGGGTTCTCCTGCTCCTATTTTCCCTGTGGAGTATACTTTCTCTTGGGAGATCCTTCCTGGCACCAAGCTGCTCTGGATTAGGTAATGGGGTGACATAGGTAAAATTCTTCCTATAGTTTTCTATGTAATCATCCTTGATTTTTGAGCTCCGTGGATTCTTTGTCGTATTTCAGAATTTTCTCTGAGCTATTTTGGTTGATCTGTAGTTGTTTATTTATTGTTTTTGTGGGGAGACAAACATTGGTACTTCTTAACCCTCCATCTAACCCCACCCCCTGCTTAGTGTCTTAAGGTGCAAGGTTAAATTATTGATCTTCAAAATCTTACTTCTTTTTAATGTAAATATTATAGCTATAAAATTTCCTCTAAGCACTGTTTTTGTTGTATCCTATAAGTTTAATATACTGTGTCTTCATTTTCATTCATCTAAAGTATTTCCTGATTTCCCTTTGATTTCTTACTAGACCCATTGATTATTTAGAAATGTGTTGTTTAATTGCTACATATTTATTTCATTTTCCCTGTTTGATTTTTAATTTTATTCTATTGGGGTCAGAAAATATATTGTGTAATATTTCTATCCTTTTATATATGTTGAAGTTTGTTTTATCACCTACCACATGGTCTATCCTGGAGAACATTTTATGTGTACTTGAGAAGAATGTATATTTTGTTATTGGGTGGAATGTTCTACAGATGTTGGTTAGGTCTGGTTGGTTTATAGTGTTACCTAAGTTTCTATTCCTTTGTTAATCTTCTGTCTAGTTATTCTACCCATTATTGAAAGTAAAGTATTGAAGTCTCTATTATTTTTGAATTGTGTATTTTTCTCTTGATTTTTGTCAAGTTTTTACTTCATGTATTTTGGTATTCTGTTATTAGCTGCATATATGTTTGTAATTGTTATATCTTCCGATAGAGTGATGCTTTCATCATTATAAAATGTTCCTTTTTAATTTTAACTCCTGTAAGATTTTTCATTTTAAAGTCTATTTTGCCTATTAGTTTAGCCATCTTAGCTTTCCTGTGATTGCTGCTTACATGATGTGCTTTTTTTTCCTTTTTTTTTTTCCTTTTAATCTATTTGTGTCTTTGAATATAAAGTGTCTCCTATAAACAACATACAGTTGAGTTTAAATGTGCCATTTTGTTTTTTGTTTTCTATGTCTCATATCTTTTTAGTTCCTCTATTGCACCTTTACTATACTTTTACATTGAGTAAATATTTTTTAATGTAGCATTTCAATTAAATAATGATATATATCTAATGTATATATCAGTGATCAATCTAGGTTTTACAATGTACATATTAACTTAAAATAATCAGTCTTAGTATCATGCTAGCTTAATTTTGGTAATATGTGGAACTGTTCTTCCTACAAACCTCTATTCCCTTTCCCCCTACTATATGGTATTGTTGTTATTGTATTACATCTATTTATGTTGCAAACATAGTACATTTTTGTAATGATTACTTTAGTATCTGTCATTATTTCTTTAGCCTGTTATAGCTTTGCTCCCACCCATTTTCTTTGTGTTGTTATTGCCAAATATATTTCTATATATAACTATTATAAACTGATAGAATATTATATGTTTATTTTTTGCATTTATTTTCCAATCGGTTAAGAGAAGAATTGAAAAAAAACTTTTATAGGTAATAATTACATAATTACCTTTAGCAGTGATATTTGTTTGTACAGTTTCAAATTACCATCTCCAGATCTTGCTCTCACTTGAGGACCTTCCTTTAGTCTTTTTTGTAAAGCTATATATTTGAAAAACGTATTACTTTACACCCTAAAAATAAAGGTCCCATTCCATGATTCTATGTTAGGTAGCAAAGAGTGCTAACAATCATTCCGGCTAACTCCTGAATGACAATAAGCACAGTTACCTCAATAGTTTCAACAAATAATGTCCTTGTTTTACCTGTTAAGAAATGCTTGAAAAAGAATTCAAAAAGGACTAATACTTTTATTAGTTTATATTATTTGGTCATATTAAGGAATTATTTTCCTTTGGATAATTAAAAATTTTATCCTTATTTTTTTTATTGAAGTCAGTTTTCAGGCCATTCCCTTCTTCTTCCTGTACTTATTTTCAGTTGCTGAAATAATTAATGACAGTGGAATAAAAAATTAAATATTTATTTATATTATCATATTCCAGGAACCAGTAAGATGTTAACATGAGAAATCATGTTATTCAGTCCCTTAATTTTGCTAATGAAGAAATAGAAACTCAAAAGAGTTTCATTGGACCAAAAGTATAGATCAAGTGTCAGAATTCAGATCTCATGACAGTGAACACAGTGCTTTTTCCACCATACGATATTTATTAACTAACTGAGCTCCAGAGTAATTCTGATTAAGTGAAATATTGCTTTGTATTGGAGGGATATTGGAAAAGGAAATATTAAGTTGAAGATGTGAAATCTATAGAATGAAAGTTCACTCAGTTTTAATTCCAGATACTCTTTTGATCTCAGATAAACTTATATTTTAAGTCCTGGATTTTGGACTTAGGCAGAACTGGGTTTGAATCCTAATAATTATAATTTTATATCTCTTAAACTCACTAATTCTTGGTATTCTGTTCACTTATTAATTAATTGATCAGATATTTACTGAATGCTAAGAACTATTCCAGGCACTGAAGATTCAGCAGTTAACAAAAATGCAAGTCTGTCATGATTATTAATTGAGAGATAATACATTTAGAAATATTAGAAGTACTTCTTCACTAGAACAAAATAATTTCTATGTGATATGACTTCCTCAAATGGTCCTATGAGAATCAGCAGGTAGGATCATGGGCTTTTCCACAATTACCATCTCATTCACCACAGGTACTCATGCATCACTAGCAGGGAGAGATTGGCATCATTTCCTTCTTTATTTATTTATATTAAATTTATTGGAGAGACATTGGTTAATAAAATTACCTAAGTTTCAAGTGTACAATTCTAGAATACATTATGTGTATAGTGCATTGTGTGTTCACCGCCCAAAGTCAAATCTCCTTCAGTCACCATGTATTTGACCCCCTTTACCCTTTTCTACCTTCCTTCACCCCCCTTTGCCTCTGGTAACCACTATACCATTGTCTGTGTCTATGAGTTTTTGTTCGTTTGTTTGTTTTGTTCTTTTGTTGAGTGAAAAAATAAGCAGGAACTTCCCACAGGTGCATATCGGGTACCCTCCCCTCTCCCATCTAACACTACATACTTAAATCCTCACTTTCCATTCTGCCCCACAACTATAGATGTGTGTGATTTTTGTTTTTGTTTGTGCAAATTCTGGGTTTGGTTTTGTTTTTGTTCTTCACATGACAATTAATTTCTTTCCATGAAACTAGCTGTTCTTCTCACTAATTACTGGTCATCCTGCCCCTTTTCCACCTTCTCCCCAAGACCTGAGATCAAATCAAACTATCTTAATAGATATATCTGCTAGATATGAATGATGTTGCTTCACTTTCTATTTCTATTGGTTGAAGAGAAAGGTGGGTGAAGGGATGGAGATTTCCAGGAACGCTTTTTATTTTTAAAATGCCTCAGTGCAAAAATCTGGAATGTCTTCTCAGAAAGGAATTAATCTGAACCTGAATTAACTGATGAGGCAGATTCTGGATTTGAAGGCTTAGCCTGTAAGTGCTATCTCTAAAAAGAAAGAAGATGTATGCCTTCTAAAGGACTCTTTCCTCTCTTCATCAAATGATATATTCCCTAGCACAATTTTAAGAGTACTAATGCTCAGCAAATCCAAATCCTCCATTCTAACTGTCACTTCCTAGACTTGTAACTACACTGAATTACCAAAAAGAATTTTTGGTTCATTTGCATCTACAGCTATATAATTCTTTTGCTTTGGTGGGGTGGTTCTAATGTAGGGAGGAGGCAAGAAAACTAAATGTTAAATCCATCTATATTCAGAGATTGCAATGTGCTGATCAGCCCTTCAGCCAGACCACAAGGAAACTCACAGAACAAAGGAAGATTTCTGCTGGGATTGCTAACAAACCGTTTAACCATATCCTGAAGGGAAAATAGGAAAACAGTTTTTAGTCTCACCCTACACAAATAAACACAACCATTCCTTCTCTGTGACTAAAACCCTGCCGGAAACTATAGGTCTAAGTCTGGGAATTGCCAGCAGGCCTTTCTTACTACATACTCTTATCCTTTCACACTGTATACCCACACCATCAAAGGAAAATGGGTAAATAAAGTTTTTAAACTGTAATTCATAGAAACTAAGAATGATATATAAACTGAATTCTCTGAACACTTGGGGTTCCTCTCAATGTCTTTTTCTCAGTCCCTCTTATTGTCTCTGTCCCTCTCTCTGTCCCTCTGAGTCTCTCTCAGGCTCTCTCACTCTTTGTCTCTGAGAGGAGACCATGCTCTGTCTATGGAGTGTTAACCTTTCTCTAATAAACTTTCTTTTTGATTCTAACTCTGGTGTGCACTTGAATTCTTTGCAACACTCAGTCAAGAACACTTCCTCTCTTATTGCAGGGTTACTCGGGGAAATTTACCCTGTCCTGCATCAGTTCCCCTCTGTATATCTGTTCCCATTTCTTAAGAAAGCCTTTTCTCTCATATCAGCTAAGCTTTTCTCCCTGCCTGCATCTTTCACTTTTTGTTCCCCCTACTTGTCACTATATTATCGTCTTTTACCCCCTCTGTTCCCTTCATCAACCTGAATTATATTCCTTTTCCTCTTTTTCTGAATCTTAACTTTCTTACACACAAAGAACCCCAATCTTTAATTCTTAAGGTCCTTGTAGAATTGTAAAACATTTTAACAATTTTGCCCACTTTTGAAAATTTGTGGCTCTACCATGCTATCAATATATGTTATAAACAAATTTATTGAAGCTCTTTTTGCAGTATATTATGGCAAGATTATGTAGGCTCTTGTAAAAGTGGAAATTCTCCAGTTTCAGGGAGGTGATATCTCCGGGCGCCAGCCCCAGGGAGAAGTGCAACATTCCAAGGAAAAGATGATAAACTGTCTATTAGGCCCTGTTTGCTGGGAGTTCCCCTGAATACATTTATCTGTGTACAAAGAGTTAATGACTAACTTCTGCTTCTTGTAATCTGTTCATTCAAAGATGTAGTAAAAAACCTTATAAGCAGCCTGCTCGAGAAGCTCGGGGCTGATCTCCTCTAACCCTGCCTGGTAGAGAGTCAGTCGCCGGCCGGCTAATAAAGGCTCATAATTAATCTCAGTTGGTTCCGTGGGTCTCAGAATCATTTGCGCCACAACACTCTGAACTCAAAGGAAATGAGATTTACAGATCCCATTCCTCCTTGTAAATTGAAGAATGCTTTGCATAATTGTAGCACTAACACATTTTCACTAAACTTATATTCCCCAAAGAGAATATTTTTTTCTTTTTGAAGTCAGGATATAATTCTCATATTTCTGTTATCACTTCCAAAGTAGTATAAAATATTATTTGCAGAGTTGTTATAAAGATTCAATGAGAGAACTGAAAAAGGTCTAATCAGGGACTAGAATTGTTGATTTTGATTTCATTCTTCATCATTGTCCCTGTACTTTCTCATGATAACCAAGAGGTAGAGAGATGGCCCTCAATATCTTTCTCTGTCTCACTCCTTCTCTCTTTTTTTTCCTCCCCTCTGTCCTCTTAATATTCTCCCCTCCACAGAGATTAATTTTCTGCCAGTAACGAGATGCTAGCATCATAGCAATTTCCTTTTCATTTAATCCTGGCCAGGTGCTTTCCAACAATGCCTGAAAAGAAACATGTATCAATATAGTCTTCTATATTCATCTAAACAGGCTTGAAAACCAAAAGGGGGGGTTTTGGGAACTCATATAGTCAGATCCCATTTCCTCACACAAACTCCAGATACTAGACCTTCCTCTCACTGTGTCATTCACAACCCGCTCCTTCTCCACTTTCTCATAGGATCTTGAAACTAGACTAATGCTAGGACTATTGCAGTAATATTATTTAGTGGAGACTAGTGATGTTACTTAACCCATTGGTTGTATAGGAAGGAAACTGCTAAGTAATAGAAACATTCAAAAAGCGACTTTGTCCAGCAAACTGACCTGCTCTATCCTAAAAGAAAGAGTCCAGGATCCAGGATAGAGAGACAATCTGGGATTCTGAATCTTTGGAAGCTACTCCTGAAAGAAAAAAAGGATTCTATAAAGATCTATATTTTCTTTCCCTACTGTATATCCAATAGTGCAAGTTTGTGAAGACACAAGACATTGAGAAATACAGCTCTCTAGTCTCACTGTCACTGCCTAGTCTTGATGCTCTTGTTATACTTATGTCACACCAGGGTTACCAACAGTTGATTTTGCTGCTTTGCATTTGTACATTTCTTTTTTTTCTTTTTAATGTTTAGTTTGAGTTTTATTTTTATTTTTTTAATTAAGTTTATTGGGATAACATTGGTTAATACAATTATATAATTTTCAGGTGTACATAATAATTTAACATCTATATATTCTACTGTGTGTTTACCACCCAAAGTCCACTTTATATATATTTGATCCCCTTTACCCACTTCACCCTCCCCCTACCCTTCTATATTTGACACCCTTTGCCACATCTACCTCCCCACTCCTCCCCCAAACCCCTATCCTCTGGTAACTGCTAGTCTATTGTCCATGTCCATGAGTCTCTGTTTGTTTGTCCTGTTCCTTTGTTGCTTTTATGTTTCTATCCCACATATAAGTGATATCATGTGATTTTCCACTTTTTCAGTCTGGCTTATTTCACCAAGCATGATTATCTGGAGCTCTATCCATGTTGTCTCAAATGGCAGTATTTCATCTCTTCTTATGGCTGAGTAATATTCCATTGTATATATGTACCACAGCTTTTTAGCCAATCATCGATCCTAGGATATTTCACTTGCTTCCATGTCCTGGCCACTGTGAATAATGCTGCTATGAACATTGGTGTGCAAATATCTTCGGATATGAGTTTTTTAGTCTTTGGGGTAAATACCCAGTAGAGAGATTGCTTGACCATATGGTAGATCAATTTTTAGTTTTTTGAGGCACCTCCATACTGTTTTCCATAGTGGCTGTAACAATTTGCAGTCCCAACAGGAATGTATGAGAGTTCCTTTTTCTCTGCATCCTCTCCAACATTTGTTATTACTTGTCCTATTGATTATAGCCATTCTAACAGGTGTGAGATGATATCTCATTGTCGTTTTGATTTGCATTTCTCTAATAGCTAGTGATGTTGAGCATCTTTTCATATATTTATTGGCCATTTGTATGTCCTCTGGGGAGAAGTGTCTGTTCAGATCCTCTGCCCATTTTTTGATTGGATCGTTTGTTTTTTTGTTGTTATTGAGTCGTATCAGTTCTTTGTATATTTTGGATATTAGGCCCTTATCGGAGGCATTGCTTGCAAATATATTTTCCCATTTGGATGGTTGTCTCTTTACCTTGTTGGTGGTTTTTTTTTTTTTTTTTTTTGCTGAGCAGAAGCTTTTTAGTTTCAGGTCAAATTAATAAAATCCTCTTTAAGTCCAAGGTCCTTGAGTTTAGTTCCTATGTTTTCTTCTATGCATTTTATTGTTTCAGGTCTTATATTTCGGTCCTTAATCCATTTTGAGTTAATTTTGGTGTGTGGTAATAGACAACAGTCTAGTTTCATTCTTTTGCAGGTGGCTTTCCAGTTTTCCCAGCATCATTTATTGAAGAGGCTTTTCTTTCTCCACTGTACGTTTTCGGCTTTTTTGTCAAACATTATTTGCCCATATAAATATGGGTTTACTTCTGGACTCTCAATTCTGTTCCACTGGTCTGTATGTCTGTTTTGCTGCCAATATCATACCATTTTGATTACTGTTGATTTGTAATATAATTTGAAATTGGGCAGAGTCATGCCTCCAGCCTCATTCTTTTTTCTCAGGATGGCTTTGGCAATTTGGTGTCTTTTGTGCTTCCATACAAATCTGATGATTTTTTGTTCTATTTCTTTAAAAAATGCCAATGGGATTTTGATGGGGATTGCATTAAATGTGTATAATGCTTTAGGTAATATGGTCATTTTAACTATGTTGATTCTTCCAATCCAAGAACATGGAATATCTTTCCATTTCTTTGTTTCTGCTTCGATTTCTTTTAGTAGAGTCTTGTAGTTTTCATTATATAGTTCCTTCACATGTTTTATTAAATTTATTCATAGGTATTTTATTCTTTTTGTTGCAATTGTGAAAGAAATTCTTTTTTTTACTTCTTTTTCTGATACTTTTTCTTAGAGTATAGGAATGCTGTGGATTTTTTGTACATTGATTTTGTAACCAGAAACTTTACTGTATTTGCTTATTGTTTCTAGTAGTGTTCTTGTGGAGTCTTTAGGGTTTTCTATGTAAAAAATCATATCATTCATAAATAGTGACAGTTCGACTTCTTCGTTTACTATTTGGATGACTTTTATATCTTTCTGTTGTCTGATTGCACTCACTAGGACCTCCAATGTTATATTGAATAACAGTGGTGATAGTGGACCACCTTGCCTTGTTCCTGACCTTAGAGGGAAGGTTTTTAGTTTATCATCATTAAGTATAATGAGAGTTTGTCATAGATGGCTTTTATTATGTTAGGTACTTTCCTTCTATACTGATTTTGTTAAGTGTTTTGATCATAAATGAATGCTATTGTTGAAGGCTTTTTCTGCATCTATTGATATGATCATATGATTCTTATTTTTTAATTTGTTTATGCAGTGTATCACATTAATCAATTTGCGTATGTTGAAACATCCCTGTGCCCCTGGGATGAAGCCCACTTGATCGTGGTGTATAATCTTTTTAATATGTTGCTGTATTCAGTTTGCTAGTATCTTATTTAGGACTTTTGTATCTGTGTTCATGAAAGATATTGGTCTGCAGTTTTGTGTGTGTGTGTGTTATCTTTACCAGGTTTCGATATCAGAGTAATATTGGCCTCATAAAATGAGTTGGGAAGTAGTATCTCCTCTTCGATTTTTTGGAAGAGTTTGAAGAGAACAGGTAATCTTTGAATGTTTGGTAGAATTCATTAGTGAAGCCATCTGGTCCTGGACTTTTACTTTTTGGTAGGTTTTTGATGATTGTTTCAATTTTCATACTGCTGATCGGTCTATTTAGATTTTCCAGTTCTTCTTGATTCAGTCTAGAAAGGTTGTTTTTCCCAAATACTGGTCCATTTCTTCTATGTTATTAAATTTGGTGTTATATACTTTTTCATAGTATTCTTATATGATCCTTTGTAGTTCTGCGATATCAGTCATAATTTCCCCTCTTTCATCCCTGTTTTATTTGTGTCCTTTCTCTTTTTTCTTTAGTGAATCTAGCCAGGGGTTTGCCAATTTTATTGACCTTCTCAAAGAACAGCTCTTTGTTGCATTTATTTTTTTCTATTGCTTTTTTTTAAATTTCATTTATTTCTGCTCAAATTTTGATTATTTCTTTCTTTTTGTTGACTTTAGGTTTCATTTGTTCTTCCTTTTCTATTTTTTTAAGATGAAGTGTTAGGTTATTTATTTGGGCTCATTCTTGTTTTTGGAGATAGGCCTGTAATGATATGAACTTTCCTCTTATGACCACTTTTGCCGTGTGTCAAAAGTTTTGATATGTTGTAGTATCATTATCATTCATTTCTGTGTATCTCTTGATCTCTCTTTTTATTTCTTCTCTGACCCAGTTATTCTTCAGTAGCATGTTGTTTAATGTCCATCTATTTGTGATTCTTCCTGCTTTCTTTTTTATAGTTGGTCTCTAGTTTCAAAGCATTATGATCAGAGAATATGGTTGGTATGATTTCAACTCTCTTATATTTGTTGAGTCTATTTCTTGCATCCCAGTATGTGTTCGATTCTTGAGAATGTTCCATGTGCACTAGAGAAGAATATATATGCAGCTGTTTTGGGATGGAAGGCTCTATAAATGTCAATTATGTCCAGTTGGTCTAATGTGTGATTTAAGGATGCTATTTCCTTATTGATTTTCTGTTTGGATGATCTGTCCATATCCAACAGTGGGGTATTTAGGTCCCCTACTACGATAGTGTTTTGATCTGTTTCTTCCTCTAGTTCTGTTAGTAGTTGCTTTACATAATTTGGGTCTCCCTGATTGGGAGGATAAATATTAATAAGTGTTATGTCTTCTTGGTGCATGATTCCCTTTATCATTATGAAGTGGCCCTCAGTATCTTTATTTTATCTAGTTCATCCGATATTAGTACCACTACTCCTGCTTTTCTCTGAATGCCATTTGCTTGAAATATCACTTCAAGTCTATATTTGACTTTGGAACTGAGATGTGTCTCCTGGAGGCAGCATATGGTTGGGTTCTGTTTTTGATACATTCTGCAACTCCGTGCCTTTTAATTGGTGAGTTTTGTCCATTTACATTTATGTTGATTATTGAAATATGAGGTCTTCTTAGAGCCATTTTATCTTTTGCTTCCTGGTAGCTCGATGTTTCCATTGATTCCTTGTCCTTGTGTTTCTGTTTTCTTTATTTTGATTAACTTTTGTGGAGTTTGCCTCTGGTTCTTTTTGTTTTATGTTATATATTTCAGCTCTGAATCCTTGGTGTGTTGTTACCATTAAGAATATGAAAAGGATGTTTATATATATATATATATATATATATATATATATATACATACACCACACACACACACACACACACACACAATACAGTTGTGCATTTTCTTCTGTGCATGCCTTATCTCCATTCCACTTTGCAAATTTGGATCTTTGAATCCTCCCCTTTTCAGTCATTGTTGTCTCAATGTTTTCCTATGTATGCTGAACGTTCATTACTATCTTATTCATTACTATCTTATAACAATTCACTTATTATTTAAGCTATAATGCCCTGTTCTTAGTAAGGGTTGCACTCTTCTGCTTCTATTTGCCTGATAGTCACTTGCTCCTAATTATGCATTTTTGTTGTTGTTGCTATATTGTTTTAGGTGAGCTGACCCCTTTTAGTATGTCCTGTAGTGCAGGTCTCGTAGTGGAGAATTCCCTCAATTTTTGTATGTCTGAAAAGTTCTTAATTTTCTTCTTCATATCTAGGCTGGTAGTTTCTTTCACTTAATAGTTTAAATATTTGGTTCCATTCCTTTCTGGCTTGTAAGGTTTGTGCTGAGAAGGCTGATGATAATCTAATGGGTTTACCTTTATACGCTATCAATTTCTTCTCCCTGGCTGCCTTGAGAATTCTATCTTTGTCATTGATTTTTGATAACTTGAATACAGTGTGTCTTGGTGAAGGCCTTTTGGGGTTGAGATAATTGGATATTATGTTGACTTCTTGAATTCCAAGCTCCAGCTCATTCCTTAGATTTGAGAAATTCTCATCCACTATTTGTCTGAAAATGCTTTCTAGCCCCTGCTCCTTTTCCTCACCTTTGATAATGCCTATTATTCTTATGTGTCCTCTCCTGACGTTATCAGCTAGTTCTTGTATTTCTCTTTTATTATTTTTCATTCTTCAGTTTCTCTCTTCTTCCTTCTGATTTATTTCTAGATTTCTGTCTTCGATATAACTGAGCCTTTCCTCCATTTGGTCGACTCTATTATCCCAGGCTTGCCATTTCATTTTCAACTCTTGCAGTGTGTTCTTCATCTCCAGAATATCTATTCTGTTCTTCTTGAGGGTTTCAGTCTCCTTGCTCTGCTCATCTAGTTGTTTTTTTTTTTAATTCCTGAAATTGTTGATAAGATTTGTTTTGGATCTCATTGAGTTTTTTCAGAAGTACCATCCTGAAGTCTCTGTCATTTAAGTCACATATTTCTATGTCTGTAAGATTATTTTCTGAAGATTTTTCTCTTTCTTTCTCAGATGCCTTGTCACTTTGGTTGTTCATGTTGTTTAATGGACTATTTCTCCACCTGGGCATTAATGAAAGTGTATTATGCTGTTTTCCAGAAAGAAGGTTTATTATATTAAGGTCTGTCTGTAGTTTGTTGTAAAGAAGGCGCTTTTCTTTTGGTTTCCAGTAGGTGGCATCTAAGTCTCTTGGATCTCTGCTTTATATAATGCCTTAAAGTATCTGTGGTAGCTTATGAGCAGGTCCCACGCTCAGACATGCTGGCGTGCATTTGGGTGTTTTTTTGTTGAGTTTTAGATGTTCAGCTTATTGTTGTTGCAAGGGAAGAGATCTGGGGACGTCTCTCATTCCACTATGTTTTTTGTTGAAATGCAGCTCATAGCACTGGTCACCCGCTGGGAATTGAAATGTAGCTTACAGGGCTGGCTGCTTTTGCTGCAATTGGAAATGCCACTCGCAACGATGGCTGCCCAGCTGTGAGCACTTGGTCCTGAATCACTGGAAGCTGAGGTTGGCAGCAAGCCAATAACAGTGCCCTGGGCAGTCTGCAGGTTGGTTGGGGTGGGGTCTCAGAGAGACAGTGGCAGTCAGATCAATACTGCCTCAGTCTTTCTGCAAATTTGGTAACTGTTGTGAGTTCCCACGTAAGACCTAGGTCACTGCAAGACCAGTTGCTGTCTCAGACTGGCCCACAAGCCCTTGGTATCTGCCCAAGTTCGTGATGGCAGCAGTGATCTGCCTACGCCTACTGTTGA
>NW_024354886.1:6833849-6892411 GCF_902729225.1 Pteropus medius
ATATTAGGCCCTTATTGGAGATGTTGCTTGCAAATATATTTTCCCATTTGGATGGTTGTCTCTTTACCTGAAAGATGGTTTTTTTGCTGTACAGAAGCTTTTTAGTTTGATGTAGTCCATTCATTTATTTTTGCTTTTACTTCCCTTGCCTTTGAGGTCAAATTCATAAAATCTTTTTTAAGTTCAAGGTCCCTGAGTTTAGTTCCTATGTTTTCTCTATGCATTTTATTGTTTCAGTTTTTATATTCAGGTCCTTAATCCATTTTGAGTTAATTTTGGTGTGTGGTGATAGACAACAGTCTAGTTTCATTCTTTTGCAGGTGGCTTTCCAGTTTTCCCAGCATCATTTATTGAAGAGGCTTTCCTTTCTCCACTGTATGTTTTCAGCTTTTTTGTCAAACATTATTTGCCCTTATAAATATGGGTTTACTTCTGGACTCTCAATTCTGTTCCACTGGTCTGTATGTCTGTTTTGCTGCCAATACCATACCATTTGGATTACTGTTGATTTGTAATATAATTTGAAATTGGGCAGAGTGATGCCTCCAGCCCCGTTCTTTTTTCTCAGGATGGCTTTGGTAATTCGGTGTCTTTTGTGCTTCCATATAAATCTGATGATCTTTTTGTTCTATTTCTTTAAAAAATGCCAATGGGATTGTGATGGGGATTGCATTAAATCTGTATAATGCTTTAGGTAATATGGTCATTTTAACTATCCAAGAACATGGAATATCTTTCCATTTCTTTGTTTCTGCTTTGACTTCTTTTAGTAGAGTCTTGTAGTTTTCATTATATAGGTCCTTCACATGTTTCATTAAATTTATTCATAGGTATTTTATTCTTTTTGTTGCAATTGTGAAAGAAATTGGTTTTTTAATTTCTTTTTCTGACACTTCGTTGTTAGAGTATAGGAACGCTATGGATTTTTTGAACATTGATTTTGTAACCGGAAACTTTACTATATGATTATTGTTTCTAGTGGTGTTCTTGTGGAGTCTTCAGGGTTTTCTATATAAAGAATCATGTAATTCACAAATAGTGACAGTTTGACTTCTTCGTTTCCTATTTGGATGACTTTTATATCTTTCTCTTGTCTGATTGCACTCGCTAGGACCTCCAATGTTATATTGAATAACAGTGGTGATAGTGGACAGCCTTGCCTTGTTCCTGATCTTAGAGGGAAGGTTTTTAGTTTGTCATCATTAAGTATAATGTTGGCTGAAGGTTTTTCATAGATGGCTTTTATTATGTTAGGGTACTTTCCTTCTATACCAATTTTATGAAGTGTTTTGATCATAAAAGAATGCTGTTGTTGAAGGCTTTTTCTGCATCTATTGATACGATCATATGATTCTTATTTTTTAATTTGTTTATGCAATGTATCACATTAATCAATTTGTGTATGTTGAAACATCCCTGTGCCCCTGGGATGAAGCCCACTTGATTGTGGTGTATAATCTTTTTAATATGTTGCTGTATTCAGTTTGTTAGTATCTTATTTAGGATTTTTGTATCTGTGTTCATGAAAGATATTGGTCTGCAATTTTGTGTGTGTGAGTGTTATCTTTACCAGGTTTCGATATCAGAGCAATATTGGCCTCATAAAATGAGTTGGGAAGTAGTGTCTCCTCTTCGATTTTTTGGAAGAGTTTGAAGAGAACAGGTAATCTTCTTTGAATGTTTGGTAGAATTCACTGGTGAAGCCATCTGGTCCTGGACTTTTACTTTTTGGTAGATTTTTGATGATTGTTTCATTTTCCATACTGCTGATCGGTCTATTTAGATTTTCCAGTTCTTCTTGATTCAGTCTAGGAAGGTTGTTTTTCCCAAATACTGGTCCATTTCTTCTAGGTTATTAAATTTGGTGTTATATACTTTTTCATAGTATTCTTGTATGATCCTTTGTAGTTCTGCAGTCTGTCATAATTTCCCCTCTTTCATCCCTGTTTTATTTGTGTCCTTTCTCTTTTTTCTTTAGTAAATCTAGCCAGGGGTTTGCCAATTTTATTGACCTTCTCAAAGAACCAGCTCTTTGTTGCATTTATTTTTTTCTATTGCTTTTTTTTAAATTTCATTTATTTCTGCTCAAATTTTGATTATTTCTTTCTTCTTGTTGACTTTAGGCTTCATTTGTTCTTCCTTTTCTATTTTTTTAAGATGAAGTGTTAGGTTATTTATTTGGGCTCATTCTTGTTTTTAGAGGTAGGCCTGTAATGATACGAACTTTCCTCTTATGACTGCTTTTGCCGTGTGTCAAAAGTTTTGATATGTTGTACTATCATTATTATTCATTTCTATGTATCTCTTGATCTCTCTTTTTATTTTTTCTCTGATCCAGTTATTCTTCAGTAGCATGTTGTTTAATCTCCATGTATTTGTGGTTCTTCCTGCTTTCTTTTTGTAGTTGGTCTCTTGTTTCAAAGCATTATGATCAGAGAATATGGTTGGTATGATTTCAACTCTCTTATATTTGTTGAGGCTATTTCTTGTGTCCCAGTATGTGGCCGATTCTTGAGAATGTTCCATGTGCACTAGAGAAGAATGTATATGCAGCGGTTTTGGGATGGAAGGCTCTGTAAATGTCAATTATGTCCAGTTGGTCTAACGTGTGATTTAAGGATGCTATTTCCTTATTGATTTTCTGTTTGGATGATCTGTCCATATTCAGCAGTGGGGTATTTAGGTCCCCTACTATAATAGTATTTTGATCTGTTTCTTCCTCTAGTTCTGTTAATAGTTGCTGTACATATTTTGGGTCTCCCTGATTGGGAGGATAAATATTAATAAGTGTTATGTCTTCTTGGTGCATGATTCCCTTTATCATTATGAAGTGTCCCTCAGTATCTTTCTTTACCTTTTTTATTTTGAAATATAGTTCATCCAGTATTAGTACCATTACTCCTGCTTTTCTCTGAATGCCATTTGCTTGAAATATCACTTCGAGTCTATATTTGACTTTGGAACTGAGATGTGTCTCCTGGAGTTAGCATATGGTTGGGTTTTGTTTTTGAGCCAATCTGCAACTCTGTGCCTTTTAATTGGTGAGTTCAGTCCATTTACATTTCAGGTGATTATTGAAATATGAGGTCTTCTTATCGCCATTTTATCTTTTGCTTCCTGGTAGCTCGATGTTTCCATTGCTTCCTTGTCCTTGTGTTTCTGTTTTCTTTATTTTGGTTAACTTTTGTGGGGTTTGCCTCTGGTTCTTCTTGTTTTATGTTATATACTTCAGCTCTGAATCCTTGGTGTGTGGTTACCATTACGAATATGAAAAGGATAGTTATATATATACAGTTGTGCATTTTCTTCTACGCATGCCTTATCTCCATTCCACTTTGCAAATTTAGATCTTTGAATCCTCCCCTTTTCAGTCATTGTTGTCTCAATTTTTTCCTATGTATGCTGAACATTCATTACTATCTTGTTATAACAATTCACTTATTATTTAAGCTATAATGCCCTGTTCTTAATAAGGGTTGCACTCCTCTGCTTCTATTTGCCTGATAGTCACTTGCTCCTAATTATGCATTTTTGTTGTTGTTGTTATATTGTTTTAGGTGAGCTGACCCCTTTTAGTATGTCCTGTAGTGCAGGTCTCGTAGTGGAGAATTCCCTCAATTTTTGTATGTCTGAAAAGGTCTTAATTTTTTCTTCATATCTAAAGGAGAGCTTAGCTGAGTACATTATTCTAGGCTAGTAGTTCCTTTCACTTAATAGTTTAAATATTTGGTTCCATTCCTTTCGGCTTGTAAAGTTTGTGCTGAGAAGTCTGATGATAATCTAATGAATTTACCTTTATATGCTATCAATTTCTTCTCCCTGGCTGCCTTCAGAATTCTATCTTTGTCATTGATTTTTGATAACTTGAATACAGTGTGTCTTGGTGAAGGCCTTTTGGGGTTGAGATAATTGGATATTATGTTGACTTCTTGAATTCCAAGCTCCAGCTCATTCCTTAGATTTGAGAAATTCTCATCCACTATTTGTCTGAAAATGCTTTCTAGCCCCTGCTCCTTTTCCTCACCTTTGATAATGCCTATTATTCTTATGTGTCCTCTCCTGACGTTATCAGCTAGTTCTTGTATTTCTCTTTTATTATTTTTCATTCTTCAGTTTCTCTCTTCTTCCTTCTGATTTATTTCTAGATTTCTGTCTTCGATATAACTGAGCCTTTCCTCCATTTGGTCGACTCTATTATCCCAGGCTTGCCATTTCATTTTCAACTCTTGCAGTGTGTTCTTCATCTCCAGAATATCTATTCTGTTCTTCTTGAGGGTTTCAGTCTCCTTGCTCTGCTCATCTAGTTGTTTTTTTTTTTAATTCCTGAAATTGTTGATAAGATTTGTTTTGGATCTCATTGAGTTTTTTCAGAAGTACCATCCTGAAGTCTCTGTCATTTAAGTCACATATTTCTATGTCTGTAAGATTATTTTCTGAAGATTTTTCTCTTTCTTTCTCAGATGCCTTGTCACTTTGGTTGTTCATGTTGTTTAATGGACTATTTCTCCACCTGGGCATTAATGAAAGTGTATTATGCTGTTTTCCAGAAAGAAGGTTTATTATATTAAGGTCTGTCTGTAGTTTGTTGTAAAGAAGGCGCTTTTCTTTTGGTTTCCAGTAGGTGGCATCTAAGTCTCTTGGATCTCTGCTTTATATAATGCCTTAAAGTATCTGTGGTAGCTTATGAGCAGGTCCCACGCTCAGACATGCTGGCGTGCATTTGGGTGTTTTTTTGTTGAGTTTTAGATGTTCAGCTTATTGTTGTTGCAAGGGAAGAGATCTGGGGACGTCTCTCATTCCACTATGTTTTTTGTTGAAATGCAGCTCATAGCACTGGTCACCCGCTGGGAATTGAAATGTAGCTTACAGGGCTGGCTGCTTTTGCTGCAATTGGAAATGCCACTCGCAACGATGGCTGCCCAGCTGTGAGCACTTGGTCCTGAATCACTGGAAGCTGAGGTTGGCAGCAAGCCAATAACAGTGCCCTGGGCAGTCTGCAGGTTGGTTGGGGTGGGGTCTCAGAGAGACAGTGGCAGTCAGATCAATACTGCCTCAGTCTTTCTGCAAATTTGGTAACTGTTGTGAGTTCCCACGTAAGACCTAGGTCACTGCAAGACCAGTTGCTGTCTCAGACTGGCCCACAAGCCCTTGGTATCTGCCCAAGTTCGTGATGGCAGCAGTGATCTGCCTACGCCTACTGTTGAAGTGAGGCTCACAGCACTGGTTGCCTCTGGCTTTGATGTGGCTCCTTTATATTATCAGATGTAGATGTTATGATCAGCTGGACATCAGGTGATTCTCTACATTGATTATTTTATAATTTGGTTGTAATTTCAATGTGGTCTTGGGAGAAGACGAACTCTGCTTTACCTAGTCTGCCATATTCCTAGGCTCCACCATTACAAGACCTGTTTTCTTTTGTTTAGGATATTCTTGTCTTGTTTATGGTGAATGCTCTTGAAGAAGCTGACCAGAATTCTGCATTGCGTGGAATTCTTAAGATTTGTTTCTCTTTCCTTCTTTGTTGTATTTCCCAACTCAAGATAGGGGAGAGATCTGGGGATGGCTCTCGTTCCACTATGTTTTTTGTTGAAATGAGGCTCATAGCACTGGGTCTTTGTTTCTCTTTCCTTCTTTGTTATATTTCTGGGCTTAGGTAAGTTGTTTTCCTGTGGTGCTTCTCAAAGTCCTTGCCCTTGCCTTGCCCCTCTCTTAAGAACTAGGGCTGAGACTTAAATTTTTATCAACCATAGATGGGCAGATGGAGTAAGATTTAACAAGAAACCAGGCACAGGCAGACACTGAAATCTGCATTTGTACATTTCAGTTCCTCACCTTCAAAAGAAGTATTTGCCTTGCTCAGCCTCCAGTCTCTCTCTTCATATCTGCTCTTATCCCATACTGTTCTTTCATCTGAACATTCACTTTGTTCGATCGGAGCTTCTCCTTATATTAATTCACCCCCACCTGGTACTTCTCTTGCTCATGAGGTTCAAGATTGTTTCTTTTCCTCTGAATTTTATCTTCCTACTTCTCTGCTTCAAGTCTCACTTCTGCAAATAAACTACATTTTCAATTTTCCTATATATACTCTAATCTATATGAATATGCACTATTTATACTATTTTAAAATCTGGTTATTTTTAAATTATACCCATTCGTATTTTCATTGTAATTTATAATTCGTATATTTATCCTTAATATGTTATTTATTAATTTGACTATTAATGATTACCTACTATGAACCAGGCATTTCTGTAGGAGCTGAGGAGACAATGGTAGACAAAGAACACAAAGTCTCTGACTCATGGAGTGTATGTTCTATGTGTGTTTCTTGCTTTCCTGGTAGATATCAATCCTCCTGAGATCTTTATTTTGATATTTCCAATCTCTGGCATACTCTTTTGAACATAGGAAGTGTTCAAGTGCTTGAATCTCACCAGTTATATTCCATGCTTCCGTATTTCACAGAGCACTTAGCATAATGCTTGACATTCATAGACAATCAGGTAAAATTTACTATAATTGCTGTCATTGCATCAAGAGAAATTAAGATAGACATTAAAAAAGAATTTCCTTTTCTGACTTTGGAAGTGATGGTTAGGGAGGTCATCTTTGCCATACCAATCTTCCCTCCCCTCTTTGAATTTGCAAATTTCAGTTAGTTTATCATCTTCCTAAAGTTCACTTTGTTTCTCAGATTTAACTGCTCCTTTCCCTTCAGTGATTCCCAACGTATGTGAGGATGTGCTCCTCTGTCATTCTTCAACCCGCCCCCGCACCGCCCTATTCACAGATAGTGGATCTCAGCTTGTGAAAGGCTTCCAGCATCAGCATAATATGCTCATTGAAGGTTTTTATCAGTTTTCCTAGGACATCCCATGACTCTCACTAGTCATGCTCGACAATTCTTACTTTTCTTATTTAAATGTTATAATTGTGACTACTGGTTAATCTTTGTCTTTATGACTAGTAAACTTTGGATCCTATTTTAAAAATATTTTTTTCCTTAAAGGTCATAAAGTTATTCTCTAATATTATCTCCTAAAGGCTTTTATTTTTTTAAAGAATAGAGAGGTTAAAATTTTATTTTATACTTAGAACACACATAAAAATCATCCAAATGATATTTGGGGTATAATTTTTAAAGATCAATAAATTTCCATCTGAGTGCTTAGATAGCATCCCTTAGTAAACATATTTGAGACTAACAAGAAAATCAGCAAAATAGTTATATAATATTCTAATTCATATTTCAAATTACCAATAACTAAAGTGTATAGTGAGAGAAGGGGGACTACGTTTTATTTTTTTCTAAGTAGATTAGACCATTCAAGTATATTATCAGCATTAAGTACCTTATTGTCACCATATGGGTGTCACTAAGTCTAACTTTTTATTATTATTATTATTTTATTTTATTTTATTATTTGTTTCAAGTATGCAGTACATTGGTTAGACATGTATATATTTATAAAATGATCCCCCTTCTCCTGAAGGCTTTATTGCATTGCTTTTTACATATACAAATACAATTTTACTGGAATTAATTTGTGCATTGTGTGAGATATGTGCCAAATTTCATTATTTTTCTCAATAAAGATATCCAACTTATCCAGCAGCATTAATTGGCAAGACCATCTTTTCCTGGGTGCTCAGTTGAAAACAATTAGGTCACAAAAAGGCATGAAAGAGAACATATTGTATGATTCAATTTATATAATTCTACTAAGCATGTTTAGAGATAATCATCAGGTTGAAGCAAGGAAGTGATGGCTATAGATGTCTGGATAGTGAGTTATCTCAGTGGAAGAGTATGGATTGAAGAGGTACATTATGGGTTTATAGGGATGTTGGCCCAATGTTCTGTTTCTTGATCTGGGTGGTGGTTCTATGGATATTGGCATTATAATAACCAATTAAGTTGTGCATTAATGCTTTCTGTGTTTTTCTACATGTGTGCTCTATTTCACTATAAACTGTTACGAATGTTAAACATATTTACTATCTTGATCAGATCCTAGTAATCAATCTTTATTGAGTACTACTAAGTGATCAGCATTTTCAAAGTGCAGCATTTAACTGAAAATATACTGTGATAAAATATACCTATTGCAAGGCTATGATGATGATTAAATGAAATAAAGTGTCTGGAAGTACATAACTCAGCGCCTGTTAGAAAATAAATGATAATTTATTATTTTATTTCCCTTGTATTTATCTGTACATAAACCCATGACAACCAGAGTTAGGCTAATAGATCTCTTTCAGTCTCCATCTCTTTTATGACAGTGATAACAAGGAGTTACCAGCATTCAGAGCTTTTTACTTGTGCTTTTTAATCATAGCCAGGGACTTACATAGGTTTGAAAAATCAGGCATCATTTTTCTGTCATTCTAAATGCCCAGCTCCTCCAATCCCCACTCCACGTTTAGCTTTACTCTGCAAGTAGTTCTTCCTCACTAACTCCTAAATACAACCTAATTTATTCTGCTAAAGGAAATTTCCAATACTTCTTATCAACTTCCAACTCAGTCATCCTGTCCTTCCTGACTTCTACACAAGATTTTAAATAAGACCTCTGGTCAGAGGTATCTGCTGGAGAGAAGTAATGCTGTTTCACTCCTTATACTCATTGGTTATAGAAAAAAAAACAGTTATCTGAGAACTGATGAGGATTTCCAGCAAGTCTCTTCCTCTCCCTCTTCCTCTCTCCTTTTTCTCCAAAGTATTTCACTTGGAAAGAAAGAAATATTACTGATACAACTGATATGAGGATTGATCCTTTGGTGTTACCCTTATTCATTGAATACCAGTTTTTAATGCATGCCTGGAAGCCCAAAATATGCATGCTATTCCTATCAATATAAGACACTGAAGAAAGAAATTGAAGAGGATACAAATAAATGAAAGGATATACCATGCTCATGAATTGGAAGAATTAATATTGTAAAATTTAATTTATAAATCAAATGCTGGCAAAAATGTGGAGAAACGGAAACCCTCGTACACTGTCTATGGGATTGTAAATTGGTGCAGCACTATGGAAACCAGCATGGAGAATCCACAAAAATTAAAAATACAGCTGCCACACTACCCAGAAATTCCACTTTTTGGTATTTATGCAAAGAAAAAAAAACACAAAAAAGATATATGCACCCTTATGTTCACTGCAACATTACTTACAATAACCAAGACATAGAAGCAACGTAGGTGAGTGTCCATCAGTAGATGAATAGATAAAGAAGATATGATAATATATACAATGGAATATTACTCAGCAATAAAAAAGAATAAAATCTTACCATTTGCAACAAGTTAGATGAACCTAGAGGGTATTTTGCTACATGAAATAAGTCAGAGAGAAAGACAAATACCATATAATTTCACTTATATGTAAAATCTTTAAAAAAAAAAACGAATGAAAAAATAAAACAAAAGAGAGACAATAAAACAAAAGAGAAACAGACCCATAGATATAGAGAACAAGCTGATGGTTGCCAAAGGGTAGGGGGACAAGGAAATGGGTGAAATAATAAAAAAATAAATAATAAAGGCATTAAATTGTGACTATTGTAAAGCCTGGGGGTGGGAGGAAAGAGTGGGGCTGCAGAATGGTCCGGGTAGGCATCATTGAGAAGTCGATATTTGAATAAAAGCAGAAAGAGGGTGGGGAGGGCACATAGCAGGCATGCTGGAAAGAGCAGAGGAAGCAGAAGAACCAATCTGTCCAAAAATGCTAGGGCAAGAGCATGATTGGGTGCTCCAGCAACATGTGGCTAGAACAGAATATTCTCTGGGAAGAAGGGATGAAGACAGAGAAATAACCCAGGTCCATCATGTAGGCCACTGTTGCAGACTGTATTTCCAAAACACTATGATAGTTTTTAAAAATGTAACATTCATATACTATATCAATTAGGACTTTAATTTACTTGTTAATAATCTTAGACATGAAACCCAATAATAGCTATGTTTCAAAATTATGTATTTTATTGAATCATTTTGCTTTGTATCACATAATTTTGTAACAACACACAGCAACATATTGTTTACATTAATTTAATATGTTTAACAAATTTCATTAATATAAAAGAAAATTATCTATCTCAGGCTTGGATCAATAGAGCACTCTATCAAACATCTTCACTGAATTACATTTTTATTTCACATACTGATCTTTTGCCAAGAGTTAATAAAAGATATGGCTATTTTTAAATGTTTGTTACTTCTAGAAAACAGGTATGTGACTTCAAAATTTGTATGTTGTTCACTGTGACTATAATATAAACCCATGAAATTTTTAACTTGGAGGATAAAAAATATCTGTTCAAGAACTAATATGTTTTCTTCGATATGGTAAAAATTCATGATTCATCATATTTTCCATTTTACTTGGTCTCAGAAATTTCAGAGCTAAAAATAAGGTACAGTCAGTAATTCTATTATCTTTAGTTTTATTGTATCTATTAATATAAATTCCTTACTTCTTTCTATATACTTTTGTTAATGGTGGTTCAATCATAAAAATAACATATGCTCATTTCAATAACTTAAATATCTCAACTGATTTCTAACATAAGTGCCCCATCCTGTAACTTCTAATCTGCTTTTTCAGAGATAAGTATGGCTAATAGCTGGAGAAAATAACCTTTCAGATATTACATACAATACTCTTATGAGTTCTTCCCAGCAGCCAGAAGTAGTTTTAAAAATAATTTCAATCTTTAGCTTGCCTCTTTCAAAATAAGAACAAAACATATTTAATTCATGATATTTATGCTACTTTCTTATTTAACCCCACTCTCTTTCATTCCATAGTATAAGATTTATTTTCCAATATCCTTCCATAGAACTTTTTGAGCCCTATCGCCTCTCCTGTCCCGCACAACTTCTTCAATACATTGGTGGGCTCAATGCTCACACAGCTTCTGGAGTTTCAGGCACAGTATCTCTGCTTCTTTCTTTTATTTTCTATTGCTAAATTCAGAAACCTGATTTACTAACACTCCTCAGTAACCAAGAGCAAAGGGAAGGGCACATGGAAGAAGAAATAAGACAACATTCTTTTTCAAAGACAATCAGATTTCCCAGGCACCACGGTGATTTCTCTGTAAGCAAAGGCATTACAGCTGTGGCACTAGGAAAGTCAGTTACAGGGATCAAGGCCCTGCCTGTCATCTATGAAATTCACAGTTCCATAAAACCAGAGGAACAACTTCAGGTTTCTACTTGTTACATTAATTAATATTCCCTGGATTCTGAAATACAGATCTATTTTCTCATTTACATAAAGGAAGGGAATTAATGTACCTAGGTCGTTTGCTAAAATTCTTCAAGCATCACTAGCAAACAAAGAGAAAAAAAAAATCTATTCTTTAATTGATTTATAATTGTTCGGCAAGTCCAATTATTTGAGGAAGTAGATTGAACCATGAAAGGAAAATTACCTTATTCCTCCAAAAATGTTTAAAAGGGTAATGGGTTTTTAAATTCATTTTTTTGTATTGAAATGGATATTCACAATTATAAATATTTTGATAATCTTTTATATTTTTCTAACTTAACACTCTATCATTTTATTCTCTAAAGAGCAAATTGTAAATTATAATAGGGTTGTACTGGTAAGATACATATTTATGTATCATTTTTAAATTTTTTCCAGCTTTGTTGAAATATAATAGACAATTAGTTGCTTGTATTTACATTGTACAATTAAATGAGTTTTTCAATTATAGTTGGCATATGATAATGTATTATTGTTGCACAGCATAGTGATTAGAGATCTATATAACTCACAAAGTGATCATCTCACTAAATCTAGTACCCCCTCTTCCCCTTACATATTTTTGACAACATTGTTAACTATTTTCCTTATGTTACACTTTATATTTCTATGTCTATTTTGTAACTATCCATTTGTACTTCTTAGTCTCTTTGCCCCTTTTTGCTGTCCCTTAACACTCCTCCCATCTAGTAGCCCTCAAAATATTCTCTGTATCTATGAGTTTATTTCTGTTTTTATTGTTGTTATTTATTTAGTTCTTTGGATTCCACATGTATATGAAATCATGTGATATTTGTCTTTCTCTATCTGACTTATTTCATTCAGTGCAATACCCTCTAAGTCCATCAAGGCAATAGCTTTTTCCATTCCTTTCCTTTTAGTCTGTGTGTGTCTTTTAATCTGAAGTGAGTCTCTTGTAGGCAGCATATGTAGGGATCTCATTTTCTTATCCATTCAACCACACTATCTTTTGGATGGAGCACTTTATTCTTTTCCATTTGAAGGACTCGTTGATAGGAATGTAGCTATTACCACTCTTTATTCATGTTTTTGAGACATATTTTTTCTTCGTAAATAAGTCCCTCCAACATTTCCTATAATGTTGACTTGGTGTTGATGAATTCCTTTAGCTTATTATTGTCTGGGAAGCTCTTTATCTGTCCTTCAACTTTAAACAATAGCTGTGCTGGATAAAGTATTCTTGTTTGTAGACCCTGGGTTTTCATCACATCAAATATTCTGTGCCAAGCCCTTCTGTCCTGCATAGTTTCTTTTGAGAATTCAGCTGCCAGTCTTATGGGTGCTCTCTTGTAGGTAACTAACTGATTTTCTCTTGCTGCTTTTAAGATTCTCTCTTTGTATTTAACCTTTGGCATTTTAATTATGATGTGTCTTGGTGTAGGCCTCTTTGGGTTCCTCTTTCTTGGGACTCTCTGAGCTTCCTGGGTTTGTATGTCTATTTCCTTCACCAGGTGAGGGAAGTTTTCCATCATTATTTCTTCCAATAGCTTTTCAACGACTTTTTTTTTCTGGTACCCCATGACATGGATATTTTTACATTTAATAGAGTCCCATAGGCTCTTTAAATTATTATTATAGTCTTGGCTTCTTTTTTCTTGCCATTCTGATTGAGTGTCCTTGGCTTCTCCATCTTCTATATTGGTGGTTTGACCCTGTTTTTCTTTTTTTTTTTTTTCTTTCAATACACAACTTTTATTGCATCTTTAAAATACCACAGGTAAGTCTAAGGAATCATCCAACATCTTGACGTTTCTGTAGTTGGACAACTTTGACCTTGTTCATCAGCCTGCTGAACTTTTCCTTTTTCAGAAACAGAGATACTATCCAAATATTTTCTGATATCCTTGTTTTTCATTGTTGTGGCTTGTTGAATCAAAGCAGCTGAATTTGATACAAGTCTAACGTCATTTCCTTCAAGAATTAACTCATCTTTCTGAGCTTGAGATACTGAACAAGAAACATCTGACCTCATCTGAATCCTGCAGATGTATTTTTCACCCTAGAAATTTTGAATTTCAACGAGAGAACCATTCTCCTGAATAACGATGTTGATGGGAAAGTGAGCATACACAGACTTCATCTTGTAATGGAAGCCCAGTGTAACACTGTTGATCATGTTCTGTACATGACTATAGACAGTGTGAACAGTAGTTGGTTTCTTTCTATTTCCCCATCATTTGTCAACGTGAAGCCTCTTCTTTTTCTTTCCAAGGAAACTGAGTTCTGCATTGATGTTATTGAAGTCCCTCTGCAGGGGGCCTCTGGGGCCCTTCACAGAAACTGAGCATCCCTTCAGAGTGATACCCACATTTTCTGGAACATTGACAGTCTGATTGTTGAGAATGGTCTTCGTTCTCACCGTAGATGCAGCAAAAAGCCAATCCTCTTCTTTATCCACTCTGTTTATCCATTCTTCATCTCAGATAATGTGTTCTTCATTTCTGACTGGTTCCCTTTTATAATTTCCATTTCTATTTTTATGTTTTTTATTTCCTTGTTAAAATTCTCACTGAGTTCTTCTACTCTTCCCCTAAGTTCATTGAGCATCTTTATAACCAGTATTTTGAACTCTGCATCTGTTAGATTGCTTGACTCCATTATTCCTGGATTTCTGTTCTGTTCTCTCATATGGTTTCTTTGTCTTCCCATTTTGGCTGCCATTCTGTGTCTGTGTCTATGTACTAAGTAAAGCTCTTATACCTCTTGGTATTATTAGTGTGGCTTTGTGTAGTAGGTGTTCAGTGGCACAGTCCTGAGAGGGATTCAACTGCAGGCCAAGTTTAGCCCACCCTGTGGGGCGACCTGTTAAAATTCAATGAGCAATTCACATGCTGTGCTTATAGTTGCTTCAAGAGGCCATGCCAGAAACTGAGGTCAGCTGCCACCAGTGTGAGTCTTGGAGGTGACTCAGCAAGGAGCACTGGACTCACTAAGGACACATCTTGATAAGGCTTGGGTGGGATCAGCGTTGGAGGAGGTGGAGTTTCAGAGAATCCTCTGGGCAGAGCGATCTCTGTTTACCCAGTTTGATGATGTCTCAGCTGTGATGGCTCTGCATCTGCACACTGGGAGGGGGAAGGGCTCAACAAGAGGAACAAAGGATATCAGCCAGCACTTCTGCCTTGGAGAGATCCCAGCTTCTGGCCCTTTCTCTGACAACTCAGTGGCCCCCTGTAAGCTCCTGGTGCCCCACTAGCAGCCAACTGGGAGCTGGTGCTCAGAGCAAAGGAGTCGATCACTACGAAAGTCTGGTCATGGAAACGTCCCCTTTAAGAGGCATCTTAAGCGGCCTGCTGCAGCTCCTGCAGGCTCTCTCCCAGTCAGCCTCCTGGGTCAGGCAGCCTTGCATCTTCACCCACTCCTATCTTCTACCACTGCAGGGTGATTTCTTATTTCTCTCCCTAGTTGTAGTGCTTCTGTCTGTCTAGATCTGTGTTTCTGTAACAACTTTGGTTGCAAGAGGGATGAACAAAGCCTCTATCATCTATGCCATTTTTTCCCCTATCATTTTTTGAGAGTAGAGACTATTGGACAAAAGCAAAAGACTGAAACAATTAAGTAAATGTTATCTGTGTAAGCTTTTCTCTTATAATTGGTTTTTAGACTGGCTAAAGTTGATGTTTTAAATGATAACTCCTAGCATTAAGGGAGTGGTCCACAGAGATATAGAATGTGGACAGGAAATACTACAGCTGAATAATGTAAATATCTGTCATTCCTCGGGAATTTTTTGTTTGTTTTGTGCTTCTGCAAGTTTGGGAGTTTTTCACTGTTTCTATTATTTGGTGATCACTGTAGAAATAACACATACATAAAGTCCAAATTGAATCAGTATCTTTATCCAATTCTTGGATAACACATAATTATAAGACTGATTTAACACCCCACTCTCAAATTTATATTATTGTTTTGGGGTATTTCATTATGTATTACTTTTAAGCTCCACAGGATAATCTTAGTATTGATTTATTAGTTGATATATTTACTCCTCTTTGTTCTTCATTTCTCATTTCATCCCAGACTTTCTATCTGGAGCTACTTTCCTTATGCCTGGAGTACATTCTTTAGAATTTTCTTCATTAAAATCTACTGGTGGCAAATGATCTTGATTTTCATTAATCTAAAAATGTTTTCCTCATTCTTGAAGCATATGGTCACGAAGTGTAAAATTTTAGGCAAGCAGTTATTTTTCTTGGGCACAATAAAACACCACTGCACTATTTCTGGTGTCCGTTATTGCTGCTGAAAGCCAGCAGTTAGTCTAATTATCACTCTTTAAAGATAATTAACCTGCATTTAGCCCCTCTGGTTGCATTTAGGATATTCTTTTTGTCTTATATATTCTATTGTTTTACCAGGGTATGTCTAGTGTGTTTTATTTATACCATTTAGAATATTTTGAGCTTCTTAAATATGTGAATTGGTGTTTCATCTGTTATGGAAGCTATTTTCAGAAGAGGTAAGCATCATCATCAATGCTCATAAAGCATTCTTCAATATCTTCTGTACTCGGAAGCAGAATCTGGCTGGCTATGGCATAGGTTCAGTTTTTACTAGAAGGACAACTCACCTAGATTATCTGCTTATCGCTACCATGGTTAGCACAGCAGAATTCTGCACCTTCTATTGAATGGTGATTGTATATGGCTGTGGGATTCTGTATACCAGGTTTCTCATGCACTGGGATAGCTCATGACCCATTTGAGGGATGGCGCTATAATGCTTAATGGCGACAAAATTGCCTTTTGGGTTAATGGCTGTTTCTTTTCATGTTTGCCATGTGCTATTCTGAAGATTGGAATATTGTGAATCTATTACTTTGGGGCAGTT
Organism: Pteropus medius; assembly: GCF_902729225.1. Classification (NCBI taxonomy): domain Eukaryota; kingdom Metazoa; phylum Chordata; class Mammalia; order Chiroptera; family Pteropodidae; genus Pteropus; species Pteropus medius. The sequence continues at coordinate 6,849,989 of NW_024354886.1, forward strand.
TTGTAACATAAACATCAAAATATATGATCTCCAGGGCTCTTTGTTTGAGATGGGAAAATGAATTGAAGATGATACTAAAAGACAACTTAACTTCATACTTTCCATAGAAGCTGGAATCCAGAGATGCTTCTGGAGGTATTTATACAAAAGATTTCCTTTTACATAAGACTTTTTAACCTAGAGAACCCTTCATTACTACTAGAGATCATTTTTCAGTGGGTTTGGAGATAATATTTAACCACAGTTAGTGGTAATGTTATACCTACCAAGGATATTTTTCATCTTTCTGGTCAGATATACAGCAAGCTGATGTATACCCTCTGTTGAACCTGTGCAGAGACCACTAGAAGTCACCTTACGGTCTCAAGGACTTTTCCCAAAGTCTATGAGATAAAATTTATATTTTTAGATGTTCAAATGTGCACTTAATATCCTGAAAAAACTGAAATAATAATTGAGAACAACAGATTGGATTTAGGGATTTTGAGGCCACTGTTATCTTTAATGAGAAGGAGACTTGTGCGGGAACTATGGGTAAATGCAAAATTTGTCATTTCCAAAGAAGAGTAAAGATGGTGATGAGGGAAATTTTTTGAAGGAACTAGAACTGCTACCTAGTAGCTGCCTTGAATTATATAAAATGCTGTCATTTATTAAAAGGAATCGTCTTATTGATATGCATATCCATGAATTAAAGTGATAAGAATAGTTTTAACATAAGGATACTATTCTCTTCAGAAATTGAATGTAAGGTGATATGATGTAATGACTAAGCTTGTGGGCTTTGGAATCACAATTGCTTGCTCAGTCTGGAGTGTCCCATTTACTAGCCTTGTGTCTTTACAAAGGTTATTTAACCTCCATCACTTTATTTTTTCCATTTGTGTGGATGAAAAGGGTACTTATTTCACTGAGATGATGTGATAATTAAATAAAAATATGATGTATAAAAAGCCCTTGATAAATCTGGGTACAGAGTAAAGTGCTCAAAATTGCTCATAAATTTTAGCAAATATATTTTTTATATTGAAGTACAATTGACATACAACATTATATTAGTTTCAGGTATATAACATGATTTGGTTTGTATGCTTCATAAAATGTTCACCAGAATAAGTCTCGTTAACATCTGTCACCATACATAGTTACAAATATATTTTCTTGTGATGAGAACTTTTAAAATCTACTGCATCCTCATGACATATTTATTTTATAGCTGGAAGTCTGTGTATTACATCCTCATGACTTATTTATTTTATAGCTGGAAGTCTGTACCTTCTGACTACCTTCATCCATTTCATCCACTAAATTTTAGTCATTCTTATTTCAGCAAAGTGAGTACTTTTTCACCACCGATATGAAGGCACATGAAGAACTGTGGTGGGTGTGAATTAATGCAGAACTTTAGATATGTATTTGTTCTTTAAAGTCCATTCATGATCTGAGACATTACATTTATATTAATATAATGTGTAATAATTATATAAAGTAGGATCAAATGTTTAAAATTATGTGATCACATCAAAGGATGTAATTCATAGTTTTTCCATAGTGTTCCTTCCATTTCCTGGACACTCTGTAATGTATTCATTAGCCAAGCCTTCTTATATTTTTTCTTAGGATAAAGCAAGAGAAGAGAATAAATAAGTGGACATGCCCCACCACGAAAATGAGAAAATCATAATAGGGACCAGGAGTAAGGAATTGAACATTTTTTCACATGAAATATTAATTATTCTAAAGCAGAGCTGTTGTGCCAAAGGCTGACTTTGAGTCCTTTATCCATCTCTCAGTCTTTGCATACTCTGCATCTCTGCATACTTTGATTTGGACAGTTGGCTTTATCACATTGTAAGTGTTAGTGCAATACAAAACCCTCCGTTCCACGTAGATCACCTCCTCTAAGCCCTTTTCTCCATGTGTATTCTGGAGGTACCACTAAACTTGGTGACAGCATCAGGAGACAAACCTGAAAAACTTTTCACTCGGGTTAATTTATTGACTAACTTTCAATTCTTTCCTTTATAAGAGACATTCCCTCCCCATAAGGAAGTACAGACTATACTCTCCAATCAACAGCTATAAGTCTGTTAAATCATCAGTCGGCAAGGGAGACTGCTCCTTGAGATGCTCACAGAATCACAACATATTCCAGTATTGAAATACCCAAAAGGTCACAGTGCCCTCATTTCAACTGTAAGAGGTTAAATCATTTCACCAAATATACAACACTAAGTTATGGTGCACTTAGGACAGATTGAAGGTCTCCTAGCTTGCAATCATCTTCCCTCCACCCCCCTCAGCTCCTAACACACTCACTCACACATTTGTCAAAAACAGTTCTGTCTTCAAGTAAGAGAAATTAATGCTCCTAATGAACTCAAACTCATGTGCACATCACTGACCAGCACAGAGCTGGCTCACAATAGGGGCCGAAAAAATGTTTCAGATACAAGTGGATCAAACCTTTAAAGCACTGAATTAAAACAATCTTTTTAATGCAAGAAATTCTAAGTTTCAGAAGAGGTCTTTCATACTGAATCTTTAACCAGTAACTAATGATGCTAGTAATTTCTGATGCTGATTGGTTCTCCAACACTGAGATTACCCAATCCAGGAACAAAGAAATGAGTTCCATGGTTCCTATTATTTGGGATGTGGGTGGAGGAGAGTCCTAGTCCTCATTAAGTGAGACTTACCTGCTCCCTGCATCCTGTCCTCTCTGCTTTCCAGCATGGTGTGTCTATTGTTCCCCGGAGGCTCCTGGATGGCAGCTCTGACAGTGATACTGATGGTGGTGAGCCCTCCATTGGCTTGGGCCAGGGACACCTCACGTAAGTACACACATTATGGGTTAGCTATTGTGGGGGTGAGGGAGAAGGAAGGGAATTAGCTTTGTCACTATGTCTAGGCCATGTCCCTTTGTAAACTGTGACATTTTCTTCAATGACCACCTATCTTTATCATTTGGATCCTCATTTCTTTCCAGAACAAAGGAGCCTGGCTGTTTGCCCTCTGTGAGAGCTGCACAAGGGACTCCACATATAGGCCATTTCTTCTCAACTCTCTTCCAGTAAAACCTCTCCAGCCTTGCATCCCATTCACTCAGGAGCTGGGGAAAATTTTTAAATTATAATGTTAAAATAATTCCCCATCCAGCAGTTCCATTTATTATGTTGAGTTGTGCCAAGAAAAGGGAAAGTTTCTCTGAAATTTTATGGGGAGTCAAAAAAGAATTAGAAGGGTCTCTTCTAGAAGATCCTGTGTTATGGCCTCAACAGGATCTGTGATGTTGGTGCTACTCCCTAATATGTGAAGATATATCAAGTGGCCTCCCTCATTATTTCTTTTCCTTGCTCCTTGAACTCCAGTGTTTATAAGGCCTGTATCCTGTGCTGGAGGTTCTCTGACAGAATTTTATGTGAAGCTACTGGAGGGTTACAAGGAGAGTCAATTTACATTTATTTGAAAAAAAAATCATTCTAGCTGCCACGTGGAGCTTGAATGGTAGGGGTTCACAAGTAGAGTCAAGGAGACCATTTAGGAGCCCGGAAGATTTCTCCAAGGAAAACATGCCTGTGGCTTCATTTAGTGTGGTAGTGCTGAAGACAGTGGTAAAAACAGATTTGAGATAGATATTTGTATGACTTGATAATGAATTAAAGGGAGGAAAGTTCGAAAAATCAGGCTTATCTAAGGATTTTGTCTTGAATAATTTGAATAAATTTGGTGGTGCTGTTTATTGAGATAGAGAAGACTGTGGAAGAAAATAATTTAAAGTGGGAAGTTAGGAATAAATATTTTGTTTAAGTTTGAAATGATTGTTTTGACATTTATGCGGAGCTGTCAATAGGACAATTGAATATGTGAGACTGGAGTTCAGGGGCTGGCCAGGGCTGGAAGTATATATGTTGGTGTTATTGACACATGTACTATGTTAAATTGCAAGAAAATGGAGGTGGTTACATAATGAGAGACAGGGAGACAGAGACAGAGACAGAGATGGAGAGTATGTATGTAGCAGACGAGAAAGAGGCAAGAGCCAGCAAAGGGGACAGAGAAAGGGTGACAGCGATGTTGAGGAAACCCTGGAAAATGCGATGCATGGAAGTAAGGGAAAGTAGATTTTTCTAAGAGGACGGTGAGGCCAGCTGTGATAAGAACCTCTAAGAGGTGAGTGAACTAAGAACATGACAGAGAAGTGAGCACTGGGTTTGGTGGACATTGCAGTCAGTGGAGTATAAAAACTGGAAACCAGGTTGGACCATTTGAAGAGAGATGGGAGCTGAAGAAGTAAAGGATGGACTACAGATAAGTCTTTTGAGTAGCTGACCTCAGGAAAGACTGTGCTCTGAGATCAGGGAGTCAGCTGGATCTGAAGTATAAGAATAAAAGAGCCTGAGAAGCTGGGAGGACTAGAAAACCAGAGATGTTCAGTCATCAGCAAGGAAGCACTAGTTGCCTTGAATGCTGTGGTAACTGGTTATACAAAAAGCCATTAATTATACAGCAATATTAATTGGTGGCCTAGACTATACTTGTTATTACCTTAGATGATATAGTGATCTGCCCTCCATCCGCATGAAGCACCATAACATTTTGCACTTACTACGTACCAGGCCTATAAATTTCAGTATGCAGTTCTCAGACAACTATCCTATCTTGTCTGTAGCAATTAAAAACATACATATCTATGGAATCTAAAATTCAAAGAATTTAAGTAATTTACCCAGTGTCACATAGTTAGTGCTAGAACCCAGATTATATAGTCTAAATTCAGAATCTAGAAAGTTCCTCTCTTCTATGTTAGCACACTTCTTTTGTATTAGGTTCATGTATATTCTATTATTATACATAAACCAATGTGTCTGCCCTTATGTGTTCAAATTGGTAATTCGTAATAAAATTAGTTGAAGACAGTTGCAAAATGATGATGAAGATATTATTTGCCTTAGGAAGTTAAGGAATAGAAAGATCTTGTGAGCTTACATTCATACAGGGGATAAAAATTAAAATAGCAATGTATTTATTGAGTACTTATTATGTGATTAGCACTAGGAAGAATCACTATTTAATTTCACACCTCACAATATCCTGTGAGGAATATACTATCATTAAATTTACTTTAGTGATAAAGGAAAAAGACTCATGGGTCTTAAAAACTGACCCATTGGAAGAGCTCATGTTCAAATTCAGGGTTTCTAATTCTAGAACTTGGACTCTACTCACCATTAGTGAATAGTGTCTTGATTTGGTCTGAACTATTGATGAAAATTCTGACGTTCATTTATACCAGTGTGGGTCTTAGTGTTGGTGGCAGTGAGATGCAAAGGCTGCTAGTTCCAATAATTAGAAGAAATTTTTATTCATTTTGCATTTATTATTTGAAAAGTTTCATGCAGCTTCACAGCTTTACACTATGTGCAGGCTAACGAACATATATTGAAGAACACAAAGAAGTATCAAATACACTCTTCCTGAGATTTATTAGCAAGTTGGCCTAGGGTTCCCAAATAAAATTCGGGATGCCCAATTAAATCTGAATTTCAGTGAAACAACAATAATTTATCTGAAATCTAAAATTAACTGGGCATCCTGTATTTTAATTTGCTATTTCTAGCAACTGCGAGTTGGGCACATGAACATGGACTAACAGTGCTAACCATACAAGCTAACATACAAAAATACACACAGAAACACGTAAAAAAGAACTTTTTTTTTTTATTTTTCAACTTTCTCATGTGTCAAGAAGGTACCAGAGAATTTGTGAATAGAAAAATAGCTCTGGTATGATCAGGGTCTACTGTTCTCTGTCATCGTCTCTAAGCAAAGTCTGGGGCCTGATCATTTTTTGTAAACTGTCTATATGAAAATGTCATCTTCTTTTAGTTTCTCCCCTTCTGAGAGGACTTGACTACAGAAGTGAGAGTTCTACATCTGGCCAAGGCTGGTTATTTGGTAATGACTGACATTTTGGGATTAGGAGACAAAGTTAAAAAATGAACACAGAGCTGGCTCACAATATGGGCCCAATAAAATGTTTCCGACACAAGCGGATCAAACCTTTAAAGCACTAAATTAAAACAATCTTTTTAAGGCAAGAGATTCTAAATTTCAGAGGAGGTCCTTCATACTGACTCTCTCACCAGTAAGTAAGGATGCCAGTCACTTCCGATGCTGATTGGTTCTCCAACGCCTCGGTGCCTATTACTTGGGATGTGGGTGGAGGTGAGCCTTAGTCCTCACTGAGAGAGACTGGCTGTGGGACGATAGGCGTGAGCCCTGAGTGTCTTTCGGGTACAGGCGTCCAGGAGGAGGTGGGGACGCGGCAAACCCTCCTCCAGCTCCCGCTTGGGGGTCTGCAGCCAGCACGGAAGCCGAGCGGATCCCAGAGCTGGGGATCAGAGGGGTCTCCCTTCGCCGCCGCAGGCGGGTGAAAGATGAACCGTCGGCGCTGCTAGTTGGAGGTGCTGGTGTCTGTCCCCTCCGCAATGGGCGGCGTCGCCGTCAGTCTGTTCCCAAGAACCCGCCCGGGTGACCGCAGCGATCCTGTTCCCACAGCACATTTCTTGTTTCTGACAACGTCCGAGTGTTATTTCTTCAACGGGACGGAGCGGGTGCGGTTCCTGGACAGATATTTCTATAACGGGGAGGAGCACCTGCGCTTCGACAGCGACGTGGGGTTGTACCGCGCGGTGAACGAGCTCGGGCGGCCGGAGGCCGAGTACTGGAACTCGCAGGCGGACATCTTGGAGCGGGCGCGGGCCGCGGTGGACACGTAATGGCACAACTACGGGGTGTTGAGGAGTCGAGCAGCGGCGAGACCGGGGGAGTGACTCAGTCGGGGTGACCGTGTAGCACTGTAAACGAGGGGACGTGGGAGGGTTGCTGTCGGGGACACTGTGTGTGACTCCGGCGCGACTGTGAGGGGTGCGCTGCGCGGTGAGCTGGGACAGAGTGTGTGTGGTGCGGGGAGTGCGGCTGGGGTCTGAGCGTGAGAAGTGGGGGATGCAGGAGGGGGAGTCAGTGGCGATTGGCTGGGTGGCCGCTGTGGGGAGCTGGTTGAGCGGCCGGGACTGGAGTGGTAGAGAAGCAGATGGTGGGAGTGGGGGTCAGAGATGGGGGAAGGGAGGTTTACGGTGCTGTCTGGTTGGTGAAGGATTAGGGGAGCAGAGATGAGAGATGTGCGGAGGAGAGTCACAACAGTCTGTCTTGGCTGCACCCTTCTTGATTCCGAAAGCCCTGGAATAAGGGTGCCTCTGTTTGTTGCATAAGCATTTTATTGAAAAGTGTCAGACTAATTTTTGAGGGGTGGGGGGAACATCTGAAACACCTCTGATCTTTCTGGGGCTTATTTTAGGTCTAGATTTCTTGCTTTCTCCGCCCCTAAGTCTATATATTTTTACATAGTTGAAATGACTGTGAAACCAGCTTTCCGAATTATAATTTTGTTACTTAACATAACAATGTAACTATTCTTTTAAGCTAACAGTATTCAAGTAGTTATATAATATTTCTTTTAATGGTTGGAACAATTTACCTCACATTCCCCTTTGTTACATCTTTTGAAATTTTACATATTTTTTATTTTTAATTTACATTCCTTTTATTTCTAGGGCTCACGAACATTTTTTCACATATTTCTTGGCTACTTGTTGTTACTACTCTAAGAATTATCTATTGTCCACTATCTCTAGGGTCCTGGTGTTTCTCTCAATGATTTTATGGGTTCTTTATGCAGTAAGGTTGTTAACACTTTGCTGATATTTGATTCAGCATTTTCCCCAGTTTGAGGTTTATTTTGAGATTCAGTTCATTATTTTTCATAGGAATTCAAACATTTAATTTAATGAAATATAGCACAAAATCAGTAGCAATGATTTACCATCAATCTTAAGCCTACCATTTTGTGGTATTTAAAACTGTTTTTCCCCATGTTTCTCTTTTTTTTTTTAAATTGTATTTATTGATGCTGTTCATATTGGGAATTGTCTCAGGCACTAAGCACAATTGTTAATGAGTCCCAAACCTTGTCCAGAGCTCAAATGTCAGCTTAAAAAGAGAGACAATTGTAACATGATAACAATTTCAATAATATATATGCTTGTTTGCAAAGGAGAGGGATTGGATCTGCTGAGTATAAATATAAGAAATTAAAAAATGAGTGACTGCTTTTTGCTCCTTTTCTTCTCCTCCAGGACTCATGCTTTCCTGAAACTCAGTGTTAGAGAATCACCTGTGCCTTTCTTGTTGCCCAGGGTAGAACCATTTCTGTGGTGCTCTAAGCTGTGAGTGTAGCATTCCCAGGATATCATACTCTGTATCTCTTTTTCCCCAAGCCGTTAACCAATTCACCCTCACTACTTGAATCATATTTTCTCTCTAATTAAGGATAACAAAGAGCTAACAGACATTGAAGGCTAAATCTCAGTTATCACTTTAAATATTTTAAGTGCATTAATTCTCACAGAACCCTAAGAGATAAGTTAGTATTTTCTCTCTCTTTATAGGTGAGAAAGCTGAGGCACAGAGGAATGTAAAAACTCCCTCAGCATCAATCAGTAAGAGGATTTGCACTCAGGCAGTCTGGCTCCAGAATTCATGCTTTTAATAACATACTACATGCCTTGCAAAGATTTATAAACACCATTTATAAATTTATAAGACATTTATAAAAACAATGAATGACTGTTTCATGCTATGAAAAAAAAAAAAGAACAAAAACTCCCACAAACTTCCTCAACATCTCTCAAATCTGACCTGCCTGTGCTGTGAGGATTAGCTTCCAGGCTCATGGCACTAACTCCTGTGCAGCCACATGGCCAGCCCTGAGGGAGGCTTGCCCAAGACTAGATCTGGTACCAGAGACTGGAAGCAGAAAAGCTGCCCACCAGGAAGACTTTGTCTTCCTCACATATCCCCTCCACCTTTTCTCTCCTAGTTGAGCCTACAGTGACTGTGTATCCTGCAAAGACCCAGCGCCTGCAGCACCACAACCTCCTGGTCTGCTCTGTGAACGGTTTCTATCCAGGCGACATTGAAGTCATATGGTTGCGGAATGGCCAGCAAGAGGAGGCTGGGGTCATCTCCACAGGCCTGATTCATAATGGAGACTGGACCTTCCAGACCCTGGTGATGCTGGAAACTGTTCCTCAGAGTGGAGAAGTCTACACCTGTCAAGTGCAGCACCCAAGTCGGACAAGCCCTATCTCAATGGAATGGAGTGAGAAGCTTTCTGACTTCATAAATGCCTCACCCACCATGAGGGCATTTAGCTTAACCCTGAGTGTCAGGTTCTCCGCTCCCCACACGATATTTTCATTTGCTCCATGTTCTCCTCTCCTTCAGCACAGGTCCTCGGGGGTAGCCCGGTGATAATTTCTATAAATACCTATAGCTCCTGGGAGGCAATTATGGATGGCAGACAGAAAAGAGATTGTCCCTATTTTGAGCCTTCCCATGAGATCACATGTCATGGTTCTCCCTTGGTCCTGGGATCAATCAGTCCCCTATCTCAGGCTGAGCCAGTACTTCTGCACTGTTTCTCTGAGTTGTTCATTGTGATCTGAGAAGAGGCACATCCTCTACAATGTAGGGACCTTCCTGACACGAGCGACTCCAATCTCTGCTCTCCCTTCTATTAGCTCTGTTACCCTAGACAAGCTACTCAACCTTATTGAGTCCCAGCCTCCTCCTCCATCAGATATTGAAGAAGTAGTCTTATTTCAGGGCTGTGATATTTAAAGGAGTTCAATGCCTGAACCTTGTATCTACTCAGTGTGATTTTTAAGTCTGTTTTCTAGAAATGGCCAATTGTTCTGGGAAGAAGGGTAGCCTTCTTTCCCCATTGTCAAAGCTCTCAATCCCAGAGTCTCAACTAGAGAATTTAGATTTGGGGTAAAATGACTAAAACTAGCTTCTTCTCTCAGGAGCACAGTCTGAATCTGCACAGAGCAAGATGCTGAGTGGAATCGGTGGCTTTGTTCTGGGGCTGCTCTTCCTTGGGGTGGGGCTATTCATCCACTTCAGGAATCAGAAAGGTAAGGAACCTGTTGGCAGCTGAGATTCCTCATAGATGTTATGGGGGAAGAAATATGACTTTGCTCAAGTTCTCTGCATCTCAGAGGCTTACATAAAGCCTCTTTACCCTGGTCAATCTCAAATTTCCTGGAAATCCAGAAACAAACAGTCCATGGTTTGAAACATAAGGAGCTATGGCCTATAGAGGTAAGCAAAGAGTTAACATGCATGGTGATCTTAGGTCAAGATCTTGGGGCAAATGAAAGAAGAGGCACTAAAGCTAATGAAATGACACTGAATTTGTGTGACAGAAGCTTCATGGGTCACTGCTTTTAGTTTCTGCTCTCCTCTCTACTGAGGTATCATGTGATATCAATTGTCATGTTAGAGAAATCTTAGGAGGGTGGTCTGGGGCACAGAACATTATGTTTGGGGACAGATTTACCTCTATATCTTTATTATTTCTCTTCTCTTTCCCAGGACACTCTGGACTTCAGCCAACAGGTAATGCCAATTAGTTCTCTTTTAGAGACATACTCAGTTTCCCTAGAAAAGAATGTAGAGGTGACAAGACAGGAGACAGAAATAATGGGAAAGACTTTGGATCTGACTTCTGATCAGGCAGTTTGCAGCAAAGCTTCTTCTCGCCACTTAATAAAAGGCCTGCTCTCTAAAGTAGCTTTGGCTCAGGGTGACGTAAGAAATTTTTTCCTCCTTACTTCAGTGCTATAACATGAGGTCCCGAGGGAGGGGAAAAGAGGACGCTTGTTGAGTTAGATCTGGATACAACACTCCTCTCTCTTCTGCAGGACTCCTGAGCTGAAGTGAAAATGCTGTCACTCAAAGAAGAAAGAACCTTCTGTCCCAGATTCTTTGCAGCGTGAAAAGATTTCCTGCTTGGCTCTTATTCCACAAAGGGGATTCTTCCTCAGGATCTGGTTTGCTCCTGGTTCAGTGATCCTACAGAAAATGTCCTCCCTGATGGCTTCCTCAGCCTCTGCTCTTGACCTGGAAGTTCCCAATATTGTTTGCAGTATCTTGTCTTTATTTTTTCCCTGTCCCCTTTGTATTCAACCCTCAGTGCTGCCTGTGTATCTGAACTGGCCTTTTGCCCACATTTCTTTATGAAGATTTTCTCAAATAAACATGAAGTAAAAATCTCTATTTCATATACCTTCGAGGACAAGAAGTAGAAAAAAAAGAAGAGAGATTCCATGACAATTCAACCATGGTTTTCATTTATATTTCTAAATTTTGGTCACATGTGGATCTGGAAGGTTTCCTTGTTTTCTTCCGTGCCTTTTCATAACTTTCTAGTATTCTGTAATTGGGCATGTTTTCCTGAGCTAGTAGAAAGCCCTTAATGAACCCATGTCATGGTGGTCTCCTACATCTTCGTGTTCCCAAAGACAAACACACAGGTCCCTTCACACAACAGGGTACAGAAATGGGACACAAATATAAGAAATGCAGGTAACTTGTAAGGATATTATGCCTTCAAAATTTTTATAAAGATGTTCTTTTATCTCTTTTTCTCTGATACTTAAAAAAGAAAGTATCTAAACCTGAGTACTCTCTTTTCATAGATTAAGGGTAGGCTTCAACACTTCAATCTTTTTTTTTTCTGTCTCTGAGGTAAAAATTGCTGGCATGGTGTCTTTTTGGCTTGAAAAGTACCCTTCCCCGTAAATAGGTCTTGGAATAGGCCAACAGGACACAGTAACAATTTTAGTAGAAAAGATGCATTTCTGAGATCTTCCAGATTGTGTGACAAATTTACTGCCTGTCACAGGAGAATCCTGTATGGATCTTACCGTAGCAGAAACCAGAGGCAAAGCTGGGAGACAAAGGGGAATGCATAGATACATTGATGTGCATCCAAACAATGAGACGCTCCGCACTGGAATAAAAACTGAGAATACCGTGCTATGGAATAATTTTCAAAATGTATTTGGTGCAAGATACAGGAGTGTTTGTATAGTATTAAACATTGAAAAAAAATAAAATAGAGGAGGAGAATAGGAATATATAGCTATACCCATTCTCTCTCTCTCTCTCTATCTCTATCTCTCATGCACATTTATCTGTGTAAATAGGAACAATGGAGAATTTTTTTTTAAAAAAAATGGTTGCCTGTAGAGAAAACAGGGTTGAGAGAGACAGAGCTAAAAGCTAGACTGTTCTAAATATATCTTATTTAATAATAGTTTTATCTTGAGAAACATTCAAATATTTTCTATAATAGAAAGTTTAAATCAAAAGTTTAAAAACAATACATAAAAACTAAAAACAAACAATAGAAATTAACTTGACAAAAAGTATATAATGAGAAGCAAGCTAGAAAAGTAAATCAAACTTTTTTGACTCTTGCACAAAATATTGTGAAACAATAATTATAAATTAGTATATAGTTTTAAATTTCACAGACTTTAATAACATAAGGAGTTGGTTTAAATTTTAGACAAAGGCAATTAATTTGTTTAAAAGATAATGGGTGCTATTGTTTCATCTGAATTGTCAGTTTCAAAGGTAAATAAAATATAAGTAGATAATTGATTCAGAAGTTTATTTCAAAGGAATAGTCATATGAATACAATTTACTGCTGTCAGAGATAACTATTATGCATAAAGCTTATTTTATGCATATTTTAATTATGTTATGTGAGACTGGTTATCATCCTGTAGGAATTTGATAAGCAATAGTAACATCTGCCATATGCAGATGTTTTTTATCTGCAAGTTGAGATAAATTCTGTTTAATCCCAGGGTTGCAACTTTAATTTCGCTTTATTCTCTGAGATGAAGAAATGAGTTGTCTCATTTTATTTGAGAACTGTGGTGTGAAATTATAAGACAGAATGAAAGTGTATGGCATAAATATTGAAATGTGCTTTATTTTTCCTTAACATATTGTCTCACTTGTCAGATAGATCTAATGTAGGACACTTCCAGTGTTGGTCAATTCATGTCAATGGCATCACCAATGATCCTAGGGCTTTGCATCTCATATTTTTATCATACACCACATGTCAGCATTCCTGAGACGGTAGTAGGTTGCCTATAGCAACTTTAGTCTTCATATTCTCTCACAAGGACTTCCAAAGGCAGGAAAAGAGAACCATTCCTTCTTAAGTGATTTTCATAAGGAGCAACTAGATTTTACCAGAGCCCTCCCAGCAGACCCACTTCCACACATATTAGGAGCACCCTGGGTTTACACTGGTAGGCTCAGTGGAACCATGATTCACCCTTTGTGAAGTGGGCCTACCTCCCTTGATGCATGTGAGAAGAAAAGGAGCAAAATCATATTTTTAAGAAAGAAATGGTAGATAGAGTAGGAGAGAATGAATTTAGAGTACATAAAGTATAGTTTCTGGTACTATCAGATTGTTTATATTTTAATTATTTCCTCATGAAGCGTGATAGATTCTTGATGGGAAGCATCAATTCAAGATTGTGAGGTTTATTTTTTTTTAACTGAGTATTAAATTCTAGCCATACATCTAATTACGACAAACAAATAAATAAGCAAGCAAGAGGATTATTTATTCGTTTTTAAAACTTATGCTGATAGTTAATTTTATGAGGAAAAATATATTTTCATGGAAATTTTTGAAAAAAGACATAATTAAAAATGACTAGCTTTATAAGATGCTAGAACCTATTATACATTAATTTTAATAAACATTTTCTAATTGATTAATTATTGGCTAAATAACACCAGTAAAACAGAGTTCACAATTAGGTCCTTGAACAGTTGAGGTTTAGTTTAAGATAGGGTTTCAAATTGTTGGTAAAATTTATCTTAAACTCATTTAAGAAAATGGATCCTTGGTGATTAAAAACAAAACAAGAAAATTAAATACGAGTTATTTCCATTACCATCACTAATGTTATATGTTTGGGGATAAAAAGCCTTTCTAAAATCCTGATGCATTGTTGATGGGAGTATATAATTTATAATTAATTTGAAAAACACTTGGGAAATTTATTCTTTTTTCAAATTAAATTTATTGGGGTAACAGTTAATAAAATTACATAGGTTTCAAGTGTACAATTCAATAATACATCATCTATATATTGCATTGTGTGTTCACCACCCGAAGTCAAATACCTTTGTCTCACAACATATTTAACCCCCTTGACCCTTATTTATCTCCTCTTCTCCCAACCTTTTTCTCTGGTAATCACTAAACTGTTGTCTATGGCTCTGAGTTTTTGTTTGTTTTGTTTATTTGTTGTTTTCAGTTTTATATCCCACATATAAGTGAAATTGTATAGTTCTCAACTTTTTCTGTCTGGCTTGTTTCACTTAGCATGATCTCGAAATCCATCCATGTTGTCACAGATGGCAGTATTTCATCTTTTCTTATGGCTGAGTAATATTCTATTGTATATGTATACCACATCTTTTTTATCCAATCATCTATCAAAGGACACTTCGGTTGTTTCCATGTCTTGGCCACTGTGAATAATGCTGCTATGAACATTGGTGTCTTCTTCAATTTTTTTTAATAATGCCTTGCAGTTTTCAGTATATTAGTTCTTCACATGCTTCACTAAGTTTATTCCTAGGATTTTTATTCTTTTCGTTGCAATTGCAAAAGAAATTTTTAAAAAATTTTCTGAAATGTTATTATTAGTGTATAGGAACACAATGGATTTTTGTGCAAACTTACTGTATTTGTTTATTGTTTCTAATAGTTTTTTGGTGGAGTCTTCAAGGTTTCCTATAAAAGAATCATGTCATCTGCAGAAAATAAAAATGTAGGACCAGATGGCTTTCCTAGTGAATTCTACCAGTCATTCAAAGAGAACTAATATTTATACTTCCTAAACTCTTCCAAAAACTGAAGAAGAGGCAATACTTTTTAACTTATTTTATGAGGCCAACTTTACTCTAGTACAAAAACCTGGCAAGGATAAGACAAAAAAAAAATATTACAGACCAATATCTCTAATAAACACAATGCAAAAATCCTAAACAAAACACTAGCAATTCAAATACAACTATACATTTAAAAGATTATACATCATGATCAAGTGGGGTTCATTCCTGGGGCACAAGGATGGTTCAACACAAATCAATCAATGTGATACACCACATAAATAAAATGGGTATAGATGGAAAGTACTTCAGCATGACAAAGGCCACATATGAGAAATCCTCAGCTAATATCATACTTAATTGAAAAAAACTGAAAGCTTTCCCTCTAAGATCAGGAACAAGACAAGGTTGTCCACTCTCACCACTCTTATTCAATATAGTATTGGAAGTCCTAGCTAGAGCAATCAGGAAAGAAAAAGAATAAAAGGCATCCAAACTGGGAATGAAGAAGTCAGATTGCACTTTTTGTACTTGGACAATTTCTTAAAAAGTCAAAAATACATTTGCCGTATGAAGTCACTTTTTGCACTTGGGCAATTTCTTAAAAAGTTAAAAATACATTTGTCATATGACTCAGTGATTCCTCTCCTTGGAATCTACCTAAAAAAAATGAAAACATATGTCCTCACAAATATATGTATGTAAATGTTCATAGCAGCATTAGTCATAAAGCCAAAGACCTGAAACAATACGAATATCTATCAGTTAAGATAAACAAAATGTACTATATTCATATAATGAAATACTATTCAGTAATAAAAAGTAACAACTGAAAAACATAAAAAGAAGAAAATGATACATGCTACAAAATAAGTTAACTTAAAAAATGTTATACTAAGTGAAAGAAGCAAGACACAAGAGACTATGCAAGATTCCATTTACATAATATATCTATAACCGGCAAATTTGTAGACACAGAAAGCAGATCAATGGGTGCTTGGGATAGGGGAGGAGATTAACTGTAAACAGAGAACATTTTGAAGACGATAGAAATGTTCTAAAACTGGATTGTGGTGATAGTTGCAACCTATAAGTTTACTAAAGTCATTGAATTTTACATGCATAAAAAGTGAATTTTGTGGTATGTAAGTTATACCTCAATAAACTTGTTAAAAATAAACTTTTTAAAAAAGAAATCTTCCTAAGGAAGACAAAATCTGAAAGATATACCAGAAAAAAATTATTTGATTAAAAAATTTTTTTAATTGAAAGAAGTAAAATTAAAAGAAATACATAAAGCTCAGGAAAAAAACTGTGACACACATGTAGACATTAGACGTTCTTATTATGTAAAATTTCCAACAAGTCAGTAAGTTAACAGAAACCCAACAGAAAATTGGGCAAATTATACAGACCATTTACATAAGAGAATATACCAATGGTCAACAAACATAAAATGTTTATCAAAACTCACCGATAAACTGAAAAATGCAAATTCAAATAACAATATGATGAAATTTTCCTTCTTCCAAATTGGCAAATATAATAGTTTGCTTTTTAAATCATGGATTTAGAAGAGTCTATGAAAATGGATTCTTTCATTTACTACTATTAGAATAGTGAATGGGTGGCTGCATGGCAGTATCTACTATAATTAAAAATGCATACGCTATGTGACTAATGACAAAAATTTATTTTTAGATATCTATATTAAAGAAATGATATTATGTGAGCTCAAGGAGACATAAAGCAGAATGTTTGGAATAATAAAAACATTTTCAAATTCTGAAAGAAAAACTAAAATCTGTCTTGCTTATAAAAATTCTATACATCAAAATATTATGAAACATGTGAATGACAACATGCAACAAGATAATATTTAAGTATTATAAATGGCAATATAAGGATAAATTGCTATACCCTTTCGGTAGTTTAGATAATCCAATATTTCCATCCCAGGTGTTTACACTCTAGATAAATTCTCACATACATGCCCAAGATAACATAAAAAATGTAATAGGAAAGGAAAGAAACAGTCTGAATTTTCAGATAGAGAACGGATAAACTATGGGATAACAACCCAAAGAAATAATATACAGAGTTCTAAATAAATGAACTAGCACTATCAACATGGTTAGGGAATAAATTATAGTGCCAGTTAGGATGATGAAAATTACAAACTCCATCACTGCCACCATAAGAACAAGAAAAAATGTGTAAACTAAACCAAACAGATAAATATTTTTTAAAGACTTCAAAGGGCTTTAGATACAAAGAAATCTAACAATGCCAAATTCTGGAGATGAACAACTTCTGCTTAGGTAAGCATGGACAAGTGCACACTCTCAGCCCTTGAGACATCTGTTGAACATCAGAATGTGTGAGAAATTGGGCCTGGCACTGAAATGAAGATTGTGATGTGGTAAGGAGAAACCAGATAAGTTTTAAATAACTCTGTGGGCTTGTGTGATAAACTGGAATCTATAGAGGTCCCCCAAATAACACATGCTACTTTTCCCTGCCAGTTGATTTTCCTTCCAGAACTTTTGCTAGGTTTATGGTAGCGGGGTGAGAACTTGGGAGGTAGTTATATAAGGCAGAAAAACTTCTTTACAGTGTCATGTAAATGAACATCGGTAAGGAAATCAAAGATATGAACAATACTTAAACTATCTTGGTTTAATTAACATTTGTAATTGACATATACATAATACATAATAACTACAGGATAAATAATTAAATTTCACAAAGAATATCTATGAAATAAGCCATATGTTATGTACATAAAGCAAGTCTCAATAAATTTTACAGGATTAAAATCACACAGAATGTATTATTTTATTTGACCACAATCTTATTAAATTATAAATCAATAAGATTGGGACAATGGCCAAGTTTTTGGAAGTGAAATAATACACTTCTAAATAATCTACTGTCTATCAAAGAATAATCAGATGAGAAATTAAATATTTTAAAATAAAGGGAAAGATAAAATAAGAGAATATTGACTTGTGGTCAGGATGGATGAGTAGGTAAATGCTGTGCTCACCTCCTCCCATGACCACATCAAAATTACAACTAAACAATAGAACAACCATCCCTGAAAACCATCAGAAGACTAGCTGAACAGAACCTCCATAACAAAAGATATAATGAAGAAGCCACACTGAGACTCATAGGTGGGGCAGAAAAGCAAAACAGACAGGTTCACACACCCACGTGTGGTGGTTAAAAATTGAGAGGGATATCTCGGCTGTAGAGGTCTGAGGAGCAAAGGGTCTCAGCCTCACAGTGGGCTCCCCAGCCCAGAGCACCAGTGCCAGGAAGAGGAGCCCCCACAACATGTGTCATTGGAAATCAGTGGGGATTTAGTTCGAGTGAGGTGGAGGACTGCTATAGACACAGGTGTCTTCTTAAAGGGCCAAGCACAGACTCACTCACTAGCAAATGCTCAGGCTAAGCTCCAGAGAAGGAACTCAAAAAGTGCCAGGGACACACTAAGAGGAACTGAATTGTCTGGCTTCATGGTAAGGTCTGGAGGGGCAGCTCTGGCCATGAAAGAAGTGCTGGCAGGTGTCATTGTTCCTTTATTGAGCCCTCTCCCCGCACACTAGCAGGAGCAAGTGGGCTCCATTAACATGGCTAATACTGTTGGCCGCATCCTGATGATTTCCTGAGAACCTGCCTCACCCAACCCATGCACCAGCCTGAATCTCTTTCATTGGCTGTTCCTCACAGGCTGCTGGCCTTATGCTGTGGATTTTCTTAAAATTTCTCAAAGGCCCATAATCCCTAAAAAGCCACAGCTGGCCTTTGCATCCTTATACCAGGGGTCCCTAACTCCTGGGCCACAGACTCGTACTGGTCCGTGGCCTGTTAAGAACCAAGCTGCACAGCAGGAGGTGAGCTGCAGACCAGAGAGTGAAGCTTCATTTTTATTTGGAGCCGCTCCCCAGGGCTAGCATCACTGCCTCAGTTCCACCTCATATCATCAGGTGTTGGATTCTCATAGGAGGACTAGTCTCTGGTGCCAAAAAGGAACCACTGCCCTACACCACTTGCTACATAGCCTCCAGCCTGTCACCATTGGCAGCCAGCCTTTGTTCACAGCATAACTTCTCCCAAGTGCCTCCAATTCCAGCACAGGCAGATACCAACCACAGATTATGTTACTTCTCCTACCAAGTGGACCCGGGCAGGGCACAGACAGCAGCTAACCAGGGCCTGCACCAAAACCCCTTCCAAGGGGCCCCAGAATCAACAGAATCAGTAGCCAGCTTCAGATCACACCAGAGTACCACCCAATTAACTCCAAAAATTACATACACAAAGGGTGGGCTCAGCAAGCAATAGAGCCCCACTAGGGAGAATCCCTCTCTGTGGGGTCAGCCCCTGTACAACAGCTTGTCCACTGTAGTCATGGCCAGTCTTCACAGCCAGTCATCCTGAGGGTCAATGCCAACACTGACATGCCAATAGCAGTAAAGCTCAACTATAAAAGGAGGGCACATACAACCCACAAAGGGATACCCCTGGAGCGCCTGGTTTAGGTGACAAGGGAGTCTGCACCATTGAGCCCTACAGAAATCCTTCTTCATAAAGCCACACAGACTGGGAGATGTAGCAGATCTATATAATACATAGAAACAAACATAGAAAAGGGAAACAAACAAACATGTCCCAAATGAAAAAAAAAAAGAAGAACACTCGAAAATAAGTAAACAAAATGGGAGCAAGGAACCTACCAGATACAGAGTTCAAAACACTGGTTATAAGGATGATCAAAGAACTTAGTGAGAATTTTTTTTTAAAGCATAAAAAAGGACATAGATTTCATAAAATAGAATCAGTCAGAAATGAAAAATATAGAGGGAAATAGCGTAGATGATAGAGGCTCTGTTCATCCCTCCAGCGACCAAATCAAAGTTGTGACAGAAACAAGGAGCAAACGGCAAGGAAAATCGCCTGGAATCTAGATGAACAAGCCCTACAACTAGAGAGAGAACTAAAAATTCATCCTGCAATGGCAGAAGGTAGGAAAGGACGAGGACACGAGACTGTCCTGTTCAGAGTGGCTCAGTGGGACAGAGGCTACAGCAGTAGCAGCTGGCAGCTGCAGACCACTCTTAAAGGGGCTGTGTCTGCAACTGAGCTTTCGTGGTGATAGACCTGCTTGCTCTGAGCACCAGCACCAGGTCAGCTGCGTAGGGGACACCAGGGATTTACAGGGGGACACTGAGTTGTCAGAGCGAGGGCCAAGGGGAAACTCGCTCTGTACAGAAGTGCCCGTAGGATGCACTGTTCCTCTGTTGAGACCTCCCCACTCCCAGTGCGGACTCAGTGCCTCCATAATTGAGACGTCATCAAACTGGATAACAGAGATCACTCTACCCAGAAGATTCCCTGAAACTCTGCCTCCCCCAACTCTCAGCTCCACTCAAGCCACATCCAGGTGTGTCCTTGCTTAGTCAGGTGCCCCTTGCTGAACAGTGCCTAGACACACTGGTGGCAGCTGGCCTCAGTTTCTGGTGTGGCCTTTTGAGGCAACTACAAGCACAGCATCTGTGGATTGCTTGCTAAATCTTAACAGGTGGCCCTGGAGGGGTAGAGGTTTGGGCTAAGTTTGGCCTGCAGCTGAACCTCTCTCAGGATTGTGTCACTGGACACCGACTACACAAATCCACACCAATAAGACCAGAAGACTTAGGAGCTTTGCTTAGTACATAGAAACAGACACAGAAAGGCAGCAGAAATGGGAAGACAAAAAAGCAGAAACCATATGAGAGAACAGAACAGATATCCAGGAATAATGGAGTCAAGCATTCTAAAAGATGCAAGTTTAAAACACTGGTTGTAAAGATGCTCAATGAACTTTTGGGAAGTGTGGATAAATTCAGTGATATAAAAAAACATAAAAATGGAAATGGAAATTATAAAAGGGAACCAGTCTGAAATGAAGAACGCATTGAGATGAGAAGTATATTCAATGGAATAAATGAAGGAATAAACAAAGTGAATAAAGAAGAGAATCAAATGCCCTATCTACAGGATGGGAAAGCCAAGGGCACACAATCAGAATGGCAAGAGTAAAGATGCCAAGGCTATAAAAATAATTTAAGGAACATATGGGACACTATTAAGGGTCCAAATATCCATCTGATCGGCGTAACTGAAGAAAATTGAGATGTTGAACAGCTGTTTGAAGAAATAATGATGGAAAACTTCCCTAACCTGGTGAAGAAAATGAACATAAAATTCCAGGAAGCTCAGAGAATTTCAAAAATCAGGGATCCAAAGAGGCCCACACCAAGACACATCATAATTAAAATGTCAAAGGTTAAATACAAAGAGGAATCTTAAAAGCAACAAGAGAAAAAGATAGCTACCTATAAGGGAACACCCATAAGACTGACATCTGATTTCTCAAAAGAAACTATGCAGAACAGAAGGGCTTGGCAAAAAGTATTCGACAGGATGAAGAACCAGGATCAACAACCAAGAAAATTTTATCCAGAAAAGCTATCATTTAGAGTTGAAGGACAGATAAAGAGCTTCCCAGATAAAAATAAGCTAAAGGAATTTATCACCACCAAGGCAGTAATTCAGGAAATGTTGGAGGGACTTCTTTAAGAAGAAAAAAACATGTATCAAAAATAGGAATAAAGGATGGTAACAACTACATTGAACTACAAGACCCCTACATGTTGCCTATAAGAGACTCACTTTAGATTAAAAGACACAGACTAAAAGGAAGCAGATAGAAAAACATATTGCTTTGATGGGCCTAGAAGGTATTTAAGTCATACAGAGAAAGATAAACACTAAATGATTTCACTTATATGCAGAATCTGAGGAATAAAAAGAATAAATTAATCAAAAACAAACTCACAAATATCGTGGACAATTTGGTGACAGACAGAGGGCAGAGGGGTTTGGGGAGCTGAGAGAATGGGATGAAGGGTTAAAGAAGTACAAATTAGTAGGTGATAGATAGTCACAGGGATGGGGAGCATGGCATAAGTTAGCATTCATACGTTGTCTAGGTGGGGGGTCAGGGGATGGAGGGAACATTGGGGGGATCGTTTTATGAACTATATAAATGTCTAACCAATGTACTGTATACTTGAAACTAATTAAAATAACTAAATTTTAAAAATACAATTACAAAAAATTTTAAAAACTAAACTAAAACAAACAAACAAAAAAACATGATATCACCTCACACCTGTCAGAATGGCTATCATCAATAAATCAAAGAACAACAAGAGTTGGTGAGGATGTGGAGAAAACGAAACTCTCATACATTGTTGGTGGGATTGCAAATTGGTACAACCATTATGGAAAACAGTCTGGAGGTTTCTCAAAAAAATTAAAAATGGATATATCTTTTGACCCAGGAATTGCACTTCTGGGTATTTATCAAAGAATTCATAAAGATCTATGCCTATGTTCACGGCAGCACAATTTACAATAGCCAAGATATGGAAGTAACATAAATTCCCATCAACAGATGATTGGATAAAGGAATTATGGTTCATATATATAATGGATTATATTACTTGGCCATTAAAAAAAAATGAAATCCTATTATTTGCCACATGGATGGACCTAGAGATTATTATGCTAGTGAAATAAGTCAGACAGAGAAAGATAAATATCATATGATTTCACTTATATGTGGAATCTAAGGAACAAAAAGAACAAACAAATCAAAAACAGACTCACAAATATAGAGGACAATCTGGTGACAGACAGAAGGCAGAGGGGTTTGGGGGGCTGGGAGAAAGGTGAAGGGTTAAAGAAGTACAAATTAGTAATTGATAGATGGTTACAGGGATGGGGAGCGTGGCATAGAGAATACAGTTAACATTAATGTAATGGCTATGTGGAGAGCCAGAAAAGAGAAAGAGCAATTAGGGGGATCATTTTAGAATCTATATAAATGTCTAACCAATGTACCATATACTTGAAACTAATTATAAAATAAAATTTTAAAAAATAAATGAATGGAGACTATCTTTACC
This sequence comes from Pteropus medius, assembly GCF_902729225.1. Lineage (NCBI taxonomy): Eukaryota > Metazoa > Chordata > Mammalia > Chiroptera > Pteropodidae > Pteropus > Pteropus medius. Next base: position 6,872,861 of record NW_024354886.1, read on the forward strand.
AGCTGAAAACCTCAACCTAGTAAAGATGTCGATTCTCCTCTAAATTGATATCCTAGTTTACTCTAATTTCAATCAAAATCCCAGCAATAATTTTAATAGTTGTAGACAAAGTTATTCTAAAATTTATAAGAAAAAGCAAAGGAATTAGAATAGATAAAACAAACTTGATAAAGAAAATTAAGTTGAGAGATCACTTTAACCACATTTAAGACCTTTATATAGCTATGGAATCAAGACTGATGGGTATTGTGCAGGAATGGACATAAATTGATGGAACAATATAAAGAATCCAGAAATAGATCCACACCAATTCATTTTGACAATGGTGCAAAGTTATTGAATGAAGTCTTTTCAGATGGTGCTGGAAGAAGTGAATATCCATGGGCGGTGGGGGGCGGGGGAGGGAGGGGGCCGGGAAGGAGAGAAAGAAAAAAGAGAAGAAAAAAAAAAAGGGAAAAAAAGAGCCCAAGTCTCATACTTTATTAAAAAATTCACTCAAAATAGAGCAAATACTTGAATGTAAAATATAAAACTTTTAGAAGGAAACACAGGAAAAAATATCTTTGGGACCTAGAGTCTGGTGAAGAGTTTTTAGACATGACACTAAAAGTGAAATCCATAAAAGCAAAACATCAATAAATAGAGCTTTATCAAAATTAACATTCTGTAAATATTCTGTTAAATGAATGAAAAGATAAGCCACATATTAAAAAATATTTATAATCTCTAAATATCACTAAGGACATGTATTGAAAACCACATGATATCACTTATATGTGGGATATAAACCTAAAAGCAACAAATAAACAGAACAAGCAAACAGAGACTCATGGACAATAGACTAATGGTTACCAGAGGGGAGGGGGCAGGGAGAGGGGAAGATAAATTGGGTAAAAGGGGCCAAATATGTGGTGACAGAAAGAAATCGAACTATGGGAGGGGAATACACAATGCGAAATATATATGCCTTATTGTTAAATTGTACACCTGAAACTTACTGGGTTTCATTAACCAATGTCACCATAAGAAATAAAAAGAATTTTTTTAAAAAGGGCATGTATATAGAATATAAAAAGACTCTCAAAATTCCACACTAAAAAAAAAATCTAATTGCAAAATGGGCATAAGACATGAAGAGACATTTTATCCAAGGGGATATCCAGATAACAAATGAGCACATTGAATATTTAATGTAAGTAGACATTAGACAAATGTAAAATAAGAACATGATAATATACCACTATAAAAACAGCTAAAATATAAAAAATAAAATACTGAAAATTTTAACTGGATCTCTCATACACTAAGAGTGAAAATGTAAAGTGATACAGCTTCTCTGGAAAATAGTTCGGCAGTTTCTTTAAAAAGTCACTTACCACATGATCCACTAATCACATTTCTGAATACTTACACCAGAGAAGTGAAAACTCGTGTTCACACAGTAACCTTACACAAATGTTCATAGGAACTTTTTTTGTAATAATCTCAACCTAGAAACAACCAAAGTGTAAGTGGTTATTAGATGTTGGAAGGATACTGTCTAGAGGGAAGTGGTTGTAAATATAAAAGGTAGCATGAGAGAGATTTCTGTTGTAATGGAATGGTTCTGTGCTTGATTGGGGTAGTGGTTACACAAATTCACAAATGTGATAAAACATAGGCATAAAACTATATGCATGCATTGCACCAATGTCAGTTTTCTAGTTTTGATATTGTACTACAGTTTCTTAAGATATAATCATTGGAGAAAAATAGGTGAAGAGGTCTACAGGATCTCTCTATACTGTCTTTGCAACTTCCTGTGAATCTATAATTAGTTCAAATAAATAATTTTTTTAATTGGCTCTCTAGCTAAAATCCAGAACCCTAAGAACACCAAATATTAGCAAGGATATAGTACAACAGGGACTTTCATTCATTTGTGAAAGAATGCAAAATGGTGCAGTCACTTTGGAAGACACTCAGTTTCTTACAAAGCTGAACGTACTTTTTCCCCCCGGCTTTACTGAAATATATTAGACAATTAGTTGCTCATATTTACATATTGTATTGGCATACAATAATATATTAGTTTCAGTTACACGACATAGCGATTAGAGATGTATGCAACTCACATAGGATCACCCCACAAAATCTAGTACCCTTCTTCCCCCTTACATATTTATTACATTATTAACTATTTTCCTTATGCTACACTTTATATCTCAATGTCTATTTTGTAACTACGCATTTGTATTTTTTTAAACCCTTTGCCCTTTTTTGAACCCCCCCAACATCCATCCCATCCAGTAGCCCTCAAAATATTCTCTGTATCTATGAGTTTATTTCCATTTTTGTTGTTGTCTATTTTGTTCTTTAGATTCCACTTGTATGTGAAATCACATGATATTTGTCTTTCTCTATCTGACTAACTTCATTCAGTGCCATACTCTCTAGGTCCATCAAGGTGATATCTTTTTCCATCCCTTTCCTTTTAGTCTGTGTGTGTCTTTTAATCTGAAGTGAGTCTCTTGTAGGCAGGATATGGAAGGGTCCTGTTTTCTTATCCATTCAACCACTCTATCTTTTAGTTGAAGCACTTAATTCTTTTCCATTTGAAGTACTTGTTGATAGGAATGTAGTTATTACCATTCTTTATTCATGTTTTTGAGATATTTTTTCTTCTTATATAAGTACCTCCTACATTTCCTGTAATACTGGCTTGGCGTTGATGAATTTCTTTAGCTTATTTTTGTCTGAGAAGCTCTTATCTGTCCTTCAACTCTAAATAATAGCTTTGCTGGATAAAATATTTGTGGTTGTAGATCCTGGGTTTTCATCATGTTGAAAATTTCATGCCAAACCTTTCTGTTCTGCATAGTTTCTTTTGAGAAATCAGCTGCCAGACTTATGGTTGCTCTCTTCTAGGAAACTAACTGGCTTTCTCTTGCTGCTTTGAAGATTCTCTCTTTATATTTAACCTTTAGCATTTTAGTTATAATGTGTCTTGGTGTGGGCCTCTTTGGGTTCCTGGTTTTGGGGACTCTCTTAGCTTGCTGAGGTTGTATGTCTATTTCCTTCACCAGATTAGGGAAGTTTTTCATCATTATTTCTTTAAATAGCTCTTCAATTTCTTGTTTTCCTTCAGGTACCCCTATGACAAGAATATTTTTACATTTAATTGAGTCTCATAGGCTCAATTATTCCACACAAAGACCTTAAATTATTATTTTAGTCTTGGCTTCTTTTTTCTTGCCATTCTGATTGGGTGTTCTTGGCTTCTCATTTTCCATACAGATCCTCTTCTTCATCCACTCTGTTGATTCCCTCTAATATACTCTTCATCTCAGATAATGTATTCTTCATTTCTGCTTGGTTCCCTTTTATAATTTCCAGTTCCATTTTTATGTTTTTTTAATCTCTTTGTTAAAGTTCTCACTGAGTTCATCTACACTTCCCCTAAATTCATTGAGCATCTTTATAACCTATTTTTGAACTCTGCATCTGTTAGATTGCTTGACTCCATTATTCCTGGATATCTGTTCTGATCTCTCATATGATTTCTGTTTCTTCATCTTCCCATTTGGGCTGCCATTCTGTGTCTGTTTCTATGTACCAAGCAAAGCTCCTAAGTCTCCCAGTCTTATTAATGTGGCTTTGTGTAGTCAGTGTCCAGTGGCACAGTCCTGAGAGGGGTTCAGCTGCAGGCCAAGTTTAGTCCCAGCCTGTGTCACTCTGGGGCTACCCGTTGAGATTTAGCAAGCAACACAGATGCTGAGCTTATAGTTGCCTCAAAACCAGCACCAGAAAGCAAGGCCAGTTGCCACCAGTGTGAGTAAAGGCGCTGCTCAGCAAGGAGTGCTGGACTTGCCGAGGACACACTTGGATGTGGTTTAGATGGGGCCACGAGTTGTGGAGGCAGAGTTTCAGGGAATCCTCTGGGCAGAGTGACCTCTGCTATCCAGTTTGATGACATCTCAGCTATGTTGGCTCTGGGTCTGCACACTGTGGGAGGGAAGGGCTCAACAGAGGAACAATGGATACCACCAGCAGTTATGTCCAGAAGAGAGCATCATCTCCTGTCCTCACTCTGACAACTCAGCATCCCCCTGTAAGTTCCTGGTGCCCCCAGTGCAGCCCACCCAGTGTTGGTGCTCAGAGCAAACAGGCCTATCACCATGAAAGTCCAGTTACAGACACGGCTCCTTTAAGAGGCATCAGCAGCATCACGGCTCTGCTGCCATAGCCTCTGTCCCACTCTGCCACTGGGTACCTGGCAGTCTCATGTCCTCGCCCTGTCCTACCTTCTACTGTTGCAAGTTGATTAATTATTTCTCTCCCTAGTTGTAGTGCGTCTGCTCATCCAGATCCTGGGAGACTTTGCTTACTGTTTGCTCTATGTTTCTGTCACAACTTTGATTTGGTCACAAGAGAAATGAACAAAGCCTCTATTATCTGCGCCATTTTTTTCTGGAGTCTGACATACTCTTACAATATGATTCAACAATATGTCTCAGGGATTTATTAAAATGAGTTGAAAACTTTTCCACACAAAAACCTCTACACAAATGTTTATAGCAGCTTTATTATAATTACCCAAACTTGGAAGCAACCAAAATGTCTTTCAACAGGTGAATGGATAAACAAGCTGTGGTAAATCTATACAATGAAGTGAGATTTAGTGATAAAAAGAAATAAGCTATTAAATACATAGAGAAAACTTAAATACACATTGCTAAATCACAGAAGTATCTTAGACTGAAAAAAAGTTATTTGATTCCAATTATATGACATTCTGGAAAAGGTAAAACTATGAAGATGGTAAAAAGATCAGTAGTTTCTAGTGTCCAGGGAGAGAAGTGGAAGGAATAGGTGGAGCACAAGAAATTTTCAGGTCAGTGAAATTAGTCTGTATGACACTGCAATGATGGATACATAACATTATGCATTTGTCAAAAGCCACTGAATTGTATAATACAAAAAGTGAACCCTAATGTGAGCTATAGACATCCATTAATAATAATCTGTCAATATTGGTTCATTAATTGTAACAAATGCACCACACTACAGCAAGATGTTAATTATAGGAGGTACTGTATGTGGAGCAGGGGGATACATGGGAGTATGTAGAAACTTACCTACTTTCTGCATATCTTTTCTGCAAACTTAAAGCTTCTCTAAAAAGTAAAGTCTATTTCAAAATGCATTTTTACATGGTAAGATATAGATTTACTTTTTTGTTTCCTTTTTTTATGTTAAATTTATTGGGGTGACATTGGTTAATAAAATTATATAGGTTTCGAGTGTACAATTTAATAATATGTCATATGTATATTGTATTGTGTGTTCACCGCCCAGGGTTAAATTTTTCTTTTTTTATTCCATACTTGTCTGAGTTTTAGCATAGTTTCTTTTGTGCATATACGTATTTTATAACTAAAAAATGGAACTCTGTAAAAGAAGCATCTGAGTCTATTCTATATATCTTCATTTTTCTGAAGACTTTGCTTTGATATTATAAACCATAAGTAGAGAAAATTGCTACTTACAGTCTTGTAGGATTGTTAAAAGATAAACTGAGGAACACTAAAATATTTGAGAGTTTATTTTAGCAAACATCGATTTAAATCTGGCAGCCTCAAATGAAAGTGGTTAAAAGAGTTCTGCCATCAGGAGCTAGGACAAAAGCTTTTATAGAAAAGACAAGGAAGCAAAGCAAGGAAATTATTAGATTGGCTATAGCATTAGTGAATATCTTACTTTAGTTGGCTCTTTATGATTGATCTTAATTTTGTGTTTTGAGATACAAGTGGACTTACAGGAAATGACTTCAACTTTGGTTTGGGGTTGTTTATGTAGGCAACCAAAGCATGAGGATCTTCTCAGTCTAATGCCTCCTTGTTTAATTCCCTCCTTTTGGTCATCTTCTCACACATGAGAAACTGACTAAAACTTTGGTTCTACCACTGCTTTCAGTCACCATCAGGGTTAAGTTGTTTTTGTTTTGCTAGGAAACTCATAGGTTATGATGTCAGATTTGTGGAAGGTTTTCACTGTTTATCTCATTATTCATCTTGTTGCTGTTTTTTCAAACACAGTAAGATCATCTAATGTACTGCTGATGGCTGTGAACACAGCTCATCAGGTAGGCTGCAATGATGACTATCAGGAGGATAATACCAAAATAATTAGAGTATGCTTCTTATCTAGGCCCCTATGAAACAAACCATTTAGTATCAAATATATCAAAGAATGTACCTAAAGAAGCATCAATCTGTTTTAGCCAAGTGACACATTTGTTTATTCCTTGTATTCGAGTCTCTATAATACCAGATGTGTTAATCTGGGTAAAGCAGGAGGTGTTTACTATGGCACAGACACTTCCTTCTTCAGCAAACAAGTGATGTAAAGCAATTCTAGTATCTAAAACCACTTTATCAGCTCAAGATAATCCTTATGCCAAAAAGGCATATGTCGGGGTGGCATATTCTGCTACCCTTCAAGTCATGCTTCTTTGGTTTGTGCTTATTTTCTTTTGTTTCTATTAGATTTTTTATTACCAGCTGTAGAAATTTTTAGGAAAAATAATGAAATTTACCATTTTGAACATTACTCATTAAGCATGGTACCTAATTACATTTTTTGCATTTCCTTTAATTCTCATAATAACTCAATATGGTAAAAATAAGCATCAGTATTTTCATTAAAGAAATCACACTAAATTGAGTTACATAAGATACCAGTGAATATATAGCCAGTAAACGATAGAATCAATATGAAGCCCAAGTCAAATTCATTTCAAACACACTTGTATGCTAGTCTACCACATTTGTCATGGATAATTAATCTTTATGGTTTGGGGTAGTTTGTGGTAACTATTTTAGAAATAAATATCAAGTAATAGTCTCACAGAGAAGTGAGCAATAGGTCACTGTATCTCAAACATTCTTTCCTCCCACTTAATACCATATTCTCTCCCTGCTGCCTTTACTCAGTTTTTCCACTAAGGGACACATTTCCAAATACAAGATAGTTCCAAAAATAAGTCATATATTATTCTCCTGGTAATGAAACAGGCTACCAAGACTATGTTGATAAAATGAGTAATGCTAATCCTCAGTGTCTAATCTCATTCCTCATGGAGTCTGGAATGGGTGATGTTGATATATAAATTCTGTAATATATATAGATCCTTCTCTATTCTGCTCCTCACTCTAACCCCATTTTTTTCTACACCATTTGTCTCACTACTATGAGGCCAAACACTAGGCTTTAAGATTCACCCCACTGAAGATATAGATGTCTCACTGAATTGCAGGCTCAAGAATCAAAACCAGATTCTGAATTGGTTGCTCAGTAAAGATCTCCCAACGAACTTTAATCTAGAGTTTTCCAGATGAGGACTGGACCACAGCAACTGGATTGCTTACAGATCCTCTGAATGAGATCAAGCCCTAATGAACCCGGATATTTTTAATTAATAACAGAGCTTATAAGACATAACCAACATTTAGACATTTCAGGATGAACTGGCTCAGACACAAAAAATTCCACCTAAGACTCATTCAATAGTTTATTATAGTTGGAAATATCACAATCACAGTTTGAAGAAACCTCAAGCAATAAGTACAAAGGAGATGCTCCCATAGAACATTTTTAAAGTTTCCATAGTGAAAAAGGATCTCATGGGGCCTATTTTAGAGGCATTGCATGCCAACAAAAGATGGTGGGAAATGGAGGGAAAACAGATACAGGAAGGAGTAACAGACGAGGAAGCCTAACTAGATGTTAGAGCATGGAGAGATCTAGAAGGCATCATCATTCGTAGACTGACTAAAGGGCTGGAAAGTGCTGAAGAATGGTTGTCTTCACTGAGATAAACAACTAAAATATTGCCAGGTTTGTAAAGATATTAAAGCAGAAATCTCTTCATTGATCTTTCATTCTTCTCTCTAGGAAAGTACATTACCTGTAGCCAAATACACATAGTTACTAAAGAGTTTAAAATGAATATTTTGAGAACTTACCTTCAGATTCCTTCCTCTTCTCCCTTAATCCTTTGACTTCGGAAAAGTCTCTTAACATTCATCTGACCTCTAGTAAATACAACTTTTCCAATATAAAGTGCTATGAGCAGACTATGCTTTACCTTCTCTTAGAACTTCTGACACCACTTTTTAGATTGAAGGAGCAAAAACAGACATTGGTCTCCAAGAAATTTCCATTTCATGCAAAGAATCTACACTAATCCCAAAAGAGCCAAGTTCTGAAAGTGCTTTTGCCCTGATGGCCTGCCCAGAAAATATAAGCCAGGAAGTACCCAAATCTTGAAGCTAACTTTCCTAGATCACTGGACCCAGTATTCTAATGTAAAACAATGGTCTTAGGTACTGGAGATAATTTCCTAGACTGAACATCTAGGTGCACATGTATAGAAAGATATAAGAGACCTTGAAGCTTAGAGTTACCAGACAATGCCAGTGTCTGATTCTGTCCTAGCAAAGGTAAGTCAAGAGCCAAGACTTTTCCTACTTTTTCCCCTTAATGGCATCACATGTCTCTCTCCCCGCTCTGTTTCCTTCCCTTCATAACTCCATATATGTCTTCCACATCAAACCCACCTGCAAGTGCCTCACAGAGGTCCTCGGCGTTCAACAGCATTGCCTTTGCGCACTCCCTTGATGATGAAGATGGTCCCAACAATGATGCCCACCAGACCCACAACCAGGCCCAGGGCACACACCACATTCTCTTTTGTCTCTGGAAGTGGAGTTCGTGCTTCAAACTCTGGGGAAATATAAAACAGAGTATAGAAGTAATGAATGTAGTAGGGAGTAGCACTTATGACCAAATGTCAGGTACTAAGTTAAAAGAATAGTTATTAATCAATTAAAAAAGAGGAAGACAAAATGATGTATCAAGGGAATTATAAGTTAGGAAGTGAGAAAGCCTGAATAATGAGAGAAAACAAGAAATACGAATTGTAGCAGTTCTTATGAAATAGTTAGGGTATTTTGGGTCCCAAAGTACCCAACACATGCATTACAGGAGGAAACCATAAAATAAAAGAGAATGAAGAATGGTCCATACCCCAGTGCTTGAGAAGAGGCTCATCCAAACCCCAATGCTCCACCTTGCAGTCATAGACATCTTCAGTTGAGGGCAAAAAGGGGAGATAGTGGAACTTGCGGAAAAGGTGGTCTTCCCTGGGCAGGAAGACTGTTTCTGACACTCCAGTGGTGACAGGTTTTCCATTTTGAAGCCACGTGACATTGACCACTGGTGGGGAGAACTTGTCGATGAAACAGATGAGGACGTTGGGCTCTCCCAGTTCCACGGGGTTGTTTGGGAGCACAGTCACCTCTGGAGGTACTGGAGGACATGTGATAAAATTAGCCGTCTATGCTTAGACCTGGCTCTGCCCTTCCACTAAAGCTGAAAAAGCAGTTGAGATTATGCCCTGAGAAACTATGCCACAGTCTCAGATACCTATCTCTGATACCCTCATCATGAATTGGAACCAATATTAAGGTAAAGATGTCTGAGGATCTCATTCCTGGCTCTCCCAGCATGAATTCAGGGAAATAACTTTGCGAATGACTGTGGATGGCAGAGACAAGATGCGAGAACATCAAGAAATGAAAAATCCATGAAGTCTGAGTCTGTAGCATAAGAATTTGGGGCTTGCTTATGGCAAGGTTAGGCCCCTAGAAGAGAAAGTCAGTCAAAATAACATAACACAAAGAGCTGAAACATCTATTTTAAAGTATAATTCCCACATCTGCAACAGAGAGAGGTACCATTGGTGTTCGGGGTATGGTTGGAGCGCTTTATCATGATGTCCAGGTTGGCTTTGTCCACAGCTATATTGGCCAGTGCACCCTGAGCTTCAAAGCTGGCAAAATCACCAAATTCTTTAAGCCGCCAGACCGTCTCCGTCTTTTTCATATCCACATGGAAAATCTCATCACCATCAAAGTCAAACATAAACTCAGCTGATGCGTCAGGGGTCAGATAGTACTCAGCCTGGATGATCACATGATTCTCTGAAAAGGTAGAAAAGGGAGTTAGGGTTGGAACAAGAAGAGGAGGATGAAGAAGAACCCAGGATGTGAGACACAAATTGTGGGCAGGGGATGGTGGAATGGGATAGGGCCAAGTGGAATGGAGTGATGGAGGATAGGGATGAGTGGGAAGATGAGGCCTGCATGGAGGACATCAGTGTTGAACAGAGATTGAAGGGGAGAAATTAAGGAGTTGTATTAGAGAGAGTGGACTGAAGGAAGCAGGGTCTGAAAACCCAGAGTCTTGTGAAGTGGTTGTTTGTCTCCTTATTACTAGCCAGAAAATGATTCCCACTTTAGAAATCCAGCAGCAGCTCCTAAAAGGTTGGTTTCTGAACTCTGAAATTAAATTTTAATTTCCTATTTAGCTACTTACTAGTCTAGTGATCTTGAGTAGATTTTCTTTACCTACTTATATGTAGTTTTCCTATTATTTTCTTATGTGATTTTGCTTCTATCATGAAATCAGACAAGTAAGCAATTTCTTAGTATTTCATCAGGCCTATAACAAGCACTTTAGAGTCAGAAACTACTTTACATTTAAGGACCAGACACTTGGAAAACATAAATGGGGTCTGAAGTACCTAGGAAATTAAGATTGAGACCTTGTAGTGTTGTAGAATACCCACTTTCCTGGATTTATACCCCTCTGAGGGAAGAATTATATTTGACTTGACCTTGGAAACATGCCCTTATATCTTAAACTTCTTAAATTGAGACTGTCATTATGGAACCTATTTTATTATGGTTGATACTGAGAAAAATCTATACCAAGGAAATAACTTGAAATAAGAAAGCTACAATTGAAGAACATACAGCCTCTGTGGTGTATGTAGATGAGAGGGAGATTTTAAAGTCTGACTGTATATTGATAAAGCCACGTATTAGTTTAGCATTTGTTACTATTTGTGCACATGCATGCATGTGTGCACACGCACGCACGCGCACACACACACACACACACACACAAATATCTTAGTTGTTACTTTCCAACCTAAGGGAAGAGACTGTCTTTCCAGGTATGCATCCCCGCATATGTGTGGCTCTTTATGAGCAATAGAAACCTACAATTCCCATCATGAATCTAGGAGCTGGGTTATTGCTTTACTTATTTCCAGTCTCCCTGTCACCCCCTTTGGGGGTCACCTGGGTGAAGAATATGTTTTCACAATACATCTTCACAGCAGCACAATGTTTGCTTGGGAGATGGCAAAGAACATCAGACTCTTTAATTCATTACTCATTTTTCTACTCTCTTGTGAAAATCACTAAGTAACCATGACTAAAGATCATTGTAAGATCCACTGTAGAAGGGCTATCACTGTCCCAAAAGGCAGTAAATTAAATTCAATTCATATCAGCATATCTGCCCTTCCCCTCCTCATGGGTAGTTTGGTAATTTTTGGTGACTTTCCTTTCTAGTGATCAATTTTATGTCAGTGCTCAAAATATGCTGACAGGATTTACATGCCAAAAACAAAAAAAAAACCTCCTATGTATTCAGCTAACTTCTCGTAATCCTCACAACATTATGTGGGGTTTTTCATTTTACTAATTTTCTAGAAAGATAACTTAAAGCCCACAGAGGTAGCTTGTTAATGCCTGTCAGAAAATATTCCCCCTCAAGTTCAGCTTACCACAAAGTCAATGGCATTGATCCACATACAACCCAGTTTTATTCCTCTAAACTAAAATGGACTTACTTCAAACTGTGATGAGAAGAGAACTCTTCCATCCACAATTTATACTTTAAGATTTAGACCTACATAATAACTATCACGCATTTCTCTCAGTCCAAAGATTGTCTTGCAAATGTCCAAAGTATATTTCTCCAATGCTCTCAGAGCTTTACTGTCCCTAGTTTTGATTCTCTCAGTACTTACCTTTGACAGCCCATGATTCCTGAAGTTTCATCAGGAGAACTGCGATGAAAAATCCAAACATCGGGATTCCAATTATGGCCATTTTCTTCTTGGGTGGTTTGATGGGAATCAGTAGAGCCTAAGTGTGGAGCAGAACAGACAAAATAAGTGAAAAGAGAATTGAGAGTATGATAGTGTCTTGACTGATTAAAATTCAAATCAGTTGAGCTGCATCCAATTAGCAAAATGTTTTGAGATGACACATCTGTTGCTAAGGAGAGGACTCTTATAAAGTGTCTAGGAAAGGAAATACTTTCTTTACTGTATAAAAAAGTAAATTTTTAATCAAGCAAAAAAACACAAACAAAAAAAATTGTTTTGAGAATTTTGGTCAATCACTCACATTCTTCCATCCCAATCCAAGTTCTAGAATGGGATATACCCAAAGCACGTTAGTGAGACTATAATCAATGGAACAACCGTAAGTGAGAGTTAATGACAGACCATGCCTCTGTGCTGTGACAACTGGGGAGTTTATTCAAGGGACAACAAATCATCTAAAGAGAAGTTAAATTGTCAGGCTATGGAGAATGCCTCAATCTTGGCAGTGCTGTATGATAAAGCTTCACTTAAGAAGTTTCTTAATGCTTCAGGCTTCTGCTCCACTGTCCTAGATTCAAAGTGGCCAATTCTACCAGAGCTTAGGATCCCTGGCACTATATGATATTTAGGAAAAATCAGAGGAGAAACTCTGAGTTTCAATACTCCCCCAAATGGAGAGTGATAGAAAGCTACCCCTTGGAAATGGGTGGAGGTTACTGGAAACAGTGGACTGTTAAGTGGGGAACCTTTTACAAATGCCTACCATAAATACGACTAGAGATTAAAGTAGACTTGGTGACACACCTCACTCATCTCAGGTCAATAAGTAGGGTGGAATAAATTGGACAGAGCTTATTTTCTGGGAACCCTGGAGATAATAACCTGCAGGAGTGCTTTGCCGTCACTCTCTGGTGTTGTATGATTATTGAAGTATTGATCCAAAGAATTAATTTTGATGTTTACTATTGAGAATACTGAAAATTAAGATTTATCCTCATGTTTTTGAAAATATAGTGCAACAGAAAGGAAAATTAAACCATATATAGAAAGGGTTAGGATCCAAATACTTCTAAATGAAGAGAGCCCTGGCAGTGAGACAGACAGTGGTGAGCTCACTGTTTAATATCAGTCATAACACATATACTCAGAGTGGACTTTCTATACTCTTGCACTGAGGTCTTATCCTGCCCTGCAGCTGCCCTCACAAATCATGAGGGCAACACCCTATTCATTACTGATTATCCGATCATGTCTAAGGGCTTTGAACATCCTCTCACTCTGACTTCTAGATCACCTGGAGAAGCCCCATAGTGTGGTTTGTGCTAAAATTAAGGAATGCATTTCTTGGAGGTAGAAGAATGGACCAAATGAGAATTCTACAGTATCAGTCTCTACTGAGAGTCTGATCCTATGACTTAGGCTTGTTGTCTCTTTCAGAAGAAAACCCGAGTATAATTTTTCTGTGCCTGCCCTTTGCTGCCGTAATGCCTCATTCTTACCAGGAGCTCAGTAAATATATGGCAAACTCAGAAATATTTTACAGAAAAATATTTTACATGTTGTAATAGCACTTTTAACCTAAGATGTTGCTTAGCAACTTATGATATTGTTTAGTCTTAAAACAGTGATTGGTTCTCCTCATGAGATTACTAAATTTGGGAGACTTCAGAAAAGACTTTCAGTTCTTTTTCTCTGTGATAGAAGAGAAGTTCTTATCTGGATACTATTCAGTCATGGTTCCTTGTTCTCTCCTAAACTTTAGTTTCCTATCTGTTCAAGGGAATTTCTGAGGACACTTGAACACGCTCTTCCTGATGGCATTAAATGGTGATGAGCCACTGTACTAGTCAGAGTTCAGTCAGGAAATAGAAATCTCCACAGACACTCTCACATGATTATTTATTACGATTCTTCCCAAGTACAGGAAATTATATCTTAAAACTGTTAGGAATTCTGGAGGAGCATGAATCAGTGCAGACCCTTAACTTTAAGAGGTCAGAGACCTGTAACAAGCCACTGCTGACACCATTGCTTCTCTGGAGCACCAAGGGAAAAAATGTCCAGGAACACAAGGCTTTTGCCAAGATTCCTGTCTGTGAAACCCTTGTGTCCACTGCTAGAGATGGCTTCAACCTATCTGCCTCCTCCCAAATCTCATAATACTGTTTCACTGGCAGAACGTCGGCCACATTTAGAAACCTGGGGCAAGGAGAGCCTGAGAAATATAATATTCTTACTTCTATTTCTTATAAATAGAAGAAATAGAGAAGACTATAGATGTAAATGAGAATTTTTAAAAAATGACAACATGAATGGATCTTGAAATAACCATTTTAAGTGAAATAAGTCAGAAAAAGTTGAGTGAGGTGTTTGGGCTCATCTCCAACCTGGGAGGATGACAGTTTGAGAGTTTGATTTAGCCTTTTTTTACCTTCACCTGAAACCTGATCATTTAAAGGCCTGAGTTTCTTTGCACAGGTCCCAGGGATTAAGATCACCCTTCTTTGCTTGGGTAGTTTTTGTAAACATATATATATATATATTTTCACACACACATACTCTTATGTGTATGTGTGTGCGTGTGTGTGTGCTCCAGAGAGAGAGAGAGACAGAGACAGAGAGAGACAGAGACAGACAGAGAGAATGAATTTGGAAACTTCGAATCCACATCTCAGAACATTTCCCTTCAAAACAACCACAAGTTCCATTGCTGTTAAGTTCAGCATCCATAGTGAGGTCATTCTATAATTCCTACTTTTCTTGTCTGTTCTAAAAGGCACAAGCTTAACTTTGATAATTGAGAGACTGTGGAGGAAACCCGCAAAGAAGCCTAAGAGTGGTTGACTTCAACAGCTGACCCCAAATGGCCTATTAACAGTTTGATTCACTCATTCAGTACCTCTTCCTGTTCTTTAGACATTCTGGAAACTTCAGAGCTTCTTTCGACTCTTTTGTCTTTGGCACTCCAAAGCCAGAACAAGTCCTAGGGATAGAGGGCATTCCAAACATGTTTTTTTTTAAAAAAAAAAATTTTTTTAATTAAATTTATTGGGGTGACATTGATAAATAAAATTATATAGGTTTCAAGCATACAATTCTACAATACATTATTTATCTATTGCATTGTGTGTTCACCACCTAAAGTCAAATCTACTTTCATTACCACGTATTTGATGCCCTTTACCCTTTCCTACCTCTCCACTCTCCCTCTGGAAACCACTATACTGTTGTCCGTGTCTATCAGTTTTTGTTTGGTTCACCTGTTGCTTTCAGTTTTATACCCCACACGTGAGTGAAATTATATGGTTCTCAACTTTTTCTGTCTGACTTTTTCACTTACCGTGATGTGGTACATATATACAAATGGCCATTACTCAGTCATAAGTAAAGATGAAATACTGCCATTTGTGACAACATGGATGGACCTTGAGAATATCATGCAAAATTGTTTTCATCTCCTGAAATGTACCTCCCCTAACCTATAATTCCTCCTTTCAGCTGTTCTCACAAGATTAGGGAATGATGTTACTCAACAGTCCAAGGAAGACCCAGTCCAGAAACTACATCCTTAAATATGATGCTCTATTGCCTGAGGTCTAAACTCTGGGATCTCATTTAGGTCTGAATAATTTTATAGAATACAGATGTATTTGCATGCATACACCTATGTGTGTGTATGTTAGTTGGAGAAGGAGAACTGGGAAAAGTCTATATCCAATCAATCGAATTATATAATTTTTTGTTTACTCATTAATTCTTTAATGCTATTTGATCATACTCTATATTTTTTTAAAGAGTGTGAAGTTATCGCTTTATTTCAGAAACATAAAGAACAAAGAAATAACTTGACCTAGATTCAATGGATTTTGTTTTAGAAATACGAACATCTGACTGCAAGGTCCGTGTTTAATTTCTTTTTTTTAAATTTCTTTTTGAATTATAGTTGACATAATATTTTCATATTTTCATACAGTTGGCATATAATAGTTTCAAGAATATAACATAGTGATTAGACATTTATATACTTTACAAAGTGATCACCTGACACCATATATACTGACTATCTTCCCTATGTTGTACTTTACATCCCCATGTACTGAATTTCTTAATAGAGCATTTCCCTTAGAGTTTCTGAAGTAGGACCCCATAAGCAATATAAAACCTTGGGGTATAGGAGCTTCTGAGGGTTGACAGACTCTTTCCAGAGTCACCACACTTTTACTCCCCAACTGTGTCAGACTTGTCAGGCTTCTCAGGCCATCAAGTCAGGGCAAGGATGGGGCCTGACTTTCCCCCTTGTCTTCCTGTGTTTTCAGCTGGAATGTTTTATGAACTGCATCAAGAAGATAGAGGACTATGAGAATATGAAATTTCAAAGAGTACAACTTGATTAAGATTAAGCTAGAGCAGGATGTGCAGGTACGACTTGTTTCTCAGCCAGAGTCTCTGGGTGGCAGAGCAGATGGAGGGCAACTGTGAATGTTTCATCCTCAGCATCTACCAATAATATTTTAGAGTTGGTCCATTTAACAAATATTTATTAATGATCTCCTTTTTTTTAAATGACCATATCTGAAGGAGCTCATATACAAGATACATGTGGAGGAATGCTTTCTTTAAAAAACTGTGGAGAACTGCCAAGATGCCAAAAGGGATCAGGAAACCATGACATGCGAGGAATTGTTGAGAGAATGGTCCATTTTAGCTGAGCAAAGGGAAAATGTCTCTGAGGCAAGTTAGCTGTGTTGGAGGACCAGAACTAGGACAGCCACCATTTAATGAGTGTCTACCATATTCCAGGCACTAAAGACACCGTATTTCTAATCCTCTAACTAGTGAAAGGGAGAAACCACTCACAGCATTTTATATGCCAGCAAACTGAGGCTCAGAGACAAAGCTACTTATCTAGTAAATGGTAAATTCTGGGTTCAAACCCAGTTCTGTCTGGCACTATAGCCTGTTAGCTTTCCAATTATTCCAGAGAGCCCCCTGACTGATGGTTGGACATCGCTGTAGGGCAGATTCTGACTCACTATCAGAAAAAAACTTCTAATAGTTAGAACTATCCAATATAGAAAAAGGTCATCTCTCAAAGCAAAGAGTCCTTTATCTTGTAAAATATTCAAAGGCTGAATGACTGTTTCTCTCCAGTGCTGAAGGATTCCTGCAGTGGGAAGAAGGAATCCTAAAGTTACTGGTTCCTAAAGTTCTTTCAAAGTCGAGGATCCTGTGTTTCAACATTAGTTTTAAAAAAAGCATCTCTAATTACATTTAGATGTAATATAATTTCATCTTAATATTTAAGCTCGTTCTATTTATTTCTGTTTCTATCTAGTAAAGCACCTTAGGCTAAAGCTTTTTCACATAAACTGTGGTAGAATTTCAGTTCTTACTCCTCTTGTAGTTTTATATAACAGGTTAAATTTTTTTTTACCATTCTTTTTTTTTGTATTTATTGAAATATAATAGACAGTTGCTTGTATTTACATTGTACAATTCAATTAGTATTTTTCAATTATACTTGGCATACGATAATATAACAGTTTCAGTTGTATAACATAGTGATCAGAGAGCCACATAATTCGCAAAGTGATCACCCCACTAAATCTAGTACCCCTCTTCTCCCTTACATA
Source organism: Pteropus medius (assembly GCF_902729225.1). Lineage (NCBI taxonomy): Eukaryota > Metazoa > Chordata > Mammalia > Chiroptera > Pteropodidae > Pteropus > Pteropus medius. The sequence continues at coordinate 6,890,501 of NW_024354886.1, forward strand.
TTTATTACATTATTAACCATCTTCCCCATGGTATGCTCTACATCTCCATGTCTGTTTTGCAACTGTTCATTTGTACCTCTTAATCTCTTTAAAACCAATGTTTTAAACTCTGCATCTGTTAGATTACTTGACTCCATTATTCCTGGATCTCTGTTCTGTTCTCTCATATGGTTTTTGCTTCTTTGTCTTCCCATTTGAGCTGCCTTTCTGTGTCTGTTTGTATGTAGTAAGCAAAGCTCCTAAGTCTCCTAATCTTATTAGTGTGGCTTTGTGTAGTAGGTGTCCAGTGGCAGTCCAAGTTTAACCCCAGCCTGTGCCCCTCTGGGGCCACCTGTAAAGATTTAGCAAAGAGAATCCACAGATGCTGTGCTCATAGGTGATTCAAGAAACTACGCCAGAAACCGAGGTCTGCTGGCAGTAATGTGAGTCTTGGCTCTACTCAGCAAGGAGCATCTGACTTGCTGAGGTTACACCTGGATATGACTTAGGAGAGGGGAGGACTCAGCAGAAGAACAATGGATACGGTAGGCACTTCTTTCCGGAAGAGATACTAGCCTCTGACCCTCACTCTGACAACTCAGTGTCCCTCTGTAAGTCCTTGGTGTCCCCCGCATAGCCAACTGGGTGCTGGTGCTCAGGGCAAGCCAGTCCATCACCACAAGTCTCATCCGGGACACGGCCCCTTTAAGAGGTGTGGCAGCTTCCACCACCGCTGCCTCTGTCCCACTCAGACCCTCAGGACCCAGCAGCCTCATGTCCTTGCCCTCCCCTACTTTCTTCCATTGCAGGGTGATTTCTTTTTCCTCTCCCTAGTTGTAGGGCTTGTTCATATAGATCCCAGGTGACTTTCCTTGCCGTTTGTTCCATGTTTCTGTTACAACTTTGATTTGGCTGTAAGAGGGATAAACAGAGGCCTCTATCATCCACGCCATTATTTTTTTTCTCCCTCAAAAGCAAACATATTAGAAAGCTCCAGTTATTTTGGATTTCACCAGCTTCTCTTAAAAGCAGTTTGTAGTTTTCACTGCAGGACACCACACATACTTTGGTTAAATTCATCACCAAGTATTTGGTTTTCATTGCTATTGTAATAGAATTACTTTTTTATTTTATATGCAGTATTCTGTAGCTAGTAATATAGAATTACAATTGTCTTTTGTATATTGCCATTGTTAAGTTCACACATTCTAGATGTTTTAATAACTTTATTAGGGTTTTCTATGTAGCACTAAAAAAAATGCTTTCTAGACTGCAATGTTTATTTTTTCCCAAAAGGAATCTGAAATGGTTTGAAATCTACTTGGCTCATTTAAAATAATATTGTTTTGAGATATAAGGCCTACTTAATTAAAATATTTAAAGAATATTTTTAAAATTGTTTCTCATACCAAATTTTTTGTTAAATTACAACCAGACAGGGTTAAATATCTAATACATGATCATGGAACTAGTCACCAATTCCCACATTCCAGTTTAATTTTAATGGCCAGGATATCCTTGAGGGCATAGGTTTACTCTCTGTTAATATCTAAAATACTCTTTGTTCTCATATATGTCCACAAGTACATATTTCCTTAGTATTGAAAATACTGTGTCTCTAATAGGAAATAATCCATCTCTTGCCACCGCGGGCATCTGTGCCTCACAGCACTCAGTGAAGTATGAACCATCCCTTATGTTCCATCCCACACACCACCTCTTCCTCGAATAATTTCTTGACTCCTTCATCAGTCATTGAATTATTATAATTTGGTGCCTACTTTCTCACCTCTCATAACTGTAAATACCCTTGAGAGCTGGATTAATACGTTTTTCAGCGTTGCTTCCGTAAGAGTGCCCGGTAATGAAACATGATAACATTGAACTTAAGATAACGAAGCAGCCTCTCAATAAACTGTTTCTCTTTCCTTT
>NW_024354886.1:6892505-6999671 GCF_902729225.1 Pteropus medius
CCTCTTCTCCCATCGCCAGGGTGGTTCGATTATGAAATTCTTCTGGGACTCGAGGAAATTGAAGCATATTAGGCAGCAGCAATTTTCCTATTATTCCTGCTCCCATTCTGCACAATTTAGAAGAGGAAGCAACTGGAAGTTAAGATCTGGGACGTTTGAGGACACGACTCTAAGTCCTTCCTCCTGCACTCAAAAGTCTTTATGCCTCTTTGAAATCCGGTGCACGTTTTTGGACAAACATGCCATAAACTGGTCACATGCGGAACTGCAATAATTCCGCTTGGGAGTGGCATGAAGAGGGCCGGGTACAAGTATGGCAGCGTACACGGGTGCAAAAGCTGGAGGCTTGGTAGGTTGGTGTGTTCAGAAATCACCATCTTCTTTGACAGTCTAACTCCCAACTTTCAAAAGCTTCTTCTATTTCCAGTGTGAGACATGCCTGGCTATCTCTGTGAGTGTACTCTCTGGAGTCCTGGGAGCAGTGTGAAGGTATTAACGGGCATTCTGCAGTCCCCCCATTTCTCCAAGTGAGGCATCCACTGATGACTGGTGTGAGTTTCACCAATATTTATATCTCTTCCCAGAAACTTCACTCCTCACAGGCTAAAACCTGGAGCGAAATCAATTTTATATAATTTTATCATTTTCCAAAACTCATAAAAATCATGAATGATGATTACTGGTTGTTTTTGCATTTTTGTAACTTTTTCATAAAAGTGAATTTAAAGGTAAAATTTAAAATTTTAAGGTACTTTTTAAAAAATTAAACATTTCAGAGGTTTTGGTTTGTCAGATACTTTTTGGATTCTAAGACAGCTATGATCTAACAGTACAATGAGCCCTTCAGCTTAGACTGTAGGTCCATCAGAACTAGGAATCACTTCAGTACTTCATCCCTGGGTATGTCAAGTACCACTATGACTGACCTCTGGTGGAAAATCTATAATGTGGGAGATTTGTTAAGAATGCTGGGTCTGGGCAAGAGTCCGTGGGAGGAATTGCTGTATTACAGTTACCTGATTTTGGTGGCATAAACTTCAGAAATCACCATCTTCATTCTCCTTTAAATGAGTGCTCAGTTCACAAGATTTCGCTTTGTCGCTGATTCTTTTTCTTCCTTGGTAACACTGTGTTTCCCTTTGATTTGAAGGAACATTGTCAAAGCCCTAAGCCCTGGAGGTTTCAGGTGGGGCAGCCCAATTCCATGTCCATGTGTCCTCTGCTGAGGCCAAGGTAACACTGGATAAGCTGGAGTAGGATGGGGAGGCTAACACACCAAGGAGCCCTGAAAGCTGTTTCTCAAGAGTTTATTCCTGTATCATCTCTAACTCGATGGACTCTAATGGACACAGAATTTCTTATTTCTATCCCTTCAGGACTTGAGCTTATCTTTAGTCTTTTATACCTCAGAACACACCACTTTGAGATGTAGCCTTCCCAGAGGTCAGAGTTGTTGACGTGTCCCTGTCCTACATATACAGCCTCTCTAGAATCTTCTTCCACCCTTACTGATCCTGTAGTGGGTGGTCCAAACTCATCGTTTCAGGCTGGAATTAAAATGAGGGAATCACACTCCTCTCTCAAAGTCATTTGCAAGAAGACCCAACCTAAGAAATATCATTTTAAACAATATTTCAGAGCCTTAGGCTTCTTCCGAACAGCAGCGATGAGAGTCAGACCTTCTTGTCTGTAATTTTTCTAGAGCATAAAGAGTGATGGAAGCGGGAGGAACAGAAGGACCAGGATTGTCTTCCCAGGGTGCCACCTGAACTGTGGCCATAGTTATGAAGAAAGGCTACCCTCCACCTTAGTGCATCAACCTTCTTCTCATCTCTTGGGAACTCCAGGCCCAAGACCCAGCATTCAGGAGGGTGTCTCATGGCTCTGTCAGTGCCTTCTCCCCTCCAGTCAGAAACAAACCAAGAGAATTATAGAATTCCACATACTATGACACCAGGATATGAGAGTTCCCTGAGGGAACTCTACATTTGTAAGACCCACTGCTGGGGGACTCATGAAATCAATAATTATTATCCTTCTAGTGAATTAACAACTGTTAAAAAAAGGTTTCCACAAAGTCTCCAAGAATTGAGCTCATGGCTGCCATCTGAATTTCTCTGAATTCGTAGCAAGATTCCTGATGTCCTCTTACATTAATATTGTAATTTTCATTTATCTTCTCTACTGTTTTAGTCTACCTCTTTGTCATGACTTTCCACTGCCAATAACAAAATCTGTTACCTAAATTGAGATTTCGTGTCAGGATTATATTCTCACACTACCTTTTTAGCAGCATTTTAATGTGAGTAGGGCATGTATTATCTCTATTTTAAAGCTAAGGAAATTGAAGCCCCAGAAATGAACAGACATTCAAAGTAAAGCTTGTCAAAATTTACAGCAAAAACTAGAATTAAAATCTTAGACATCCTAAGCTCGAGGCTCCTTTTGTCATTTACTGTCTGAGGGAGTCGTGAATGTGGGGCACACATGACAGCCTTTGGAGGAAGAAACATCTGTGAGTATTGAAGAAAAGCCCTGGAAGGCCAGACCGTGAGCATGTCTCTGCTGCCCTCTTGTGGCCATGTGCTTGCACGACTCTTCTTCACTTCTGTTCGCCCTCCTGCCTTTTCTGTTTCCTGAGAGCTGAGCTTGTGAGTTGTTTTCCTGTCCCTTTCATCCATATACCCCCAAGTCCCTACACAAAATGGACGTTCATAATTCATAGCATAATTCAGGACACGGTTCTTATTTCAAAACTGGTATACCCTTGAGAAAATGCATATAAGGGCATTTTGAGAAGAGATGTACAATTTGAACAGAGCTTCTTTAAGTGGTCAGTTGGTACTAATGTGACTGACCATAAACAAAATGCAAAGATGGGTACTAAGACTCTTGGAAGAATTTTAGCACTATATATCGGAATATGTGCAATGGGTAGAATATCTTTACACCACAAATTTGGGTGTGAAAAAGTAAATTCCTATATTTTCCTATTACTGATTCTAATTTTTATGCCAGGCACTATACTATCTTATAGCAGAGGAGTCAATCTAGTAATTTCCAGATAAACTTGGTGTTTTTCACAATTAATAATTTAAAAACAGCCCTCCACCCAGGGTTATTTCTAAGTCCTGAGTAGGAGGTAGTGCAGAGTTGGTGCAGAAGCATTGACTTCTTCTGTCATGGTCACATCGTGTCTGGGCCATCATTGTCTTTCCCATGGTGGTGATGAGGACTATTATATCCATAACATCAATCTCTGTAGCCAAGCCCCTTGTGATTTTAATGTCCCTACTATTTTTGGCAGCTAGAATTAAATAATTTAATTCTTAATTAGGCCTTTGTTCACATGTTAACTACTTACCTCTTTTTGTTCTCACGAATGCAATCATAAGTTGCTACTGTGGTGTCTCGTTGTCAAGCAGGAGGAAATAACTTCAGGGTCTCAAGGAGAATTTATGAGTTTGTTTTGCAGAAAGAAAAAATGTCTCCAAGGTTGCTGCCACCAACTGCTTACACGCCCAGGATTCTGATGCAAATAAAAGCGTTATCAAAGACTAAATAGACACGGGCTTCTTTCTTCAGGTCTCTGAAACTCCTCCTCCCATACTCCCCTAGCTACATAAAAACTCCTTACTTGTGCTTTTTGAGGAGATGGATTTGAGAGATCCGGCTCTCCCATCCTCTTGCTCTGGCCAAATGGAACAAACCTTCTATCTCCAAACAGCTCTCAGTGTTTTGGCTTACTAGTGCATCCTGCACACAAACCTGGATTCTGGCAGATGATTAGGTAACATCTCCTCTTGCTGTATCATTCCAGGCCAGCATTTTAGGCAGCAAACTTTCATTTCAGTATCTGAGTCTTCCAGGGACCACCTCTTCTTACCTTGGATAACTTTCCCTTTGCTCTTCAGTGCTGTTGTGGAGAGGAAGTCTGTGGGCACCGCTGCCATTCCAGGAACCAGAGGTAAAATAGAAATGGGTGCTGCCCCCTGTACTCTAATCGAGGGAGAGAAACAGGGTGGAGACTCTCACCAATGTTTATTTTTTCTCTTCTTCAAACCCCCTATCCTCCACAGTGGGAAGGGTCTTTTCTACACTGAAGGATGGAGGAGAAAATTCTTACATTAAGAATAGCAACCTCAGGAGAAAAAAAATGGCATAGATCATAGAGGTTTTGTTCATCCCTCTTGCAGCCAAATCAAAGTTGTGGCAGAAACATGGAGCAAACAGCAAGGAAAGTTACCTGGGATCTAGACTAATAGAAGCACTACAACTAGGGAGAGAAATAAGAAATCACCCTGCAATGATATAAGGTAGGAGGGGGCTAAAATGCGAGGCTGCCCATCCTGAGCAGCAGAGTGGGGGAGGCTATGGCAGTTGCAGACGCCTCTTAAAGGGGTCATGTCCGCCAGAGGACTTTTGTGGGGATGACCTGCTCACTATGAACGCTAGCACCAGGTTGGCTGCTCACGGGGCACCAGGGACTTACAAGGGGACACTGAGTTGTCAAAGCGAAGGCAGGAGGCAAGACCTTCTCTCAGACAGATATGCCAGTGGTATCCATTGTCTTCTGTTGAACCCTTCCCTCTTCCAGTGTGCGGACGCAGCACTGACATAATTGAGATGTCATCGAACTAGATAACAGAGGTCACTCTGCCCAGAAGATTATCTGAAACTCTGCCTCCCTCAACTTGTGCCCCGACCCAAGCCACATCCAGGTTTATCTTCAGTGATTCAGGTGCCCCTTGCCAAGCAGCACCTAGACTCATACTGGTGGCAGCTGGCCTCAGTTTCTGGTGTGGCCTTTAGAGGAAACTACAAGCACAGCATCTGTGGATTGCTTGCTGAATCTTAACAGGTGGCCCCAGAGGGATACAGGCTGGAGCTAAACTTGGACTGCCACTAGACACCTACTACACAAAGCCACACTAATAAGACTGCAAGACTTAGGAGCTTTGCTTACTACATACAAACAGACACAGAAAGGCAGCCCAAATAGGAAGACAAAGAAGCAGAAACCATATGAGAGAACAGAACAGAGATCCAGGAATAATGGAGTCAAGGAATCTAACAGAAGCAGAGTTCAAAACACTGGTTATAAAGGTGCTCAATGAACTTAGGGGAAGTGTAGATGAACTCAGTGAGAACTTTAACAAAAAGATAAAAACCATAAAAATGAAAATGGAAATTATAAAAAGGAACCAGTCAAAAATGAAGAACACATTACCTGAGATGAAGAGTATATTAGATGGAATTAACAGAGTAGATAAAGAAGAGGATCAAACCACCGATATAGAAGATGAGGAAGCCAAGAACGCTCAATCAGAATGGCATGATAAAAGAAACCAAGACTATAATAATATTTTAAGGAGCCTATGGGACACTATTAAATGTAAAAATATCTATGTCATGTGGATACTGGAAGGAAAACAAGATGTTGAAGAGCTATTTGAAGAAATAATGATGGAAAACTTCCCTCACCTGGTGAAGGAAATAGACTTAAAACCCCAGGAAGCTCATAGAGTCTCATAAAAGATGAACCCAAAGAGGCCCACACCAAGACACATCATAATTAAAATGCTAATGGTTAAATACAAAGAGAGAATCTTAAAAGCAGCAAGAGAAAACCAATTAGTTACCTACAAAGGAGCACCCATAAGACTGGCAGCTGATTCCTCAAAAGAAGCTATGCAGGACAGAAGGGGTTGGCACAAAATACTCGACGTGATGAAAACCAGGGATCTACAAACAAGAATACTTTATCCAGCAAAGCCATCATTTAGAGTTGAAGGACAGATAAAGAACTTCCCAGACAAAAATAAGCTAAAGGAATTTATCATTACCAAGCTAGTATTACAAGAAATGTTGGAAGGACTTGTTTAAGAAGAAAAAATATGTCTCAAAAACAGGAATAAAGAATGGTAATAACTACATTTTTATCAACAAGTATCTCAAATGGAAAAGAATTAAGTGCTCCAACCAAAAGATAAAATGGCTGAATGGATAAGAAAACAAGACCCCTATATATGTTGCCTACAAGAGACTCACTTTAGATTAAAAGACACACACAGACTAAAAGGAAGGGGATGCACCTAGAGGGTATTGCATTGTATAAAGTGGGTTGGATAGAGAAAGATAAATATCACATGATTTCACGTACATGTGGAATCTGAAAAACAAAATAAACAATAACAACAAAAATGGAAATAAACTCATAGATACAGAGAATATTTTGAGGGATTTTAGAAGGGAGGGGAGTTGGGGGAATGGAAAAGAAAGGCAAAGGGATTAAGAGATACAAATGGATAGTTGCAGAATAAACATGGAGATGTAGAGTGTATCATGGGAAGATGGTTAATAATGTAATAAATATGTAAGGGGGAAGAGGGGTACTAGATTTAATGGGTGATCGCTTTGCGAGTTATGTGGTTCTCTGATCACTAGGCTGTACAACTGAAACTGATATATTATTGTATGCCAACTATAATTGAAAAAACCTCATTGAATTGTACAATGTAAATATAAGCAACTAATTGTCTATTATATTTCAATAAAGCCAGAAGAAAAAGAATTAGAATTCTTGGTAAAAATGATATCTTACCAAAGCTTAAAAAACAAAACAAATACAGTGAACTATTCTGCTAAAAAAAAAATATATATATATATAGCAACCTCAGATTAGGTGTCCAAATATGGGTATATCCTAATAAGAGAGGGGAAGAAACTTCAGGGGAAACCTATCACATCAAATTGTCACATATATTTTCCATTGAAATGAACATTTAAAATTAAATTTAAAATTATTCTGGAGAACTCTTGAATTCCTGAGAATATATATGCAGACCCCAGGAGTACTTACACTGTGACTAAAGGAAAACTGATTTAAGGGGAATTTAAAGGAAAATCTAACTTAAATAACATATACAAAAAAATGTACCTACAACCTCTGTCTGTAAGTCATTGTTTTTGTGCCCAAACATTGTTTTGGGAAGCTTATTAAATTTCTTTGGTCAGTATATGAGAGTAATTAAACCTTATATTATCTAGCAAAGGGAGATAAGGAACCCAAGTGAAAAACAATAAACTCCTACACAAGGACCTTGACCTGTGATGCTGGAGAAAGTAATTCCTTTCTGTTTTCTCATTAGTAAAATGAGGGAGTGAAATTTAATATTAAGTCTTGCTTCCAACTCTAAGACCTATGAGTACTGTGTTCTGAAAATATGGTACTAGGTGGGCAATCCTTGACGTGTGGCAATATGGGGGAAGGGTGAAGATAGACACCAGCATGAGACGCTGTGTGAGGATTCTAGAGATGGTGCAGACCTAATGTCAAACGTGATCCTGGCTTTCTGGGGAAGGGCGAAGAGTGCTAATGTCATCACTTTGTCTGCAGATCTAAAGAGCTCATTGCAAAACCCAATCAAAGTCCACTTGTCTAAGTTTCACTTTTCAGAGGATTGCAGCTGGTAGGAGGTGAACATGCAATTCTGATTGGAATCTGATATTCAGAGTGGGCCTCTGGGATTTGGCTGTCTCCTAAGCTTGGGCAAGGCAACACAAATCCTCCCTCACCCAAAGCCCCAGGCCACCTCCTCCCCACCTGGCTGTCCCACAGTTTTCACTGCAGTCAGTACCTAAGGCTCTGACCTGCCTTTGGACACCTGCTGTGTGGATGAAGGGTATATCTGAGGCGGAGTGAAAAGACCCAGCAGTTTTTGGTCTCCCCCTAAAGAAGCGAGTGAGACATGTTAGTAGTTTGGAGCGTCCCCAGTGGAGGATGGTCAGGGGAAGTTGGAGAAGTCAGCTACGATGATAAGTGGGGCATATGGACAGTCGGCATTCCACAGGGAAAATGCCACTTGTTGTAATACCTCCCACTTTATACTCACAACCTACTTTACATTTTTCAAAGTGCTTATGCGATTCTCACAATATTTCTGTGAATTAGGCTGAGTGCAGGAGGAGTACTAGATTAACACTCAGAAAACCAGGACTGCATAATTCATCTGTCAAACATGACGTTGTGCTTGTATCTCTGAGCTTTGGTGGCCTTGTCTGTCACATGGTGATGGTATAGCTGAAAAAATGTGAGGAATAATTCTTTATCAGAGAGGAGAAAATGAAGAGGTTCAAGAAAGTACAGTGAGAGTCTTAAGGTCATAGAAGTAAACACAAAGTCACCTTGTGTCTGAGAACTATTTTACTTGGCTTTCTCTCTATAAAAATGTGTCGTTTTAGCATGTGACAAACTGTATCTATTTTTTAAGTTATGTAGATACATAAACTTCATACTTGTAAACTGACTTAATTTATCCTCACCAGTTAATTACTGTGGTTACTTGACATTTTGAGAGTTTAAGTTCTGAGATGTTTTATTGAAAAAGAGAAACAAACCTCTAACAACTCATGACATGTAGTAATTTGTAATTTTCTTTTCTTGGTAATTAACTTAGTAATTTTAATAGTGTATGCATAGAACTTAGAATTCAGAATTGTTGTTCACCTAAAGTCTAAACAAAACTACCAATTATTATTGCATCTTCACACTTGTAACTTCATCCAGAAAATTAAATGAAACATGGATTTTAAGAATTTAGAGACACATAAACATATTAGATCACATCTCTTAACAATATCAAAGTTTACCATATGAACATTAATGGCGAGTTCAATGGCTGACATTTGAATGGTAAAATAGAGATGTCAAAAAACTTATAATGAAAATGTTTTGTTTAAAGTTTTCAAGTTAAGTCCATTTATTTATTTACAAAAAAAAAGTGCCAAAGATTTTCAGCACACTGACAGTTGAATGGCTATGGCAGTGTTTTTCCTCTAAGGCAGTTTTTCTTCCCATTTATACTCTTGCATAAATCTCTCTCTGAGCACCAATGAAGGTTAAAATGCGTATTCACAACTTTATTCAAAAGCTTCACTCATTTGGGCAATTCTTTTCAAGAGTGCATTTATTGGTTCCCCCTCTGCTTCAACATAAAAGACCTAAAAGAACACAGATCTACAAATTGGTTTGTAGCAAGTGTAGGTCTTCATAGTTTGCAGGACTGAGTGACATTGTTTGGCATAGGTGTTATGGGCTCTCTTTGATATTACTCAGTGTGGAAAAAACATTTCTCTTTTTCACAGGGGAGTCAAGGAGGCATTGGAAATTTCCTTCAGTCTAAGGGGAAGTGACTGATATGTTTCAAAGTGTTCAGTCTCATTTTCATATAAATATTTTAGTGCTTTTTCAGATATAGGCATAATGCCTGGGTTTCCTTAGAGGTATTTTGATGAAAGTATGCATCGTTTTGAAAGTAAATAGAGTCATAATAGAGTAAAAATAATCTCCTGAACCACTTGGTTCATTTCCAATAACCGTTGATTTTCCCTTGTCCTATAAAATGTTGCTAGCATTAGTTTCTGGGGAAAGAGAAGCAGTAACCAACTTATCACTGCTCCTGAGCAGGTTCTTCTACTTAGGGTGAAGTAAGTTTTTCTTTCAATAAGATACTTGACACATCAGAATAAGACTTGGACTTCTTTTATTCTGAATTTTTCAGTTTTCAAAACTAAAGCTAGTGTTCTGTTTTTACCCTGGTAGTTTTAAAACTCTTGAGCTATAAAGAAGTATTTTTATAATTCTGGTGCAATGGGCATGTTGGGTTTGCCAATCTGTCCATTGGGCTATTACTTTTATTCATTTCAATGTGTTTTCAAGATGATACTAAAAAACTTTTTAGAGTTGTTTCCTTGGCCATTCCTTCTGTAGCACCATTTCCACCCCTCTTTCCTCCACTTTCTAAGGCATCCTCTTGCCTTTGGGTTCTCTCAAGGGTCTAATGAGGGTTTCCTGGCTGCAGTGTGAGAATGCAGAGCCTTTCTGCCTCTACACCTAGATAACTCTAGTGATGAAGGAATTTGAAGGAGGGCCTGGGAGAAAGGTGAGAAAAATATTTTACTCCTGCTCTATAATTTCTGCATGCTCAGAATAGATGGAACTGAGATTTTTTGAATGTATATATTATTGTCCCTTTAGCTTTTTATTTCAATCAGAAATCTTTCTGTAGGCCTATAACATAGTTTAAAGTAGAACACATTAGAGAAGGGGTCAGAAATGATCAATAACTGCTGAGAAATAAAGCCGAGTCCATTTTGTTGTTTGATTGTGGGTGGGGCGGTTGATGTTGATTCCTCGTTATGACTGCATAACCACAGGACACCGTAGGGTGTGCTTGATATAGTGCAGCCTCATTGAGATTCGGTCATGTTTTCTCTTGTGCTTGCTCCAGGGAGGATGGTGGATTTTCCAGGATACAGTCTATCTGGTGCAGTTGCCTCCTTCCTCTTTGTACCGCTCACCATGAAGCAGTCAGGTAGGGGGCCCTCCCTCCCTTTACTGCATACCCAAATGTCCCAGAGATCCAGTCCCAATGCAGAAGTCTCAATTCAAAAGGGCTAGTCCGATGTTAAGAATGAAGGTCCAGGGGTCAAAACATGTGTGTTCCAAAAAGGGTTTCTTCTTCCAACTGTGTTACCTTTGAACACTTACTTGAGTACCTTCTGCCTTAGTTTCCTCATCTTCATGATAAGTATAACAACATATCAACATCTCAGAGGCTAACACAGGCTTTAGGGTTAAATGAGGCTAAACATGGAAAGCACTTGAATCAGTGCCTGGAACACATTAAATTATTAATTCATTCTCTTCTGTATATTCAGGACAGTACTCTGGGGGCTGGAAAACTAACTGTTTTGTAGCATAAATGAAAAAGCATTAAAATACTTAGAAATAAGAAATTAGAAGAAGACTTTCAAGAAATGGACTTGTAAATCTCAGTAGCCAAGTTTTGTTGGTCAAAATATTGTACTTTGAAAAAAGATTATGAAAATTCATTGTCAGTGGGTAATATCAGAGCCCCAAGGAAAATGCAGCATGACAAAGTGGGAAAAACACTGGACAGGGCAACAGAAGGCACAAGTTCCAGATATGGAGTGTTGCCATGTGATGTGATGAGGGTGCCCTCCTCCACGTAACGCACTCTTCTAACCTGTAAAGCAGTCAACTAGGTGATATGACTTCAGCTCTAGCTTCATATTTAGATTCCATCAATGAAGAATGCAAGCAGATCTTTACTTAAGTTTTTAGTGAACTTTAGAGCAGCATCTATTCGATATTGAGCAAGAACTAAGCAAGGTGAGGTCCCTTCATAGAAGGATTGGATCTGCACAGAAAAAGTGCAAATAGATCTGGAACATTTTAGGATGAGAAAGATGTAATATACATGGCATAGGGAATTATTAAACATAACAAGCAGAATTATTAAACATCTCTTCAATTTGCAGATAACAATGAAGTCAAACAAGACTCGACATTTAATTGGAAGGCTCAAACTCTTTAGACAAAATATTGCCCTTAATCCACCACAAAATGTCCTTGTAAAAACTGCATTGTACAATAACCCCAGTAACTGGAGTCTTGCCTGCTACAGGCCAAAAAAGAAAGAAAGAAAAAAACTCATTTTTTTTTTTTTACCTCAGACAAGAGCAATCCTGAAAAGTTAAAAAAGTCTATTGAATAAATTTATTACCTAAATTTTATTACCTAAGAAATTTTGTTACCTAAGAAATGTGATAACAGTGTCAGTCACTAACAATATAAAGTGAAATCACTATAAAATATAAAATAAATCACTAATAAAGTTCCCAACTTAAGTTACACAGTAATTTATTTGAGAATAAAAATAACCCAGAGATGATGGTTTTAGTATCTTAAAGATGAAGAAATTGAGATTCCAAATCTTAAATCTCAGTACTGGAAAATAGTGGATTTGCACCCCCACATCACACAGTTGGTGACAGATTCGGCACTGTCACTCGCATTTTTGAACTGCATGCTATTTTTGGTACACAAATTTGTCTCTGTAGCAGCCAAATATGCAAATCATCAGCCTGGATTTCCCTAAATCATTACAGTTAAAGCCCTCCCTCCTTCTGTTGCCTCCATTTGGATGGGTTGGGCATTCCAAAGCAAGCACATTAATCTTCCAGTCGGCATTTCCTGGTTCTTCTTTTTCACTGTTTTGTAGATGACTTTAGAGTGATTGATCCTGCCCGTCCTATCCTGGCTAGAGTTGGAGAAGATGCCCTACTAACCTGTCAACTCCTCCCCAAGAGGACCGCGATACACATGGAGGTGAGGGTGGTACTACTCAGAGCCCAGCCCACATGTGTTGTTTGCATACCTGAATGGAGCTGAGGTGACTGAGATGCAGATGGAGGAGTACAGAGGCTGAGTAGAGTGGATAGAGGACGACATTGCCAAGGGAAGCGTGGCTCTGAAGATGTACAACATCTGACCATCTGATAATGAGCAATTTCCAAGAGGGGAACTATTGTGGAGAAACAAACTTTCTGCTCAAAGTAGCGGGTGAGTATCTGGGAAAAGACATAGGGTCTTGGAGAGAGAAGCATATTAATTTGTGGTAAGCTTATTGCAGGTTGAAGAACTCCCTTTAATCATCAAGGCAATTTCTAATACTCAGTCCTCTATTCTGATTCATTTGAAAGCTAGTTCTGAAGTCTTCAAAGCAACCTCACGTGAACAATATTCCCAAATTTCACTTACATGGTTTTGAATATTCTTAACAATTATTTGAAATCAAAGACATGCAGTCATCAGCAATTTTGCTGAAGCATGAATTTGTGCCACACAGACTGGTTTGCAAGGGCAAGTTGATTACTGAGTGAATCTAGCTGACGGTCCAGCGTCCATATCTCAATGGAATTGGCTGTTCTCTACCCAACATCAAATATACAGTAATTGAGATGTGAACACTTCATGTAATGCCTCCAGTTAGAAAGCTAGTGGTGGGACTAAAGAGGTAAGAACTTTGTGCTTTTATGGAGATTATCACAAACTGTGTTCAATAAGCTGGAGACTTATAGATGCTTTTGGACATACTGTGAATGGCAGGGTTCTGCACGATGCTTTTGTATTAGCAAAGTAGGAAGGAATAGGGAAGAAGGGGATCACTGAAGAAAGGATCTGTCTTAAGGAAGAACAAATATCTGAAAATTAAACTATCATATAGTTCCCTGGCAGGAATAACTCCTCCATGTGCTAAAAAGAAAATTAGGCAAATCCATTTACCTTATCAGGGAAATAGTTCTCTGGAGATGATAATAGCTCTGGCTGATACAGCTTTCTTTTTACTTCTCCATTAAACTGTTTCTTAATACCTTTTTTAATTAACATCCATAACTATGATTATTATTGTTCTTATGTTCAAGGTGATTCAAGATAGATGGAGGAATCTTTGTATTTCTGAGATGTAGAGTGAGGAGGGCACATACTAAGGCATTTCTCTATCGGGGACACTTGAAAGTAAACCACACATTTTCTAAGGCTCTAGGTGAAAGGAATGAGTCTCTAATCCATAGCAAGTGATAGAGACAGAATTGTCATTTAGGGACAATGTAGTCCTCTTCGTTTAGATTTGAGAGCTATATTGAATAGAGAAAATAATTTCATGATTGTATAAAACCAAGATTTCACGAAAACATTTTCCCATCGAATGGAATATTTAGGTACAAGAACTCCTCATGAGCTTTCCATCTTACACACACCCCATGATCTACTTATATCCCAAGAACAAAACCACCAACAAAAACAATGGAAAGAATAATTCCCATGTAAGTGATTTCTGACTTTATACTAAATATCCTATTTAAATTGGATTCACGATGTCATCCAAAATGTCAAAGTGCCTGACAAAATAATATTAATATGAAAAAGGCAAAGTTTGTGGCATAGGGAACTTCATGAATATATTATAACATCTTTGTTTACAGTACTAGAGACATAAGCAAAATGTCATTGTAGTCTTTTCTCTTATTCTCCTGCCTGGATCCAAAGAAAAATACTGCTCATGTACTAAAATTTAAAGATCCAGGCTGGGGAACAAGTACAGTATATGTGGACTCCAATTTGAATTGAAAAAAGACTTTGGAATGGTTTTTGTTCCCCCAAATCCCTGAACTCCTGCCCTTTCTATGAGCAATGCCACTGGGATCTCAGTCTCCATGGGCTCAGGTAGTCTCATGGGCTGTGTCTTCCCTCCACAGGTCTGGAGGGATCTGTAGAAAGTGGAGTCCATGGAAGGATCTGTAGAAAGTGGAGTCCAGCTTGTGTGTACTGCAAAAGGCTGGTTTCCAGAGCCCCAAGTTTATTGGGAAGACATTACAGGAAAGAAGCTTCTGACTATCTCTGAGTATCACTTCCAAGATAAAGATGGCCTGTTCTATGTGGAAGTCACGCTTATGGTTAGGAATGCCTCTGCAGAAAATGTATCCTGCTTCATCCACAGCCCTGTCTTCACTGAGGAGAAGGGGTTAGTCATCTCTATCTTAGGTCAGTGCTTTGCCTCTAGGACCAAGATGCTCAAATTAGCAGGAAAGGTTCCAAGAACTAGTTCATAGCATCTAATGTTTTTTTAATCAAGAAAAATATCTAACATTTAGTAATATGTATTAAAAGCTATAAAACATTTATGATGGAAAATATATACACTACATTTTGATTGAATAGCTACTATTAATGATATTCTAGTTATTTTCAAGTTAAAGTTTTTTTTTTTACTCACAAGTATGCATTACATTGTAAAGGAAATAAAACTATATTCTTTCAACTGAAATGTTTGCCTATGCTGTATTGTGCCTATTATATGAAGATAATCAAAGATGGTTGACAACCATTTACAAAATAGCATCTTAATTATAGCCTCATAAATAAAGAGCAACAAAAACAACCAAAAACCCCAATACAACAGTGTTAATGTTTTGTGTTACTATAAATTATAGCATTGATTAAAAATATTTTCAAATAATTTTAAAATCCTGGTGTTGGACTATTTAATGATAAAGATTACATCTATCTATCTATCTATCTATCATCTATCTATAAACAGACATTTCCAATAGTGTAAAGATTTTTGGCTTTAAATAACATACAACTACACTAAGATGTTGGGGACACGATCTATATTTAGATATAAGGTTATAAATATATAGTTATTCTTATTATGAATGGGTATAGAGAAAAATTAAAGAAAATGTTATATATTAATGTTAAAATGAGCCATATATGTGTATATATGTATTATATACATCACTGTAAAACACATATATATATATGCATACATATATGTTTTATCTTTCAGTTTGAAATTATAGGTGATAATTATTATGTCCATATATTTTTATACTTTCTGTCCATTTATAAAAAGAATGTATTATTTTTATAAGAGAATTAAATATATTAAATAGCAGAAACAAACAGAATTATTGGGTGGTAGATTGAGCAATTTTTGTTGTTTAGAGGTGATCCATGGAAAAGAATCAATATTTTTCTGCTTTTGTATATATATTTTTTAAATAAATCTAGCTTTCCAATAAAATGTAGGACTTATTTTTATTTTATTTTTTTAATATTTTATCTCCTTTCTCTTAAAACAAATTGCTTAATATGTTGTTCTCGTTCTTTTTCCAGAGAAACTCCAGAGTGAGTTGGGTAAGTAGACATGGCTACATGCACCGGTGTAGATGAGCCTCTAGGCTCCCTGGACAAAGCGAGAAAACAACTGCGACACCACGTGATCCCGATGAGCACCCAAGGCTTGCTTTTCTCAGGTCTCAGGTTCAGTTAGTACCCGAAGGGACCTGCAAAGCAAAGGCCTGCACAGCCTCCTTCGGGCTCCTTTGTAAGGTGTTACCTGCCACTTTCAGTATTTGCGGAGACCCGGATGAGCCTCAGATGAATGCCAGTAAAGGACACAGACATAACCTCTGCACTGTTGGATGGGAGGAAAGGCAGCCGCTTTTGGGTGTGTGGGGGAGGCATAGGACAGCTGGTGGGGCTCAGAGTCCCTTCTAAAACATCTCTAGTGTGAGTGAAGGCAGTGTCATCATGAAAACTGGAGGTTACCACCCACCACCTCCATCCTCTGGCCCTGATATGGTTTCTGCGCTCCTCACTACTGTAGGTCCTAATCTCATCGCTCTTGAGAAGCTACTTTCCCAGGTGTAGCCTGGGACCCTTCTTTTTTTTTTTTAACTTTATAGTTGAACTCCAGGTATTATTTTACTGTACCTAAGATAAGTGGTTTAAAAAATAACCAACTGTTGTTTGAACCTTTTACCTCCTTACCATCTTCCTTCTTTCTATGACCTCTTCTCTCAGCACATGACAACCAGCCTGCTCCCTGCCTAGATGCATCCGAACTTGTATCACTTATAGTCTCTTTCATCAATACCCTGCTTTCTCTCAAGTCATCTATTACAGGAGTATGGGGGATTTGGGGTAAAGTGTGCATGCCTGTGTGCACGTTAGGGGAACTTAAGCACACTTTCAGCTTATGTAGGAGTTTTTGAGGAAAATCAAGGTGGCAAACACACCCCAATATCTGCCAGAGTCTAGTGTGACACTTTTGACTCCATTAGGCCATAAAGATAAAGGGAAGGCCTCAGAATGGTCAAAAGTAACTCCATAATCTGAGAAGAGCTGCACATCTGTGAGCCTTGCCTTCCAAGTCGGACTCCTTCTATCTGGGACAGCATCTGCTTGTGAGCAGACAGAAACCTTAATCTGCAGAGTTTATTAGTTACAGATCAGAAAGACGAGCCAGTGTTTGGGGGCAGGTTGACACATGTCTCTGTCCATTAGGAAGATTTTAGGTGAAGAGTTAACTGAACCAATTTGATATGTTTATTGGAGACCCAGTACACAAAATATATTCCTATGTCATGTAGTTCCTAAGTTTTGCTGACCTTCTGGGACCACAATAAAACAAAATGAAAAAATGGAGCTTCCCCTGGCTCCCTGTCAGGCGAAAGGGAGAGGGCTGTGCCCTCAGGAGCTTTGAGGGTATGCTGTTTGATTGAGGAGACTGGAACTTCACAGTCCCCTCTGTGTTATTCCATGAACTAGAGCTCAGAAGCCGGGACCCACTGCAAAGGGCTGCTGGCAAATAAAGCTCTCTTTGGAAGTACTGAGGCTGAAATTTCAGTTCTCACTCTAGCAAATAGTGTGATCGGTTTATAAAAACAGTGACTAGTTCTTTAAAATATTAATTATAAGCTGGGCACTATGCTAAGTGCTTTACAAGAACTTTTTTTCTTATGATAATTATAAAAGTTAACAGCGTTAACCTCATTTTACAGTTGAGAAACAATCTAGAGACATGTGGTTTGCCAAAACCACCAAGAAATTATGATGTTTGCTATGTCTGACTTAAGAGTGCAGGTTCTTAATCATTTATGTGTGATTTAAGTAAATCATTGGTCCCTATTTTTCTCTTCTTTAAAATGAACATGTTGAATTTAATCTCTAATGTACTATCAAGTTCTAAGAGTCTAAATATGATATGATATAATATGATATGTAATATACTATACTATACTATACTATACTATACTATACTATACTATACTATACTATTACTAAAGCATATTTGAGGAATGAGATAGCCTACTTAATTGAATATGCTGATTGAAGGAGGATTATATGATATGATGTTGAGATTACCAGATGTCAAGGAATTAAAGTTTAATTTGGTGTACTTCACACTCTAGAAAGGATTTAATTTTTCAGTTGATATTCAGAAGGCATTTCAGGAACATACACTTAATACTCAAAAATAAAATAGAACAATAAATTTGAAACAACTTGTGCATAAAGCTATGTACAAAACTATAAATATATGGTGACAGAAGGAAATTTAACTTTGGGTGATAAAAACACAATTCAATATACATATGATGTATTATCAAATTGCACACTTGAAACTTATATAATTTTATTAACCAGTGTCATAAACTTAATTTAAAAACTGTATAAAAAAGGAGATTATGCAGAGCTGCTCTCAAGGACCTCTTATTCTAGTAGAACATCAATTATTAACAAACAGGGCTACATAATGTTTCCAGTACTTTAAACTTTATTTTCACTTAGATCCTAGAAAAACAGTTTTGTTACCTATAAGGCACTTAATTAATTACATCTCCAAATTTACATTTTGCTTTTTTAAATCTCCATTAAAATTAATGTTAGCTCTTAATTAACCTATTCCTGGCAGGGTAATCCAGCTTGATACAGTACCAAGGGCCATGAACTGGGTTAAAAAAAAATCCTCATATGGGTAGCAAAGATGTTTTCCTAACAATCTGTTTTACTAAGAAATTTATTGTAGGACACATGGATGGAGAAATAGTAGCAAATTAATCCCTAGTTCATCTTTTTTCTGACATATTTATTTTTAGATTTCACCAGATACAAATGGAATGGAGATAATAGTGTTTTAGGTAAAACTGAAGCAAATAATGCTGGAAATAACTGGGAGTCAAATTTTAGCTAGAATAGAAGGGAATAATCTGAAAATTAAAATTGTGTTGATAGCAAGTTTTCTCTCTAGAGAAGTACCTAGCAAATTTTGAATAATTACATAGTGAGGACTTTTTTGCCTTTGGTCCATCCAGACAGTATGCATATTTATGACTGTATTTCTATTATAAATGATCATAACATATGTGAAAGCATTCTTACCATTTGACAGAAAATGACTCTCAATTTAGAACAGAGCAAAATTGGAATGGACAGGGCTCAATGAGAACTGGAAGTGTAGTACAGTTTGGATTCAGGAGAGCTGTCAGGGAAAAATTTCTGTTCTCAACAATGAGAAGATCAGACTCTTTTTGCATATTCATTATTGTTTTGCGTTTTGTATTTTGCCAACTTCCCCAATTCTTGATCTTATTTTTCTCAAAATCATTTGAAGATTAGTGCCTGGTGTGTATTTAGGGCCCCACATGTGTGGGACCTTTGGGAACGGAAATGATGGCTGGATTTGACTCATAAGGTATTATAAAATCAAACCAGGGGAAGGTTTCTTCACATTTCATTACTAAAAATCCACCTGAGACTCATTTTCATCCACTCCCCATTACCAAGGCAGAGGGTAGGATTTGCTCCACGGCCCTCAGGTTTCAGTCTACATGCGAGATTCCACGTACACTGCATGGTCATCCAAGAGCTTATATAAGTTATTTAACTCCAGATTTTGATACTGACATATTTGTTTTACAGTTTAAGAAACTGAGGCATACACTGATTAAGAAATTGTTTAAGGTTATGCAAATTTGAAGTGATAAAGTATTAATTTTATTCTAAGAGTTTTAATTGCAAATTTATCTTATTGGGCTGTAATCTGAATACAATTATAGTTAGGAGCAAGTGAATGTTCCGTCAGTGATTTTTTTTTTTTTTCAGATTGACACACATGATGAGATGGTTCTGACTTCGGATAGGGACAACCTCTATCTTTATTAAACTAAACTTCTTCCTCTTCAAAGGGTGACCTTGAGCTTCAGAGCTCCTCTGGGTTGCCCATGGGTTCTAAACCCCACTCGAGATGTTCTTACTGATGATACTATTTGCTCTATTTAGAGTCTTTCATTGTTTTTTGTCTGTTGTATTTAATAGCTTCCTTAAAAGTGATTGGACCATCCCAGCCCATCCTTGTCAGAGTTGGAGAAGACATAGAATTAATCTGTTACCTGTGCCCAAAGGCTAATGCACAGAGCATAGAGGTGAGGTGGGTCTGATCCCAGCATTATCCTGCTGTGTATATGTATATGGATGGGGACCATGTGACTGGAGAGCAGATGGCAGAATATAGAGGGAGGACAGCATTGATGACTGATGCCATTGATGAGGGAAAACTGACCCTACAGATACACAATGCCAGAACTTCAGATGATGAGCAGTACCTTTTTGAAAATGATGGTGTCTACCAGGCAACTAGTTTGGATCTGAACATAATAGGTAAGGATTCTAGATAGATGTTTTGAATTCAGCATCGATTTCTACTGTTTTAACATGCTAGTTCCTAGAAAATTTTCCTGGCACCTGAAATTTTCTTAATTTCTTTTCACTCATCAAATTTATATTGAACCTTCTGATGTGCAAGAACCATCATCTATACATAAAGTCCACAGATGTAAATGGATCAAATTTAATTCTTTGGGTATAGAATTTCTATCCTTCCCAGAATCTCCATAAAATGACCATACAGAGTAAAATTTGAGAATTTTACTCCGTAATTTTACACAGAACTCATTATTTCACAGAGTGTTATTAAAATTCTGGGAAATGTGTAGTTACTGGGAAGTGTAATGAGTTGGAGACTAAAGTAGATTCACATATAAACAAAAATAATAAATATTGACAGAATTGGCAGGATGGAGGAGGAAAGACAAAATTTCTCCCTTCAACATAATTTTTGACTGTCTGTATTTGTGAGCGAGAATTGATTTTCCAAGGCTAGCAAATGCCATTGAAGACATAGGCCAACATCTTGGATACTCTATTTGTTTTTTTGTTTTTCATTTTCATTGTGTCTAAATTAATAAACATATTGAGAAAATATCTACAGGAGCACATGCTGTGAGGTTAAATGGACTCTATCATTTCCTGCCATTGGACATACATATTTATAAGATTTTGATCTTTGAGACTATTTTCTTACTGACTTACTCACTTCCTGGACCTGTGATCCATGCCATAGTCAAAGTTATTTTGTTCTCAGGTATAGAAGAAAAAAGATTGAATTTGAAATTTATCATAACCTTTGACCTGTCCCATGATGATTTTAGAAATACAAAAAATAAATAAATAAAAATGTACAAACAAAACAAAACAAGAAACAGTTCCCACTAGTCTCATCCCTAATTGGAGCATAACTCCCCCATAAGTTTTGCTCTCTTCCCTAAGTTTCTGAATCCCCCTCTTCCCTCTCAGTGAAGTCACTGACCATATAGCTATTTACTGAAACTCTAAGTTTTGTATCTTGATCTCTACTCCCTAGAGCTGGATTCTTCCCCACTGATCACCATGGAGAGACTGAAGAATGGAGAAAAACAACTGATGTGTACTCCAGAAGGGTGGTTCCCACCGCCCCATGTGCAGAGGAGGGACATGGAAGAAAAGACAACACCATCAGTTTCAGAGGTCCTGACTCAAGGCGGCCAGGGACTGTTCCAAGTGGAGGCGTTTCTGTTGGTCACAAACATCTCTGTTATGTATGTGACTTGTGCCATCAACCCCCTTCTTGGCAAGGAGAAAATGGCAACTTTTTCTCTCTCAGATTGGTGATTCTATATATTCCTCTCAGCTTTAGGAAATAAATATGAAGATCAACCCAGACTTATTCAATTTATTGCTCTCCTATATTCTAATTTTTATTTTCTTCTCTCTGATGAAGTCTCCTGCTGTCTCTTACGAAGTTGTTCTTCAGGACACCTAGGGATCCTACTCCTCTGAGTGTCTCCCTGACATCCCAAACTAAAGCCCTGTGGTTATATTGTTATATACAGAAATCTAAGAATCGATTCTATTGTCACTGTATCTACAAGCTCTTTTTCTGATATGAAAATAATGACATCACTTTGCTATTTTCCTTATAGTGGATTTTCTTCTGGATTAGAAACTAATTTTTCTTAGAACCACCTTCATGGCTATGGACTGAGTAATTTTATCCTTTTCTAACCTTGTTATTCCAGTGATTGTGGTGATATAACTGGAAAGAGAAGGAGAAGAAATGTGTGTGAGTGCGTGAGAGTTCATGCGTGTATATTTCTGCAAAGAGCAAACAATAAAGCTAACATAAACTTCAAGTCTCTCCTCAGCTTCTGCAGAACAGAGAGGAGCAGCAACTCCCTCCCTGAGAGGCTCAGTTCTCACCCTTTCCTCCAGCTCAGGAGCTGTTCAGATAAAATGATCGATCTTGAAAATTTCTCAGTTTCATGACTTAATGAGATCTTGCGGTTTTCATTTTGGATGACTTTTTCGTGGAAGATACTGCTTATTTGGGGATTGCTTCTTGCAGTGGTTGTAGGCCTGGTTGGGAGGACGAGCTGTAGAAAAAAAGTAGTTAGGTAAACAGAAACAGTGTGGGGCACACTGCAGTGGGAACCTTACTGCACACTTTCCTTAGCTTCTCAGTCACATATGGCAGTCATTCAGTGAACCTTCAGCAAGTAATGAAACATGAGGGTCTATGACTTACAGTCATGCAGTTGAGGACCAATGCTGAATGAGATCAGCATTTACAGTGATAACAGAAACAAAAGGATTACGAGACAATAATTTGATCCCGTAGTGCAAATTCCCCAAGCAACCTAGTTAAGGGAAAGGAAGAAAAAAAATGTGGCATAGCCATCCTTGCTTTCAAAGCTGAGAACTGAGATTTAACTGATTCTTTTGGCATGAACATTTCTCTGAGATCTTCAACAATATGATGACTTGCTTATTGGTGATTCCTGCTCTGCCTATGAAAAACTTCTCACATATTGATAGAGAGGCTGTTGCATATGCCCTAGAAAGTTCTTCCACTTTAAATTTCTTGTCACTGTAACTTTTGTGTGCCCGTTTGCATGTTAATACTATGAAATTAATATTTTTTTAATACTTCCACAATATTATTTTCAGAATGAATTTTTTCTCTACAGTGAATGTGACACTGAATCTATACACCGCTCACCCAGAACTGATCCTTTCTGAGGGAAACAAGTGTGTGACCCATGGAAATGTATGCAACCAGATGTCCCACAGAGATTTGACAGATTGTTCAATGTTCCAGGCCAGGAGGGGCTCAAGTCAGGGAGGTGGTAGTAAGAGATCAGCTTGGGGAGAGGATAGGAAAGGTTCTAGGTATTTTCAAGGACAATGTGAGGGAGTCATATTTGTGTCACCTGAGGATGGGTTTGGGTATTTGGTTGCTATGGACATGAGTATGGCCATTACTTCTCCTCCAAGCCTCCTTCCTGAAGGTGGCCACAGGATAAGTCAGAGAAGTATCTCCCTTGACTATGTATTTGGACTCCTCTCCTTTTATAACATGACTAAGTGCCTTATCTATACCTTCCCCCCAATTTTCTTCTCTGAAACTCTATATTCCCTCTTCATTCTTTGGCCCCCAAATGTAGGTTCTCCTGATACTGTTCCTGCACCCAGAGGAGACTCTGCAACACCTCCAGGGAAAACAACAGCTTTGGCTTCTGTAAACTAGGATTGGATTCCAAGCCCGAGCTTATTTCTCTTTTCACCTTGAAAAGGAACTTACAAGACCATCCAGATCAAGAGTGCTTCAACCTCACTCCGGTTAACTAATCCCTTCAGAGACCTAATCTATCCCAAACTCTCTGATATGCTGTCTGCTCATCAAATCTGATTATTTGATGACCAAAGACTCTTAGAAAGTCCAATGGGAAATACAATTTAGCCTAGAGGAGGACATACAAAAAATAATCAAGTATTTGATTGGTTTCTTTAAGAAGGTGACAATTAATTATCCAAGTAGAGCTGAGAAAATGGAAAAAATACAGCTAAATATAAGGAAAAAATATGATTACTAAGATATAATCTAGAAAATTATATAAAGTATGGAATCTCTGCACCAGACTTTTTAGAAAGTTAATAGAGAAGTGGAGTGGGGGCCATTTTTAGAAAATCTAGTCCCAGAGAAAAATTATGTATCATTTATATAAAAATGTGAATTTTATTTTAAGAACAAAATAAAAGACACAATTTAAAATTAATAATTATAAAATAAATAAATATAAGCAATAAAGACAAAACAGTAAAATTATTTTAAAGTCATAATGAATTAAAGAAAAGAAGCTACATGTGGAAGAAGAAAGAACGTAGGAAAAGGGAGACCTGAAAAAAGTCTTAAAGTAGTCTGAAGTGAGAATGAGAATGACACTCTGCTGCTTTCTAGGAAAACAAACATCACAGCGTTATCACTGCTTTTTGAAGATTATCTACAGCATTCTGGAGTTTCTCTTTCAGGTCCTAATAATTTTTTTCCTATTTTTGAACTAATAAATTTGTCTTTGAAACTATGTATTATTCTCCCACAAGTATTTACACATTAGTTTTTAATTTTTTTAATTGTGGTATAATGCACATAACATGAAATTAATAATTTAAACCATTTTAAAGTGTACAATTTAGTGGTATTTATACATTCACAATATCATCATTATTCAGTTCCAGAATATTTTCATTACTCCAAAAGGAAACTCCATACCCATTAAGCAGTCACTACCCATTTTTCCCTCTCCCCGGCCCCTGGCAACCACTAATCTACTTTCTGTCTCTATAAATTTGCCTATTCTGGATATTTCATATAAATGAAATCATAAAACATGTGAATATTTTGTGTCTGGCTTTTTTTTATTCAGCATAATGTTTTCAAAGTTTATTCATGTTGTAGCATGCACCATTACTTCGTTCCTTTTTATTAATTAAAAAGACTATTTTAAGAGCTTTCTTCAGGTTTACAGCAAAATTGAGTGTAAAATTCAGAGCATTCTCATATCCATCCTCTCTCTCCCCATAGTTTCTTCTATTATTAACATCTTGTATTGGTGTGGTACACTTGTTACAATTGATGAACCAATATTGATACATTATTTTCAACTACAGCCCATACATTAGGGTTCACTGTTTGTGTTGTCCGTTCTATGGGGTTTGACAAATTATTTACATATATTTGATACATTGCTATACCTTTATATACTTTATATATCTTTCACATTTTTAAGACAAATTTATTAGTAAATATGTTAGCTTTGCCTTAAAATATTTTTGACATTACTCTATTTTGATTTAATGTAATTAAAAATGTTTTATTTATAATGTCTGAAGGTTAACTCTCCTTTTACTCTTCTTTCTTTTTTGTCTTCCTTCCTAATCAATCAAACTCTTTGCTCGTTAGTCTTGTTTTTGTATAGGCCCTATATATAAATATATAGGCTTTCCCTAGGAAAGTATCATGAAAATGTGCTTTTTTCAGTCAAATTCTTTTATTATGTGTTTAAAAACATATTTTTCTTTAGCTTCCCAAATTGGGGATTCATTTACCTTCTCAGTTCCAATTCCAGTTAGGAAAACTGTAGGAAAGGAGATTGATGGCTTGAGTAAGGTACCCCAATCATTGAAACAGTCACTGTGATTAATGAGTGAGTAGTAATTGGATTGGCCCATCAAGAATCCAGTACCGTCTTACTCTTAATGAAGAGATAGCTGGTTGTAGTTGTGTATAGCATGGCAATTCTCAGAATAGATGTACAGATTAGATGGACTCAGTTTCACGGAGAGGATTGGAGGAAACAGAGAGACTAAATTTGTTAACCCCACTGCAGGAATTTTTTCTCATTTGTCTGTAGACTACAGATTCCATTAGGGCAGTAATATTTTTCTTTTTTTAAAAAATGTATTTCATAACCTAGAAAAGTGTTGATCAATAAACATTTGTGGAATCCAATAAGTGGAATATTTATTGAATCCTTATTTGTAGAATGCTCTATGCTGACCCATAAAGATAAAATACTCAATAAGACATAATTTCTGCCCTAAGACTTTTTTTATTATATTGACGTTTCTTTGTTATTTGAATGTCCTACCATACCTTTATAAACTCCACTCAAAATGGGACTGCCAGAGTAGATTAGCAATAAAAAAATAATTCAGGTGGTGAATTCAGGTCATTACTTTGCCAGAAACCATAGGCTACTTGGAAACTCTTCACTGTTTGTTGATTTACCCACAGCTAGAGTTGAGGACATGGTGAGTAGTGTCATCCCTGACATTTCTACAACTTTGATTCCAATAGGACATCAACCTTCACATTTTCTTTCATGGTCCACCTTCAGCCTATACTCTCCAATCTCTAAGGTTAAAAAGGACAAAAACCCATTAAAATAACTGGAGAAGTGACAGGTGGAAGAACCCTGTTGTAGAACAAATATGAATTTAGTTCCTGCAGGAGAGATACGAAAAATCATTAGAGAACCTAATGCTGAATGTCCTGAGTACATAAGAAAAATATCCAAAACTGAACCCATTATCCTTCCTGTTGTATATCATAGTTCTAATCCCATTTGCTCCTATTTTGTTATTATCCCCATGTATAGTCTTCTCATGTCTAGAAATCCCTTCTCATCCGCCGTATCCATGTGATTAAACCAATTAATATTTTCCACTATTCATTTATCTCTCTCCTGCCTCTATTATCTCTTGCTTGTTATATAAGCCTTCCCTTTACTGTCAGTGAAGTTAATATTCTGGACTCTGGGTTTATTCTTCCTGAGTTCAAATAATGGCTTTGCCACTTAGTGTGCCAGTGAAATTTCACTAAGGAGATACATCATCCAAGAGAGATACCTAAAAGGACTTGTGGTTTAAAGATCTGTAAATAGTGTAGAAAAATCTAAGTGGATCTCTTCTATAACCAGGAAGAGAGGCTCATTTAACAAGAGAAGCTCATATTTTATATCCCAGAAGACGTAAGCTTGGTGATAACAGCTAGAGAAGTCTTAGTTACATTAAAGGCAAAGGAAACTCTCAACAGTGGAAAAAATATGGTCAGAGGAAAAAAAAACGCCAGTGACATCAATTACTCTCTCTCCATGAAGGCTGCAGATGTTTCTTCATTCTTATTTGACTAATGTGTTTCTTTGAAAACATAAACAGCAACATAAATTTATTTGTCATTCACATGCTCACATAGGACACAATTCTGGACTTGCCAACCAGTGACAATGTGTTAAAAACAAGGCGGAAGGGTCTTTTGCCTCCCAGAAGGCTTGGTCTCCTGTTCAAATGGCTTATAATCATATATCAGTGCTCCCCACCTCTTGGAAAACTCCAAGTTTAGAAACTGATGGACACTAGGGCTGAGGTAAGGACAAGATGAGCTATTAACTTTGAAAAGACTTGAACAGATTTCTGTGTATCTCCAAAAATAGTAACATGTATTGAGAATTCACTTAACTGCGGCCCTTCCCTTCCAGTACCATCTCCTCTTCTATATTTGATAACACAAATAATAAGAGAGATTTCCTCTTTAAGTGTAGTTTTAAAAATATTTACTTCAGTACACACTGAGCACCAGAACAGAAGAGAGGCCATGCATTTGTCTGGAATTTTCTTGTGACAAATTAATTGTTCTTGCTCATAAAGAAACTGTATTTCCCCAAAGATAAAACTAGAGGAAATCCTCTCTAACATTTTCCAGTTTTCCTATTTCTCTTTCTGTCTCTCCCTCTTTGAAAGGGGTTGAAATGATATCTAGTGAAAATTATCTACCCTCCACACAAGGGCAGCTCTCTTGGAGAACATGCCTATAAGAGGTTTGAATGGAGGCAGCAGAGATACACAAAGAGCTGACACCTCAGTTCTTATGGAAGTAACAGAGAGTTAGCTTCTTTGGGGACACCCATATCACGACTCCTTAAATGAGTTACAGAGGTCCTTGGAAAGGAATCAAGACAATTTTCAGTGTTATCTGAAGCTAAGCAGATGGTCATAGATGTGCCAACACCCTGAAGGCTAAAATAAGGATGGAGGGTCCCACAGAAGGTGACTCTAGTAAAGGAATAGGTGTGAAACCCATCAATCATGTTATAAAAAGATGCAGCCCCAGCCTCTCAGTCCAGAAAAACTCCTATTCTGTCAGTGCACTGCTTCAACAACAGAGACTTCAACTGGGAAGTGAGACCCTGATTTCTCCTTCCTTGTATGCCACTACCCAGAAATTCTTCTCTGGACTTTCTACAAACCACCCCTCTCTCTTCACTGTAACTGAGCAAACACCTAGAGTCCATCTAGTTCCAGGTCCACATTCTGTCCCCACATTTACTTCTACCTCCCAGTAATGTCTCCCTGAAGTAAAGCAATTCTGGCCCAGAACACTGAAGATGGCTTCAGACTCCTCTTACTCTTGGTGTGTGGGGGTGTCATCATTCTGAGGAACATTTCCTATTGCAGAAACATCTTTTCTACTCTCAGATAAGATGAGATTGGGGTGAGCTGTGTCTGGATCCAGAATAACAACAACCGCAGGTGTGGGGAAAAAATAAAAGTCATCCACAAAGAAGACAGGTTGGCCTTAGGAAAGATTCAAATTCAGGAACGGGAGAATGGAGAAAGAGAGAGAAATGGAAGAATAGGTAAAACAACTTATGTTCTAGCCTGTGTCCATTCATAAGAGACACATGACATGTAGATCATAGAAGGTCAGGTTTGGACAGGACCTTGGGTAACCATCTGTTCCTGATGGGCTGAGACTGTTTAACCAAGAAGATTGTCTCATCTGAAAGTCCCCAGGATCAGGTATTTCAGGATGGGGTCTCTCCAACCTCCTTTAAACGTTGGCTCCTTTACTGTTTGCTCTTAATTAAGCCCTGTCATACTGCCAATCACACTGTACCTATTTTCATTTAAGTTACTTTGGCTTACATAATAACTGTATCATCCACATCTCACACATTTATTATATATCTAATGTTTGAAATAACCAGACTTTGCAGGCAGAAAAATCTGAATTTTGATAATCACTCTGTCCTTAGTAGCTGTGATCTTGGTGAAGCTACTTTGCTTCTCTCAGCCTCATTTTACCCTCGTGATGTTGTACATAACTATGATACCTTAGCATAGTACTACTGTGAGAAATCAATGAGATAATGTGTAGAGAATTTAACATTATGCCTTGCTCATGAGGAACACTTGGTAAATTTTAGCTTCCGACAGTTCTAGTAACATTAATATAAGTAGTAATAGCAGAAATAGTACTAATACTAGTAGTAATTAATATGCTTCTTGTCAAACCAAATATTTCCAGTAATTAAAGATTTATTTTTCTAAAAATTTGTACATGGGAAACTAGAATATCTTTTAATTTTTGGAGGATTGTATTAACTAGGAAATGTTTATAGATGCAGGAATATTCAGAGTAAAGTAGCATGCACTAGAAATTGATAACTCATAATCCTGAAAGACTCTAAGATGGTGAGGGGCCATTTTCCACTGTCTTGGGATGGTTAGACTACTTTTTGAAAGTTATTCACATGAATAATCTACCGTATCACTTAAGTCTCAGATTAAATATCAATTTCTCAGGGGAATTCCTTTAATCCACCATTTTTTCTCAAAGCAATCTCTTATTCCTTCAAAACATTCATCACAATTTGTCTGTACTCTTTCCCATGAAGTCAGAGACCAGATCTGCTTTATTTATCTGACACTGAATAAATAGGTGTATAAATTTATGCTGAATGAATAGTATTAGAACAGTAAGAAATCTGTTAACATTTTGACATGAGATTGAGACTGAAATGAAAGCCATGATATGAATAAACAAGTAGGTATTATTGGAAGTTTATATAAATATGAGTTTCTCATTTGCAGAGAAGAGATTATGTGAGACGAAATAATACCATCTCTCACTTGCTTTGAAATGTTCCTTTCTCCAGGCTAAAAAGAAAAAAAAAATCATATAGGAAAATATGCCAAGAATGTGTCCTCTGAACTAGTGGGATGCTTATTTCCTTAGCCTCTGTATTTTTCTGGACTCCCAGCTTGAAAATAAAATCTCCAGAAGATGGCACCTATCTGAAAAATGCCCTAGAAATGTCTCATGAAATCCTAGGGCACCTGAAACCCCAAAACAACATCTGTTACTCACCAGCATATAACTCAGTATTTTTCCAGTCTGAAATAAAACAAAAGAATTAGATTCTCCCATTTACATGACCTTCACTTCAGACTATGAAATTGCTGTAACCACTTGAAATCTGAAGGTTTATCATAGTGCTATATTTCTGTGTTCCTCATCTCAATGACAATTCTGAGATATTTGTCTTCTTTTATATCTCCTGTTCTATTTCTCCCATTTTCCACATTTCGCCAACCCATCTGTGATAAGACACGAGGATCTGGTTCTTTTAGGAGAAGGAGAGAATAGGCTTGAATTGTGAGAGTATAATGTAAATCCTAAAATTTCACTTGCTGACATCTTTGAACCTCACAGGGCTCCAAGTACCTAATTGTGAGTTCCCTTGTTCTCACTAGATATGCCCTCCACTCAGCTAATTCCCCTTTTGCCCAACCAGGTCAACTCCATCTGGTCCTCAACTTATATAATAATGGGCTTCACCTTCTTGTCACCTGGAAAAATTATTCAAACAAGCCAATCACATACTTGTACAAAAAAAACCCAGAAGACTATCATCTTTTTATTACTAAAACCTGCTTCCCACAGCCCCTGTTGGTTCACTCTGCTCCTAAGTACAACCCCCATGTGATCCTACATGGCTTATGATGCCCTCCCCCAGGCCATATGTGATTAATAAATTGCTGTCAATCTCGTCTGTCCAGTGTTGAGTGTCATATGTCTGATCATCTATTCTATTTAGGATAGGGTACCTCCTTTCACCAACAAGATCAACAGGAGGCAGTCAGAACAGAGGGGAAGACTGCCAACAGATAGTTAGCCCAAACATAACATTATTATAACTCACCTTGATAATATAATTCCTTCCTTCTGGCTGAAAAGGAATAACAGCCTGTGAAATGCCAAGTGTATAGCATAAAGTAATGACTTTGTTTACTCTATTGATCAAAGAAATGGAGAACTTACCAAGCTCTTTCTCAAGTGATTCTAAAAAGAAAATAAAACAGATTTTATAGAAAGAAAGCCCATGGTTTATTTTCTAGACTGTGTTAATAAGCTTAGATCCTGAGTGCTACTTCCATACACCTATGACCATTTTTTTCTCAACTCCATGTTTATACCAGTGAGTTTTCTCTTTCCACTGGACTCGACTATAATATTTTTCTCATGGAGATCATGGGTTCCATGTCTTGCTGAAGGTCTTGAGGCTCTAACTCAGTCCTACACATGTCTCTCTCAGTGTTTCAACAGATGCCATTCATATTCACGGCCATGCTAACAAACCCTTAAATTTATAGATCTCACTAAGTTTTACTTTTGGCTTTACTTTCTTTTTCTTTTTCTTTCTTGGCTTCCTGTGCTTTCTTCTTTTCCTGTTGTTCTTTCCAGGCCAAAAACACAATAGCACCCACAAAAATCTCAAGTATGGGGAAAGTCACAGCAAATGCTAACTTCCAAGGAGAGGTCTTAGGAAAGAAGGGCTCTGGCACAGGGCTCCCAAAACCTGGTAAAAAACATACATTATACAAGCCTATTTCATCCCAGATCTCAAATATCCCCTCCTTACTCTTCTCTTGTCCCCAAAATGAACAACACTGACCTGGAATAGAAATGATTTCCACTGCTTTTTTCCGAAGAAGGGGTTCTTCATGGAGCAGGACGCCAGGAATTAGAGTAGGACTGAGCCAGCCATAAGATGCAGAAAATATCCTAGGAACCTCAGCTACCTCATCTTTTGGGTGGCGGGGGTGGGGGAGGGGTATAAGACAGCTACTAATTTTTACTATCAGACCCTGACCTGCCTGGGAGGGACACACTTATGGAAAACAAAAAGCGGTCTGAAAGACAATCCTCAGAATTGTCTGAGAGGGCTTCCAACTCTCTTGGAGAAGGGGGAAAAAAGGTGAAACTGGTTCTAAGCAGATCAAAGTCGAGGAAGCAAGCACTAATAGACCAAATAATCTTGTACCTCCTGGAAGAATGTAACCATTAAAGTTCGGAGTTGAAATAAGCAGATGAAAACAATACTTGTGTTGTGAAAGAAAAACAGGAAGGGATGCCCATTTTTTAGCATAGAAGCAGTTGTACTAGGCAAAGGTCAACTAGATGGAGATAAGTATGTGTATATAATCAACTAACTGCTTCTAAACATTGGACTTGTCTTTATACTTATCATTCAATGAATTGATATGGGAAAGATACTAAAAAAATATTGTGACTCCCATGAGGTTATTTTTAAGAATGTGAAAATCTTTGACCTCTTATTTGGGAAGATACTAAAATGGGATTACAGTGACAGGAGAGTTTGTAACTCCTTCCTTCAAATTCTAATGAATTTGACTTCCTCCCATTAAAGTTACACATAAAGAAAATGTACAAAATAATCCTATAAGTATTTTAACAGAGAGAATTAAATCAGAAATATTAATTTAAGAGGCTAATATATTCAAAGAAGAAAAACATTATAATTTAAAAACAGCATATTTGTCTTGGCAGAGAATGTAAAGCTTTAGAAATAGAAACATATGATATTGTCAAATAAATGGACAGTTAAACTTTGTAACCATATAGAGAATTTAGAAATTGCCCTGGTATCTATAAGAAGTTTATGGGAAATAATGCATTTGTAAATTGCTGCAGATTTTCTACATTATTTACTAATGTTATAGAGATAACTGAATATATCTTATAAAAATTATTTTAAGAATTCCACAAGCCTTTATGCCCCTCCAATTTCTAATAATTAAAGCTCTAAATACAAAAAGCAAAACAATAAAAAGAGAAAAAATTACAAATACATGTAATTAACTACATAGAAAAGTCTCACAAACATAATGGTGAGCAGAAAAAAGCCGGACTTAAAAGAGTTTATGAATGTGAAATTAAAAACCAAGCAAAATTAATCTATAAGGTTAGAAATCAAAACAGTGATCACCCTTGAGGAAATGGTGACTGGAAGGGGAAAATAGACTTTACTAATTATGTTCTGTTTTCTGATTTAGGTGCTGGTTTCTCAGGTGTATTTGCTTTGTGAAAATTCACTGAGTGGTACATTTAAAGTTAGAACTAAATTCATTATGTATGTTAACTCTTTTCCCTTTTAGAAAAAAGAATGAAGCTTGCTGCCAGTGTTAATTTAACATCACGCATAGAAATGCTATGTTTTCTAGGATTTGACATTTTTGGTGACTGAGAATTACTATATTTTGTAGTGGAAATACCACTACTGAAAACAAAATGCTATAAATAGAATGATGTCATTTGTTTCCAAAGACTATCAATATACTAGAGTGATGCGAAAATAATAAAAAAAAAGTGAAATATTTCATGGCAAACTTTGAGGGAAGGTTAGGACTCTAATCCACAAAGTATCTCGGGGTAAGTGCTGCAGCTGCAAGCGTTGCCAGCAAGTATTCTCAGGGAAAATGGGAAATGGGTTAAATTAAAATATATTTTACAGACAAAGTATTAGGAGAAAGGAAGGTAAAATAGTTTTGTAGTGTTGTTATACAAGATTATGTCTAAGAAAACCATAAAACTAAGAAGACATAATGTTGACAGTACTGACAACATACTTTTAAACTTCTATAAATGAAAGATACCATAAAAATTATAAGACAAATACAGACTAGGGAAAAGTCAACATTTATGAGTAAAAGAGCAACTATAAACTGATCAAATATTTTTCAAAAAGATGATACCTCTCAAAAAAACCTAGTTAATTTAAGGACATAAACAAAAAATTGAAAGAAGAAATAATACAAACTGGTAAGAAACACATGAAAAAATATACAATTTACTTCT
This sequence comes from Pteropus medius, assembly GCF_902729225.1. Lineage (NCBI taxonomy): Eukaryota > Metazoa > Chordata > Mammalia > Chiroptera > Pteropodidae > Pteropus > Pteropus medius. The sequence goes on from NW_024354886.1 coordinate 6,925,883, forward strand.
TATGAGGATAATGCAAATTTTTATGATATAATTTTTTACCTATCAGACTAGTAGAAGTGAAAACAAAAGAAAATCTAATATTCAGTGTCATCGACATGGGAAGAAGTGTTTATTCTCATACATTACTGTTAGGAGTATAAACCAGAATAATTATTAGACTGTCCATATAGTAAAGAAATTTTGTGATTATCTTGAAATTGGAATTGTTACATTAAGGAGTATAAATCTAATCTTTTGAGAAATTTACCTAGTGAGAAATGACTTATGTCACTGCATAAAGACTTTATGTGCAAATATGTGTATTTTATTATTTTGTAATAATATAAAATTGAAAACACTCAGTTTTCAAGATGGTAGAGTAGGTAAATGCTGTTCATGCCTCCTCCTATGACCACATTAAAATTGCAATTAAATTATGGAAGCGTCAACTTGGAGAACCATCTGAAGACTAGCCAAACAGAAGTCCTATAACTAAAAATATAAAGAAGAGGTTACATCGAAACTGGTAAGAGGGGTGGAGATGTGAAAAGGGCTCGTCCCATACCCATGTGTGGCAGTTGAGCATCAGGAGAAATATCTCTGTAGTAGAGTTCCCCCAGGAGGAACAAGAGACCCTAATCTCACACTGGGGTTCTCCAATCCAGAATTCCAGTGCAGTGAAGAGGAGTTCCCACAAAAATCCCACTGTGAAAATACGTGGGGATTCTGGCCATCTGAGTGAGATGGAAGGCAGCCAGAAATGCAGAGTTCCTTTTAAAGGGCCCATGCACAGACTCTCACTCACGAGCACTCACTCTGGGTTCTGGGGGAGGGACAGCAGCTCAGGAGGTGCCAGAGACACACAGGGAAAAACTGAGTTGTGTGGATTTAGTGTAAGAGCTGAAAGACAGCCACTATTGTCCTTTTGTTGAGTCCTCTTCCTGTGTAGCCCCTCTGTGCTGAGTGCACACAGCCAAATGTGGAGCTGCATTGGCCTGGTAAGATGCATTCATTTCACCCCTGTGACTCCCTGAGACCCCCCCGACCACCACCACCACACACAACTGGCAAATTGCTGGTGGCAGTTTTGTTGCTAGGCAACTAGCCTAACCCCATGTTCTCAGTAAGGGGCTTTTTCAGCAGCAATCAACAGACCTTGCCTCACACACCTTGGGAGACACTTTCGTGGCAGGAAACCAGCCCTGGCCCAAGCTGCAGTACTTCTTTTTTATTTTTTTTAGGTGAGGCAACTCTTGGTTGACCTCACAGATTGCAAGGACCTTGTCAGCTTACAATCTTTATTTTTTATTTTTTATGCCTACAGCATCTGGTCATCTTAGGTGGTCTCCCATCTAAGTACTAACCAGGCCTGACTCTGCTTAACTTCTGAGATCAGACAGGATCGGGCTTTTTCAGGGTAGCATGGCCATAGACAAGCTGCAGTATTTCTTGACTAAATATCTAAGGTGTGTGGGCCCAAGGTAGACAGTGGCAGGCCTCAGCATATTCTGAGACATTTGCTAGTGTCCACAGGCTAAGCACTGGCACCAAATCTGCATCTATACTAACCTGGGAAGCACGACTTGCCCCATCCTCGGGCCTCTCTGGAATCCTGCCCCATCTAATTCGAGTACCACCTGAGGTTCCATCAGCTCTTGAGTCTTACAGGCAGCCAGCAGACAGCTTCAGACATTGGGGTGTCCTAGGCCTTTTGCTGAGCTGCCCCAGGCCCGGTGGCAGCTGGCCTTGGTTCAATGCATGCACCCAGGTCCAGCACAGACAGTGACCAAGAACAGACAGCTTTGTAGCTCCTACCAGTTAGCCCTGAGTTGGTCATAGGCAGCAGCTGAACTTCACCTGCAAGAAAGCCCCTCTCAAGAGGCTCCAGAAGAAACACACCAGGAGCCTGGTGTTAGACCTCTACAGAGAACCGTCTAATTAGCCACACAAGTGGCACAAACAAAGGGTGATCTCAACAGGCACGCAAGCCCATTGGGGCAAATCTCACTCCGTGGGGTCAGCCCCCAAAACAGCATCTCATATGTTGTGGGCATGACCAATTCTCGCAGCCAATCAGCCTGAGAGTCAGTCCCACCCACTGATGTGCCAACAGCAATCAAGGCTCAACTGTAACTGGAGGACACACACAACCAAGGGACACTCCCGCAGCACCTGGCACAGGTGATCAGAAGGATTGTGCCACTGAGTCACACAGGGCACCTACTATATAAGGTCACTAGGCTAAAACTGGGAGACATAGCATTTCTACTTAATACATAGAAGTGAACACAGAGAGGCAGCCAAAGTGAGGAAACAAAGAAACTTGTCCCAAATGAAAGAACAGGAGAAAAATCCAGCAAAATAACTAAGTGAAATAGGAGCGAGCAACTTACCAGATACATAAAGCAAAACACTAGTTATAAGGATGCTCAATGAACTTAGGAGAAGAATAGATGATCTCAGTGAGAATTTCAACATAGACAGTAAGCATAAAAAAGAACATAGAAACCATAAGAAAAAAACAGTCGGAAATCAAGAATACAATAACTGCAAAGAATAATACACTAGAAGGAATCAACAGTAGATTAGATGAAACAAAGGATCAAATAAACTATTTGGGAGACAAGGTAGAAGAAAACATAAAATCAAAACAACAAAAAGAAAAGATAAATAAAAAAATAAGGATAGTTTAAGGGACCTCTAGGACAACATCAAGCATAACAGCATCCACATCATAGGGGTGCCAGAAGGAGAAGAGAAAAAGTGAAAGATTGAGAACCTATTTGAGGAAATAATGACTGAAAAATTCCCTAATCTGGTGAAAGAAATACACATACAAGTCCAAGAAGCACAGAGTCCTAAATAAAATGAACCTAAACAGAACCACAACAAGACACAGCATATTTAAAATGCCAAAGGTTATAGACAAAGAGAGAATTCTAAAAGCACCAAGAGAAAGGAAGTTAGCTACTTACAAGGGTACTCCCATAAGAATGTCAGTTGATTTCTCAGTAGAAACTTTGCAGGCCAAAAGGGATAGGCGTAAAATATTCAAAATAATGAAAAGCAAGGACCTACAACCAAAACTGACCCCTAGCAAGACTATCAATTAAAACTGAAGGAAATATAAAGAACTTCCCAGACAGGAGAAAGCTAAAGGAATTCATCTCCAGAAGCCAATACTACAAGAAATGTTGAAGAGACTTCTTTAAGAAGAGGAAGAAAAGAAAAAAAATAAATATAAATAATAAAATGGCAATAACTACGAACCTATCAATAACCACTTTAAATGTAAATGGGTTAAATGATCCAATCAAAAGACATAGGGTAGCTGAATAGACAAGAAAACTAGACCCATGCATATGCTGTCTACAAGAGATCCACTTCATATCAAAAGACAGGCACAGGCTAAAAGTAAAGGGGTGGATAAAAATATTTCATGGAAATAGAAATGAAAAAAGCTGGGGTAGTCATACTTACATCAGACAAAATAGACTTTAAATAAAAAGATATAACAAGAGACAAAGAGAGACACTACATAAGAATAAAGGAATCAACCCGACAAGAGGATGTAACTCTAGTAAACATTTATGCACTCAAGATAGGAGCACCTAATTTATAAAGCAAATATTGACCTACATAAAGGGAGAGATCAACAGTAATGTAGTCATAGTAGAGAATTTTAATACCCCATTGACATCGGTGGATAGATTTTACAGAAGAAAATCAACAAGGAAACAATAGGCTGAAATGACACACTAGACCAGATGGATTTAATTATGTTTTTAGAGTGTTTCACCCCAAAGCAGCAGAATATGCATCTTTTCAAGCGCACATGGAACATTTTCCAAGGTAGAGCACATATTAGGTCACAAAAAAAGTCTCAGTAAATGTAAGAAGACTGAAATCATATCAAGTGTCTTCTCCAACCACAATGGCATGAAATAGAAATCAATTACAAGAAAAAAAAAACACACAAATACATGAAGTCTAAATAACATGTTACTAAACCTTCTTATACCATACACAATAATAAACTCAAAATGAATTAATGACTTAAATGTAAAAACTAAAACCATAGAACTAGAAGAAAATATAGGCAGTAAACTCTCTGACATTACTTTTAGTAATATTGTTTCTGATATATCTCTCGAGCAAGGGAAACAAAAGAAAAAATAAACAAATGAGACTATATCAACTAAAAAGGGTTTGCAGAGCAAAGGAAACCATTAACAAAATTAAAAGACAACCTACTGAATGGAAGAAGATATTTACCAATCACCAATCATCAGAGAAATGAAAATTAAAACCACAATGAGATACCACTTGTCAGAATGGCATCATCGATAAATCAAAAAACAAGTGTTGTCCAGGATGTGGAGAAAAGGGAACCCTCATGCACTATGTGTAGGATTGCAAATTGGTGCAACTACTATAGAAAACAGTTTGGAGGTTCTTCAAAAAATTAAAAATAAAACTATCATATGACCAAAGAATTCCACTTCTGAGTATTTATCTGAAGAATTCAAAACACTAATTCAAAAAGATATATTGTGGGTGCCAGGCCTGGCTGGTCCCAGGTCTGGCTGTGATCCAGGCTCACAGCTAAGAATAGGACCCTGGATTTAGAATGTTCCACTAGTGTAGTAGGGTGCCTGTGTCTAACATATGTAAACATAATTCAGCTTACTGTATTACACATGTGCTCCCCTGGGGAGCAGAAGAAGAGCAGGAGCAGAAGCACATTCCCTGCAATAGAACCGTGCTCCCTACAGTAAAGTTGGTGCCTGTCATTTCATTCTCATGTCAGCCCCTTTTGCATTCTTCCAACTGGGCATCTTACCACCAAAACCTTCACTTCTCAATCAGCTCAGCACTGACACACATGCATCCCTATGTTCACTGCAGTACTATTCACAATAGCCAAGATATGGAAGTAACCTAAGTGTCTATTAATAGACGATTGGATAAAGAAGTTATGGTACATGTATGGTACATGTAGAATATTACTCAGCCATAAAAAAAATATGAGATCTTACCATTTTCAATGACATGGATGAACCTAAGGGTATTATGCTAAATGAATCTACGGAACAAAATAAATGAACAAACAAAATAAAAATAGACTCAAAAATACAGAGAACAAACTGGCAATTGCCAGATGGAAAGGGGTGTTGGTGGGTTGAGTGAAAAGATCAAGGGATTAAGAAGTTCAAATTAGTAGTAAGAAAATAGTCACGGGGATGTGAATTACAACATAGGGAATATAGTCAATAATATTGTAATAATTATGTATAGTGCCAGAGGGGCACTAGACTATTCTGCAGGATCACTTTGTAAATTACATAAATGTCTAACCACTATGTGGTACACCTAAACCTGATATAAAATATTATTGAATGTCAACTCTAATTGAAAAATAACAATTAAAAAAACAAACAAAAAACAAAATAAAAGAATACAATCTTTTGTAATTTGTTATAGTTTGTTAAGAAGGAAAAGAAGTTGTAAAAACATATGTTGTAAAATATTTTAAATAAGGTATCGGTATGTATATATGGAGCAGAAAACTACTTGACATTTTACTAGTGTTATTAAATCTGCTTCAATACCTATTTCTTGAATTTTCTTCTAAGTTTTCCCTGTCCTTATTCCAATCATAATATTTCAGCTTCAGCGATATTTGTTTGGCTTAAAGAGGGAACCATATGAAGATTTTCCCCCTATATTGTTGAATGGGTAATACAGGTGGAAAAGTGCCAATGAGTGAGTGTCTTTAAGAAGAATAGAAAGAAGCTTGATAAAGTGAAGGAGAGATTTCTCAAAAGACCGAGATCTTCAGATGACTCTTGAAGAGTTGCTCCAGAAGTCTTTAATAATATTTGTGACTTAATCCTCCTAGAGTCAATGTGGGGAGGTATGACAAAGTTTGGAATGATGAGCATCCCAGAGGTAACCCGTGAAGGGCCAAGACTAGAGGGGATTTGCTGAATCCTGAAGGCTATGGGCTGCATTAGACTCCAAAGACCTTTTCACAATTGTTACTCAAGGGAAAGAGAGGTAGGAAGCTCCAATAAGAACTAAGACATAACTTCACACTAGCCTGATTGGTCGAGGGCTCAAAACAGATTTAATTTTGTTTTTAAATGAGTTAACATAAACATTTTTGAAGGTTAGTTTATATATAAACATAATTACATAGTATTATTACATTTTTATTACAATGTATAATTATTAAAATTATAATTATATGTAAATATATTATAATTACACATATAAATATGTTTAAAAGAGATAACTGGAAGGGTACAGAATGATCTGGTAATGAGAGTTACTTTGGAAGAGAAAAAGGAATACTGAAGGGAAAGGGAGAATTATCAATTTTTATTTTACTCCTTTCTGAATTGAGTTAGATACAGTGAGCTTAAAATATTTTGTTATTAAAAATGAAACAGCATCAATGATGCTAACACTCACAGTAGTCAATTCAGCATTCTGAGGACCAACCCTCAGTCCATTTTAGCCTTTCCCACTGGCTCCACTCTTCAAGGCCTTTTTATTTCTGAAAAAAAATCCACCAAATTATTGGTTTTCTCTACTGTTTCACTTAGTTATTGAATGTCGATTATTTCTGACTTCAATCCTGTAAGGATAACTTTTTTTCATACAATACCAATCCACCCAGTTACAAGCCTCATAGTCACTTCTTCTAGACAATGCATTCAAGACCTGACCACTAACATCCCTGTTGAGCCTCTGTCTATCACAATAGCCAACTGGGATTCTAGTTTCTGAGAGTAGTGGTACAGTTTGGTGATCATCATATACTTTCTTCAAAATGTGTAGGAAAGACATAAGAAGGAAATAAATGATCTATTTTTATGGTAGATATTTATGGAAGTAGTTTAATTTTAAAGTTAAGCACAATATGTCTATAAATAGATTAAGAGGATTTGGGGTTAAATACATTATCTAGAAAGTTGACCAGCCTGAAGCACAGTTGCCTTCTTGTCTCTGTCCTGTTCACCATCCTTCCCCCAAAATCAAATGCAGAACACTTACAATTCTCTCAGAGTAATCTGTGTTCTCAGATAATTACTCACTTATCACCTTTAGCTCCAAAATGGCTTCTTCGAAATCAGTTTCTTTTTTAAAAAGACACATGTACATTCCATTGTTTGAGACCTAGACACTGCAGATTCTCACAGCTACTCTTCCCTCGGTGATGTAATCTTTCACCAGCTCTCCCTTTGAAATCTACCAGCTGTTTTCGCATCTGCTCCATTCCATCTTGATACATGTACACAGCATCTGAGAACTGGGAGCGGAACCACCACAGCTCCATGTTCTCCACGCTCATGTCCGGTGACACACAGCAGGGCAGTGTGGTGTCTGCACCCAGCATGGCCACAATGGGCTCTGAGGAGCCAATGACCAAGAATGAAACTGTGGAATAGAGCCATCAGTGACAAGAATATCAGCATTTTAGAACACAATATCATTACTGGCCCAGTAAAGATCCATAAACGTACTCTCATTCATACAGCCATGATTTGCCACACACATTCAGGCTGAAGATGGTAGTGGACAAGACAAAGAGTATTTCTATGTTTCCAGAGATTATAATCAACAGGGTCATTTCATATTAAGCAAATGATTTTTTAAAATGCAATAGTGGTAAATTCTATGGAGGAGGAGAGAAGAGTGCTGGAAAATCATGAAACTAGAGTTTTTAATCAGGTCTTGGGCATCAAAAAATGCATTCCTCATGAAACTGAGACCTGAATGAATTAGAAGGCATTAGTGAAGTAATTCTATCTGATCCTTCTCTCTAAAATAATCATTGAATGACTAATTGCCCTTGTGGGTAAATGAATGGGTAAATAAATCATTATATAAAAATAAAGGATTTAGAATTAACCCAGGTATATATGAAAAGTAATGAAGTGATTTAGTATTTCTATTCAGAGAACAAGAAAATTCAGGTATAGAGTATAAAATATTCTCACCTGAGCTCCACATGGACACTTGGAGAAGCAGGATAAAGATGCCTCTTGGCAGAGAGAGGTCCAGGGAAGCCATCATCTTTCCCAGAGCAGAGAACAAAATGACACAGAGGAAGGTCCTGAAAACAGCTGGAAGAAAGACAAAAATGGGACCCACAGGTAGAAACTAAGTTATAACTAAGGCGTTTCACAGTGCTTCTAAGAAATGGCCTCTTTTAGCTCTCAAGCTACTATAGTGTCTCTCTTAGGGAATATCAAGGAAGTCTTTGACACACACACACAAAAGACCCTTTTTTTCCCTTTTCCAAGGAAACAGTCTTGTTCCATCTCAACAGTCATGTTCTGCGATAATAAATCTGTCCACAATCTCTCTAAATTCTTATTCGAGAATAACATTTTGTCCAATGGACAGAGAGGAAGCAAAGAGCAGCTGCTGAAAAGAGACGATTTTAGCCCACATATTATTTGGCCTTAACAAATTCTCTCCCCACACATTCCTATATGATGAAAGAGCAGATATAACTTGAACGGTCCTCTGTCAACCCCCAGGATTCTTGCCATATTTCCTCACTTCTCTCCCTCATGCTCATCACCCACAAAATGCAGCAGTCACATCTTTTAAATTCTTATAGAGATGAAGGCACCCTGGAACTTTCTCATCCTCACTGCTGCAGAAATGAGTGTTCTGCCATTCTTCCCAGTTACCTGCTCTCAGCTGCCCACAGGTCTCTCCTATGAGACTTGCTTGAAGATGCCAGGGGAGTACCAGATGTTAGAAAATTTGAGGTAAAGGAAGAAGCCTGGGTGGTCTTTTAAAGGGTTTCAGAAAGTTAGGAGAAAGACAGCCCCTGAATAGGAACCTTTTGGCCATGCACTTCTCTTTGGTAACTCTGACATATTCAAAACTGAAAGTAAAATAAGAAATGGATAGAGAACTTTGACCTGGCATGGATAATAAATCTATCTAATTATTACATACTTACAAGGTATAGAGAGGATTTTAAAAAGTGATTTCTTTCTTTCTGAGAAGTATATTATCCAAATTATTACCATTGGTATTAGAACTTGATTGCCTGAGTTAAATTCTGGTAAGGCTACTTACAAGTTTATGATCTTGAGTAAGTTCTACAACTTCTTTGTGTCTATTTCCTCATCTGACAATGAGTTTAATTATACTACCTATCTCAACTTTTGCATGAAGATTACATGAATTAATATACATAAAGCACTTAGAAGTGTGTGAGTAACTTTTAAATTCTGTGTATTGTTAGCAATTTTTATTTTATTTTATGTTTTTTATGTTTATTGGGGTAACATTGGTTAATAAATTATATAATTTTCACGTATACATTACAAATTGATATCTATATATTCTATTGTGTGATTACCACCCAGAGTCCAGTTTTCTTCAGCTACCATATATTTGATCCCATTTACCCACTTCACCCTTCCCCACCCCCCTATATTTGACCCCCTTTGCCCTGTCTACCTCTTCCCTCATCCCCCACACCCTACTCTCTGGTAACCACATTGTCCATGTCCCTGAGTCTCTGTTTGTCCTGATCATTTACTGCTTTTAGGTTTATATCCCACATGTAAGTGATATCATGTGGTTATCAACTTTTTCTGTCTGCTTTATTTCACTTAGCATGATTACCTCGAGGTCCATCCAGGTTGTCACAAATGGCAGTATTTCATCTCTTCTTATGGCTGAGTAATATTCCATTATATATATGTACCACTGCTTCTTTAGCCAATCATCTATCATAGGACACTTCAGTTGCTTCCATGTCCTCTTGGCCACCGTGAATAATGCTGCTATAAACATCAGTGTGCAAATATGCTTTTGGATATGGATTTTCAAGACTTTGGGGTAATTACCCAGTAGAGGGATTGCTGGATCATATGGTAGATCAATTCTTAGTTTTTTGAGGAACCTCCATACTGTTTTCCATAGCAGCTGTACTGATTTGCCAGCAGTGTATGAGGGTTTCTTTTTCTCCTCATCCTCTCCAACATTTGTTATTAACTTGTTCTGCTGATTATAGCTATTCTAACTGGTATGAGATGGTATCTCATTGTAGTTTTGATTTGCATTTCACTAATAGCTATCAGTGTTGAGTATCTTTTCATATATTTGTTGGCCATTTGTATGTCCTGGGGAGAAGTGTCTGTTCAGGTCCCCTGTCCATTTTTTGATTGGATCATTTTTGTTGTTGTTGTTGTAATTGAGTCATATGAGTTCTTTGTATATTTTGGATATTAGACCCTTATCGAAGATGTTGCTTGCAAATATATTTTCCCATTTGGACGGTTGTCTCTTTACCTTGTTGAAGATTTCTTTTGCTGAGCAGAAGCTTTTTAGTTTGATGTAGTTCTATTCATTTATTTTTGCTTTTACTTCCCTTATTTTTGAGGTCAAATTCATAAAATCCTCTTTAGGTCCAAGGTCCATGAGTTCAGTTCCTATGTTTTCTTCTATGCATTTTATTGATTCCAGTCTTATATTCGGGTCCTTAATTCATTTTGAGTTACTTTTGGTGTATGGTGATAGACAACAGTCTAGTTTCATTCTTTTGCAGGTGGCTTTCCAGTTTTCCCAGCACCATTTATTGAAGAGGCTTTCCTTTCTCCACTGTATGTTTTTGGCTTCTTTGTTGAAAATTATTTGCCCATATAAATATGGGTTTACTTCTGGACTCTCGATTCTCTTCCACTGGTCCATGTGTTTTGCTTCCAATACCATGCCGTTTTGATTATTGTCTCTTTGTAGTATAATTTGAAGTCGGGCAGAGTGATGCCTCCAGCCTCGTTCTTTTTTCTCAGGATGACTTTGGCGATTCGGGGTCTTTTGTGCTTTCATACAAATCTGATGATTTTTTCTTCTATTTCTTTAAAAAATGCCAATGGGATTTTGATGAAGATTGCATTAAATCTGTATAACGCTTTAGGTAATATGGTCATTTTAACTATGTTGATTCTTCCAGTACAAGAACACAGAATATCTTTCCATTTCTTTGTATCTTCTCTGATTTCTTTTAATAGGGTCTTGTAGTTTTCATTATATAGGTCCTTCACATGTTTCATTAAATTTATTCCTATGCATTTTATTCTTTTTGCTGCAATTGCAAAAGGAATTATTTTTTCCACTTCATTTTCTGATGCTTCATTATTAGAGTATAAAAACGCTATGGATTTTTGAATGTTGACTTTGCAACCAGAGACTTTACTGTATTTACTTATTGTTGCTAGTAGTGTTCTTGTGGAGTCTTTAGAGTTTTCTATATAGAGAATCATATCATCCGCAGAGAGTGACATTTTGACTTCTTTGTTTCCTATTTGCATGCCTTTTATATCTTTCTCTTGTCTGATTGCACTCGCTAGTACCCGCCAACTGTGGCGATAGTGGACGGCTTTGTCTTGTTCCTGATCTTAGAGGGAAGGTTTTTAATTTTTCACTGTTAAGTATAATGTTGGCTGAGGGTTTGTGTTATATGGCCTTTATTATGTTATGGTACTTTCCTTCTATACCAATTTTGTGAAGTGTTTTGATCATAAATGGATGCTGTATCTTGTCGAAGGCTTTTTCTGCATCTATTGATATGATCATATGATTCTTATTTTTTAATTTGTTTATGTGCTGTGTCACATTAATTGATTTCCATATGTTGGACTCTCCCTATGCCCCTGAGATGAAGCCCACTTGATTGTGGCATATAATCTCTTTAATATGTTGCTGTATTCGGTTTGCTAGTATCTTATTTAGGATTTTTGCATCTGTGTTCATGAGAGATATTGGTCTGTAGTTTTCTTTTTTTGTGTTATCTTTACCAGGTTTTGGTATCAGCGTAATATTGGCATCATAAAATGAGTTGGGAAGTATTGCCTCCTCTTCAATTCTTTGGAAGAGTTTGAGGAGAATAGGTATTAAATCTTCTTTGAATGTTTGGTAGAATTCACTGGTGAAGTCATCTGGTCCTGGACTTTTACTTTTTGGTAGGTTTTTGATGATTGTTTCAATTTCCATACTGCTGATCGGTCTATTTAGATTTTCCAGTTCTTCTTGTTTCAGTCTAGGAAGATTGTATTTTTCTAAGTACTGGTCCATTTCTTCTAGGTTATTAAATTTGGTATTATATACTTTTTCGTAGTATTCTTGTATGATCCTTTGTATTTCTGTGATATCAGTCATAATTTCCCCTCTTTCATCCCTGATTTTGTTTAATTGTGTCCTTTCTCTTTTCTTTAGTGAGTCTAGTCAGGGATTTGACAATTTTATTAACCTTCTCTAAGAACCAGCTCTTTGTTGCATTTATCTTTTCTATTGTTATTTTGTTTTCAATTCTTTATTTCTGCTCTAATTTTGGTGATTTCTTTCCTTCTGCTGACTTTAGGCTTCATTTGTTCTTCTTTTTCTAGTATTTTAAGATGAAGTGTTATGTTGATTTCTTGGAGTTCGTTCTTGTTTTTGGAGATAGGCCTGTAATGGTATGATCTTTTCTCTTATGACCGCTTTTGCCATGTCCCAAAAGTTTTGCTATGTTGTACTATCATTGTCATTCATTTCTATGTTTCTCTTGATCTCTCTTTTTATTTCTTCCCTGACCCAGTTATTCTTCAGTAGCATGTTGTTTAATCTCCATGTATCTGTGGTTCTTCCTGATTCCTTTTTGCAATTGATCTCTAGTTTCAAAGCATTATGATCAGAGAATATGGTTGGTATAATTTCAACCCTCTTATATTTGTTGTGGCTCTCTCTGTGTCCCAGTATGTGGTCGATTCTTGAGAATGTTCCATATGCACTAGAGAAGATAATATATGCAGCTGTTTTAGGATGGAAGGTTCTGTATATGTCCATTATGTCCAGTTGGTCTAATGTGTCATTTAAGGATGTGATTTCCTTATTGATTTTCTGTTTGGATGATTTGTCCATATCTGACAGTGGGGTATTTAGATCCCCTACTACGGTAGTGTTTTGGTCTGTTTCTCCCTTTAGTTCTGTTAGTAATCGCTTTACATATTTCAGGGCTCCCTAAATGGGAGCATAGATGTTAATAAGTGTTATGTCCTCTTGGTGCATGATTCCCTTTATCATTATGAAGTGTCTCTCATTATCTTTCTTTACCTTTTTATTTTGAAGTCTATTTTCCGATATTAGTACTGCTACTCCTGCTTTTCTCTGAATGCCATTTGCTTGAAATATCATTTTCCACCCTTTTATTTTGAGCCTATATTTGTCTTTGGAGCTGAGATGTGTCTCCTGGAGGCAGCATATGGTTGGTTTTTGTTTTTTGATCCATTCTGCAACTCTGTGCCTTTTTATTGGTGAGTTCAGTCCATTTACATTTAGAGTGATTGTTGAAATATGAGGTCTTCTCATAGCCATTTTATGTTTTGCTTTCTGGTAGCTCAGTGTTTCCATTGATTCCTTGTCCTTGTGTTTCTGGTTTCTTTATTTTGGTTGACTTTTGTGGGTCTTGCCTCTGGTTCTTCTTGTTTTATGGTATATACTTCAGTTCTGAATCTTTGGTGTGTGGTTACCATTACAAATATGTAAAGGATAGTTATATATATACAGTCGTGCATTTTCTTCTGCACATGCCTTATCTCCTTTCTCCTTTTCAAATTTGGATCTTTGAATGCTCCACTTTTCAGTCATTGTTATCTCAATTTTTCCCTATGTATGCTTAACGTTCATTACTAACTCATTATAACAATTCTCTTCTTATTATTTAAGCTTATAATGCCCTGTTCTTAGTAAAATTTGCACTCTTCTGTTTCTATTTGCCTGATAGTCACTTTACTCTTAATTATGTATTTTTTTTTCTTTTGTTATTTTGTTTTAATGAGCTGACACCTTTCAGTATTTCCTGAGGTGCAGGCCTCAGTAGTGGAGAATTCCCTCAATTTTTGTATGTCTGGAAAGGTCTTAATTTCTCCTTCATATCTAAAGGAGACCTTAACCGGATACATTATTCTAGGTTGGTAGTTCTTTTCACTTAATAGTTAAATATTTGATTCCATTCCTTATTGGCTTGTAAGTTTTGTGCTGAGAAGTCCAACAATAATCTAATGGGTTTATCTTTATAAGTTACCATTGTTTTCTCCCCGGCTGCATTGAGAATTCTGTCTTTGTCGTTGATTTTTGATAACTTTAATACCATGTGTCTTGGTGAAGACCTTTTTGGATTGAGATAATTGGGTGGTCTGTTGACTTTTTGAATTCCAAGCTCCAGCTCATTCCTTAGATTTGGGGAATTCTTGTCCACTATTTGTCTGAAAATGCTTTCTAGTCCCTGCTCCTTTTCCTCACATTTGATAATGCTTTTTATTCTTATGTTTTCTCTCCTAATGGTATCAGCTAGTTCTTGTATTTCTCTTTCATTATTTTTCATTCTTCAGTTTCTCTCTTCTTCCTTCTGATTTATTTCTAGAGTTCTGTCTTCGATATTACTGATCCTTTCCTCCATTTGGTTGACACCATTTCCCAATCTTGCTATTTCATTTTTCAACTCTTGCAGTGTGTTCTTCATCTCTAGAAGTTCTTTTGGTTCCTTTTGAGGGTTTCAATCTCCTTGCTCTGCTCATCTAGTTGTTTTTACAATTACTGAAATTGTTGATTTGAGTTGTTTTGAATCTCATTGAGTTTTTTTAGAAGTGCCATCCTGAACTCTCTGTCATTTAAGTCACATATTTCTATGTCTGTAAGCATATTTTCTGGAGATTTTTCTCTTTCTTTCTGAGATGGCGTGTCACTTTGGTTGTTCATGGTGTTTAATGGGCTATTTCTCCACCTGGGCATTAATAGAAGTGTATTCTGTTGTTTTTCCAGAAGAAAGATTTATTATATAAAGGTCTCTCTTTAGGCTGCTGCAAAGAAGGGGCTTTTTTTTGGTTTCCAGTAGGTGGCATATAAGCCTCTTGGATCCCTGCTTTATATAAAGACTAAATGTGTTTTTTATTTTCTTGTAGATATTTAATCACACTTGCTACTCTCAGTTGCAGTCCCTGTCAGTGTTAACAACAGTTTCGGTAGCGTTTGCTCAGATTCCTCTTGGGCTCCACGGTGATCAGTCTCAGAGGGTATGTGAGAGGAGCCCTCCGAGTTGGGAGTTTGGAGCTGCAGCTCAGCCTCAGTTTTAGAACCTGGGCCAGTGAAAATCAACGTAACTCTGGCTTCTATATTCTTCCCAGTCCACCTCCCAACACTCAGAGTTCTGACCTGTGGTAGCTCTTATGTGCATGTCCTATGCTCAGACATGCTGGTGTGCAGTTTAGATGTTTTTGTTGAGTTTTAGATGTTCAGCTTATTGTTGTTTCAAGGAGAGAGATCTGAGGACATCTCTCACTCTATCATGTTTTTAACGCTCCAAACCTTCCTTTTTTTTAATTAAAATTTTATTTGTTCTCCTATCTGATTGCTCTCTCAGACTGAGCTATATAACCTAAGTGAAGTAGAAATCTAGTAACTGTTCAGTGATATGACCAATTATAGACAGCCACACCAGGTAACTTCAACCATGAGTAATTTTTCTGTCTTTTGATAAAACTATCAAGAGAGTTGATGAACATGCATTAGCCTTTGTACCATTTAGACATGAATTCTCTTTATTCCTTTGTAACACTGGTCAGAGTCCCTGGTTCCAGCATCTCACATCTTCCTCTTGATTTATTCCCTTATTTTGATAGAACATCTCTTCCAGTAGCTTTCTTGCCTGGCCCTACCAGAGCCGCTGGAGCTAGCAATTTTTATTTTAATGTTTTGCTTAATTTACCTCAGTATATCTGCCATTCTTTTTTTCTAGTTTATTTTTTCCAGTTTGATTGAGATACAATTGACATATAACATCTGCCAGTTAGGCCCCTCTTTTCATTAGACAAGGAATTAAAAATACATTCATACTTTCTGACTCTTTCTTCCAGACATAGAAATTTCCTCCACCAACATAATATCCATCTTGACCAGGATGAAATAAAAACAGTATAAAATTTTAAAGATAACTCCCTGAAACTTTTCATCTCCCTTCTATGCTGTAAAAAATAAGAAGAGATAAGGATGAAATTGCTGTTCTCTGTCTTCAGAATTTATTTTTGTTTTGAAGATTCTTTAAGTCCTGGGAATTCTAGAATAATTGTTTTTCTTATTTAGAATGACAGAAAGAATTTTAAAAGCCCTAATTTACATTTTTTGAAATTCTGGATCTAAGATTGAACATCTATATATGATTTATAAGAAAGAGTAAAACAAAAAATAAACAACTACAAACCAGAAATAGTCTCAAAGTCTGACAAAATTATAGATATGGTCTGTGTTTCTGTTTTTCTGCCAATACCATGCTGTTTTGATTATTGTCACTTGGTAGTACTATTTGAAGTCAGGCAGTTTCATACCTCTGATCTTGTTCTTTTTTCTCAGGATTGCTTTGGCTATTCAAGGTCTTTTGTGATTCCATACAAATCTGATGATTTTTGTTTTATTTCTTTAAAAAATGTCATTTGGATTTTGATGGGAATTGCATTAAATCTGTATATTGCTTTGGGTAATTAGGGCCATTTTTAACTATGATTCTTCTAATCCATGAACGCAGAATATCTTTCCATTTCTTTGTGTCTTCTTCCATTTCCTTTAATAATGTCTCATAGTTTTTAGTATATAGGCCCTTCACATCCTTTGTTAAGTTTATTCCTAGGTATTTTTTCCTTTTGTTTAAATTGCAAAAGGAATTGGTTTTTGTTGTTGTCGTTCATTTCTTTTTCTAAAATTTCACTTTTAGTGCATAGGTATGGCAATGAATTTTTGTACATTAATTTTCTATTCTGCAACTTTCCTGTATTTGTTTATTGTTTCTAACAGTTTGTGTGTGTGGAGTCTTTAGAGTTTTCTATATAAAGAATCACATCATCTGTGAAAAGTGATAATTTGACTTTTTCATTCCAAATTTGGATACTTTTGATTTCTTTCTCTTGCTTGATTTCTCTAGCTAGGACTTCCAATACTATATTAAATAAGAGTGGTGAGAGTGGGCATCCTCATTTTGTTTCTGATCTTAGAGGAAAAGATTTCAGTTTTTCACCATTAAGTATGACATTAGGTGCGGATTTGTCATACATAGCCTTTATTATGTTGAGGTACTGGACTTCTATACCAATTTTATTCAGTGTTTTGATCATAAATGGACATTACATCATGTCAGATGCTTTTTTAAAATAAAACATTCAAATAAAAATCATTCAAAGAAACAAGTTTGCTCTTTCAAATAGAGACATTCATTAAGACCATATAACTTTCAAGGATTTCATGGATCTAACAACATACAATAAAACAAAAAAATGCAAAATCAGTTGGAAACTCAAAAAGAAATTGATAATCATATTAATCAGAAATGAACAGAACTATTATAGAACATATAAGTGAAGTGATAGAGATTTTAAATAAATAAATAAATAAAAACTATGCTATATCAAATCTTTTATTTTATGACTTGTCAGGATTTAACAATTTCTCTTAATTTTGATTACTACAAATCCATTTTGGACAATTAAGAAGGATTAATAGAATGACTCAGTGTGACACTTATTTAAGCCCTTCCTCCACTGTGCTCAGAGTACCAAACTTTTCCCAGGTCTGCCTATATAAATAAATACTAAGGTATCTGTCACCAGCACAGGAAAGTCACACAGTCTCCCTGGAGACAACTACTCTGTTGGAAGATCCTACCAGAAAAAGAAGAAAACAGATCAAGTCAGCAGGTGACTCCTCCATTCCTAGGTGGTTAAATTCAACAGACAACATTTGCCAAACCTCTTATCTTCCTCTTACTTCAACTCAAATAAGAGTGACCACCCAGGGTAGGTCACACAGATCAGTTTTTGAGGTTTTTGCTGCTTATTTGTTTGTTTATTTGGAGCTCTAAAACCACAAGAATTCATGTATAAATGATCCGGGTTTTTTCATCTTTTTTGACGTGCCCTTTCAGTAAACACAGATCAGAGGTACCTATTCCTTCTCCCTACTCCAAGCCCCTGCATTCATACCAGCAAACTTTACTCTATATAAGAGCAGTTTGCTAAGGAGAAAATTTCTGATTTCTTGCTTGTCCAGAACTTTCTCTCTCTCTCTCTCTCTTTCCCAACTCCCATCCCACACCCCCTCCTCCTTACATTTAAGTGTTAGCTTTGTTATTAGGTAACACTCAGAAAAGTAAAAGCTATGTTCTATTGTTTTTAGCAATAAATGTTGAATGACAGATGTATGGTGTACTTTGGAAGCTTTGAGGTTTTTGCTGCTTATTTGTTTGTTTATTTGGAGCTCTAAAACCACAAGAATTCATGTATAAATGATCCGGTTTTTTTCATCTTTTTTGACGTGCCCTTTCAGTCTAGGGACCTAGTTCTTTCCTCTAATTCCCTTCTTTCTATTCTGAAAATCCTATTAGATGAATGTTGAAATTCTGGATCTGTTGTGCTTAACTCAGCTATGTTTCCTAAATTATGTCTCTTTGATTTAATGTACTATAATCTGGGAGAATCCAGTAACTCAATTTTCTAGCTCGATATTTTTTTTTCTGTGGATGACATTTTTTCACTTCCTTCACTTTTGATTAAATTTATTGGGGTGACATTGGTTAATAAAATTATATATGTTTCAAGTGTACAATTCAATAATACATCATATGTATAGCACATTGTGTGGTCAGCTCAATATTTTGATCTTCAGTGGTATCTGCTCTGACCCTCCAATTTGGTTACTATTTTAAGCCAGTAATTTGTTCGCAAGAATGTTTATTGTTTTTTTAATGCTACATCTCCTACAAATGAATCTTTCTATTTATAACTCATATATTTATTTAAAAATCTGTCTATGTACACATTATTTTTTACTTTTTCATGTTAGAAAAATCTAAGTAAAAATAATAGGTAGAAATTCCCATATTTATACCAGTCAGAAATACACTATTATTTTTTGTTTTTTTATGTCTACTTTTCATATTTCTTAAACAAATAGAGTCATATTGTTTACACTGTTTAAAAAACTGCTTTTGAAATCAATAATATTTTGTAGTTCTCTCTCTCTCTCTCTCTCTCAATCTCTCTAAACAACAAACACTGATATGTACTTAATGTAATTTAATCAAAATATTTCCCACAGATTAATTGACTTAATTCAAATAATTCTTTATTAACGGGGAAAATATCTAAGATGTTTACATAAATTTTTAAAATTTATTTTTCCAGGATTGCTGGAAATGTATATTAATCAATTTACTTTTTGGAATAGAATTAACACACAAACATATATCACAAATTTCAAAGTAAAGAAAAGAGGCAAGTAGTGCTTTCAACTCTTCTCTTTTCCCTGTTAGTTTTCCCTTCCCATTCCCCAATATTTCTGACATAAACCATTACATGGGATCAAAGCCCAAGTGAGACAGGAAGATCTCAAGGAGGAGGGCTGCCCAGCATGGTGTGAATGGACTAGAGTAGAATGAAGAGGGCGTGCATGAGGTGGGAGACTGCCCTGAAGTAAAGTGCAAAAGAATATATTGTACTATATTCAAAGAATGCAATATTGTGCAGCAATAAAAATAAAAACTTATATGCCATATCTAAGAAACAAAAAGAACAAACTAATCTAAAACAGACTCACAAGTATAGAGAACAATCTGGTGATGGCCAGAGGGGAGCAGGGTTGGGAGCTGGGAGAAAAGAGTGAAGGGTAAAAGGAGTACAAATTAGTAGTTGATAATCATGAGGATGGGGAACACAGCATAGGGAATGCAGTCAGCAGTAATGTAATGGCTATGTGTAGAGCCAGAGGGAAGATAGAATAATTGAGAGAATCATTTCATAAACTATATAAATGTTTACCAACGTACTATATACTTAAAACTAATAATAAAATAAAACGAAATACTAAAAAAAAAAGTACTTATGCACACAGCGTGGTTCAATCTCAAAAAAAAATTTGTTTAGCCAAAAAGCCAAACACAAAAGCATACATTCTGTATGATTCCTCTTGTGTGTATTGTTCTGAACTTTTAGAATAGGAAAGACTAAGCTATCATAATTTATAACACACACGGTTTATTTTTTCCTGGATTGTCGTCACTGACAAAAGACGTGAGAAAAATTTTCAAGAGATGAACATGTTCCATATGTTAATAGAAGTGGTGGTTACACAAGTGTAAACATTTGTGAAACCTCATTAAAATGCATTCTAGTGTATGCAAATTATATTTTAATAAATTTAATTTCTTAAAAAGCTGAATGCACCTCATTGTCTCTAGAGAAAAATTTTTAGGATCTCGGTATCCCTTTGGCTAGACTGTTAGTGGCTCCCATATTAATTTTTATGCAATTGCTATTTGTTTCCCTGATTATCTGTAAACCTTGTGTGACACGAAGAAACATGAAGTAAACTTGGAAACAATATGAAATGGAAGGAAATGCCTTTTGAGCACATTCTATGTCTAGCACTGTATAACTGTGTTGTTATTTTTTCTATTCTATTCTTGAGAGCCCTAAGTTTCTTAGAAATACAGCCTTAAGGTCCTCAGCACAGAGCCCTCCATTTCTGACCTCTTATTTTCTCCTGACATGGCTTCCAATGTCAGTTTGGTGTGATAGGAGGAAGACTGTTTTTGTTGGTTTTATTCTTTTTTTTAATTTATTTTGCAATATAATTTTATTTTAAATTATCTTTTAATTTGTATTTTTCAATTAGAGTTGACATAAATAATATTTTACATTAGTTTTAGGTGTACCGCATAGTGAATAGACATTTATATAGTTTACAAAGTGAACTCCCGCCCAATTAGTCTAGTACCCACTTGGCACAATACATAGTTACTACAATATTATTGATTATATTCCTCAGGCTGTACTTCACATTCCCGTGACTATTTTGTAACCACAACTTTGTACTTCTTAATCTCTTGACCTTTTCACCCAGCATCCCCACACCCCTTCCCATCTGGAAATTACCAGTTTGTTCTCTGTATCTATGAAATTGTTTTGTTTGTTTGTTTGTTTGTTCATTTATTTTATTCTGTAGATTTCACATATAAGGGAAATCATATAGTATTTGTCTTTCTCTGTCTGACTTATTTCACTTAGGTTCATCCATGTCATTGTAAATGGTAAAATTTCATTTTCTTATGGCTGAGTAACATTCCATTGTATATATGTACCATAACTTATTTTTTTATTATATTCAGGTGTACAGTATATTGGTTAGACATTTATATAGTTTATGAAATGATTCACTCAACTATTCTATCATTCAACTAGCTCTACACATAGCCATTCAAATACTATTCACTATATTACCTATGCATACTATAAGTCCATGTGATATTTTTAACTATGAATTTGTACTTCTTAAACTCTTCAGGATGACGTCAGAAACATGGTTGAGTGAGAGAAATCCCCAGATCACTCCCCTTGAAACAACAATGAGCTGAACATCTAAAACTCAACAAAATACACCCAGCCTACACACCAGCATGTCTGAGAATGGGATCTGTGCATAAGAGCTATCACAGGTCAGAACCCCAGGAGTCAGGCAGTAGACTGAGAGAAACAAAGAAGCTGCCTCTCACAGCCAGAGCTCCCTGTAGGAAGAGGATGAGGAGAGAAGGTGCAGAGGGTTCCCTGAACAGCCCTGCCTGAGAGAGCTGTGAGCTCTATGCAGAGGCAGTGCCCAGGGATCAGGGCAGAAAGCAGAGAAATGGGGATGTCAAATAAGTGGGGATGATGGATAAGCAACAGTTAATTATTGCCAGCCATGGTTGCAAAATGCAAAGCTAAACCACAGCCCACATACCCCATAGGGACTCTCCCTCTATATCCTCCAAGACAAAACACCATAGAGCTCCAGAGGAATCTGAACGAATGCTACCAAAACTGTCACTAACACTGACAGGGACTGAGACTTAGGGAGTGAGCATGATTGAATATCTATAAGAAAAAAAGCAATATTAAAATTTTATATAAAGCAGGGATCTAAGAGGCTTAGAAGCTTAGAAAACCAAAAGAAAAATGCCTTCTTTGAAACAGGCTAAAGAGAGACCTTTATATAATACATCTTTCTGGAAAAAAAGCAGAATACACTTCCATTATTGTCCAGGTGGAGAAATACTCCATTAAACACCACGAACAATCAAGGTGACAAAGGAGCTCAGAAAGAAAGAAAAAAAATCTCCAGAAAATCTGCTTAAAGACATTGAAATATGTGATTTAAATAACAGAGAATGCAGGATGGTACCTTACAAAAAACTCAGTGAGATCCAAAACAATTCATATCAACAATTCCAGGAACTGAAAAAACAACTAAATGAGTAAAATGAGTTCTTCAGCAAGAAGACTGAAACCCTCGAAAAGAACAGAATAGAACTTCTGGAGATGAAAAACACACTGCAAAAGATGAAAAAAGAAATAGGAAGTTTGGAAAATATAATCGACCAAATGGAGGAAAGGATCAGTGATATTGAAGAAAAAATCTAGAAACAAATAAAAAGGAAGAAGAGAGAAACCGAAGAATAAAAAATAATGAAAGAGAAATACAAGAACTAGCTGATACCATCAGGAGAGGAAACATAAGAATAATGGGCATTCTCAAAGAGGAGGAAAAAGAGCAGGGACCAGAAAGCATTTTCAGACAAATAGTAGATGAGAATTTCCCAAATAAAAAGAATGAACTGGAGCTTAGAATTCATAAATTCGACAAACTACCCAATTATCTCAACTCAAAAAAGCCTTCTCCAAAGAACGATAAATACATAGAGATTAAACAACATGCTACTGAAGAATAACTGGGTCAGAGAAAAAATAAAAAGAGAGATCAAGAGATATATAGAAATAAATGATAATAATAGCACAATATATCAAAACTTTTGGGACATGGCAAAAGCGGTCATAAGGGGAAAGTTCATATCATTACAAGCCTACTTCCAAAAACAACAATGAGCCCAAAAAAACAACCTAATGCTTCATATCAAAAAATTAGAAAAAGGAAGAACAAATGAAGCCTAAAGTCAGCAGAAAGAAAGAAATCATCAAAATTAAAGCAGAAATAAATGGAATTGAAAAAAAAAAATAGAAAAAATACATGCAACAAAGAGCTGGTTCTTTGAGAAGGTTAATAGAATTGACAAATCCCTGGCTAGAGAAAGAAAAAAGAAAAAAAAATGACACAAATAAACAAAATCAAAGATGAAAGAGGGGAAATTATGACTGATATCACAGAAATACAAAGGATCATACAAGAATACTACGAAAAAGTATATAACACCAACTTTAATAACCTGGAAGAAATGGACCAGTACTTAGAAAAATACAATCTTCCTAGACTGAAACAAGAAGAACTGGAAAATCTAAATAGACTGATCAGCAGTATGGAAATTGAAACGATCATCAAAAACCTACCAAAAAGTAAAAGTCCAGGACCAGATGACTTCACCAGTGAATTCTACCAAACATTCAAAGAAGATTTAATACCTATTCTCCTCAAACTCTTCCAAAGAATTGAAGAGGAGGCAATACTTCCCAACTCATTTTATGAGGCAAATACTACGCTGATACCAAAACCTGGTAAGATAACACAAAAAAAGAAAACTACAGACCAATATCTCTCATGAACACAGATGCAAAAATCCTAAATAAGATACTAGCAAACCGAATACAGCAACATATTAAAAAGATTATACGCCACGATCAAGTGGGTATAGGGAGAGCCCAACATATGGAAATCAATTAATGTGACACAGCATATAAACAAATTAAAAAATAAGAATCATATGATCATATCAATAGATGCAGAAAAGCCTTCGACAAGATACAGCATCCATTTATGATCAAAACACTTGATAAAATTGGTATAGAAGGAAAGTACCTTAACATAATAAAGGCCATATAACACAAACCCTCAGCCAACATTATACTTAACGGTGAAAAATTAAAAACCTTCCCTCTAAGATCAGGAACAAGACAAAGTTGTCCACTATCGCCACTGTTATTCGATATAACATTGGGGGTCCTAGCAAGTGCAATCAGACAAGAGAAAGATATAAAAGGCATGCAAATAGGAAACAAAGAAGTCAAACTGTCACTCTCTGCAGATGGCATGATTCTCTATATAGAAAACCCTAAAGACTCCACAAGAACACTACTAGCAACAATAAGTAAATACAGTAAAGTCTCTGGTTGCAAAGTCAACATTCAAAAATCCATAGCGTTTTTATACTCTAATAATGAAGCATCAGAAAATGAAGTGGAAAAAATAATTCCTTTGGCAATTGCAGCAAAAAGAATAAAATACCTAGGAATAAATTTAATGAAACAAGTGAAGGACCTATATAATGAAAACTACAAGACCCTATTAAAAGAAATTAGAGAAGATACAAAGAAATGGAAAGATATTCCGTGTTCTTGTATTGGAAGAATCAACATAGTTAAAATGACCATATTACCTAAAGCGTTATACAGATTTAATGCAATCTTCATCAAAATCCCATTGGCATTTTTTAAAGAAATAGAAGAAAAAATCATCAGATTTGTATGAAAGCACAAAAGACCCTGAATTGCCAAAGCCATCCTGAGAAAAAAGAACGAGGCTGGAGGCATCACTCTGCCCGACTTCAAATTATACTACAAAGTGACAATAATCAAAACAGCATGGTATTGGCAGCCAAACAGACACACAGACCAGTGGAACAGAATCGAGAGTCCAGAAGTAAACCATATTTATATGGGCAAATAGTTTTTGACAAATAAAAGGCCGAAAACATACAGTGGAGAAAGGAAAGCCTCTTCAATAAATGGTGCTGGGAAAACTGGAAAGCCACCTGCAAAAGAATGAAACTAGACTGTTGTTTAGTCATCACATACCAAAATTAACTCAAAATGAATTAAGGACCTGAAAATAAAACCTGAAACAATAAAATGCATAGAAGAAAATATAAGAATGAAATTCAAGGACCTTGGACTTAAAGAAGATTTTATGAATTTGACCTCAAAGGCAAGGGAAGTAAAAGCAAAAATAAATGAATAGAACTACATCAAACTAAAAAGCTTCTGCTCAGCAAAAGAAATCTTCAACAAGGTAAAGAGACAACCATCCAAATGGGAAAATATATTTGCAACCAACGCCTCCAATAAGGGTCTAATATCCAAAATATATAAAGAACTCATATGACTCAGTAGCAACAACAACAACAAAAATGATCCAATCAAAAAATGGACAGGGGATCTGAACAGGCACTTCTCCCCAGAGGACATACAAATGGCCAACAAACATATTTAAAGATGCTCAACATCACTAGCTGTTAGAGAAATGCAGATTGAAACCACAATGAGATACCATCTCACACCTATTAGAATAGCTACAATCAACAAACAAGACAAGAAATAACAAATGCTGGAGAGAATGAAGAGAAAAAGAAACCTTCATACACTGCTGGTGGGACTGCAAATCAGTACAGCCACTATGGAAAACAGTATGAAGGTTTCTCAGAAAACTAAGAATTGATCTACCACATGACCCAGCCATCCCTTTACTGGATATTTACCCCAAAGACTTGAAAATCCATATCCATAATATATTTGCACACCAATGTTCATAGCAGCATTATCCACAGTGGCCAGGACATGGAAGCAACCAAAGTGTCCTACAATAGATATTGGCTAAAGAAGCTGTGGTACATACATACAATGTAATATTGCTCAGCCATAAGAAGAGATGAAATACAGCCATTTGAAACAACCTGGATGGACCTCGAGGTAATCATGCTAAGCAAAATAAGCCAGACTGAAAAAGTTGAAAATCACATGATATCACTTATAAGTGGGATATAAACCTAAAAGCAACAAAGGAACAGGACAAACAGAGACTCATGGACATGGACTATAGACTAGTGGTTACTATGGGGGGAGGACGGAGGTAGATGGGATAAAGAGAGTCAAATATAGGGGAATATGGAGAAGGTGAAGCGGGTAAAGGAGATCAAATATATGGTAGCTGAAGGAAACTGGGTGGTAAACGCACAATGGAATATACAGATGTCAAATGATAATGTACACCTGAAAATTATATAATTGTATTAACCAATGTTACCCCAATAAAATTAATTTAAAAAATAAAATATAATATATAAAATATTATCCTATACATACTTCTTTATGGTTAAGACCCCAATATCTATTTAGGGAAATAAAATAACTTTTTAAGTTTTTTTTAAAAGTTTAATTCTGAAGTTCACTATAGAAAAAAGTACTAAAGGCACTGAAATGGTGACTGCGGGTGGGTAGCATGGATTTGTAGAGGAAACAGTCATTTACATTTCATTATTTTCTCTAGCAATCTGAAAAATAGACTGCAGGTGGTCCCAGTTTACTGAGCCTAGGGCTCAGTGAGGCAGGTACCATCCCAAATCAGCAAGACATGGCCATGCCAGATGGGGGGAGGCTGTGAGAACTCAACTCACTGGCTGAGGGCATGAGGGAGGGAAAGCAAGAGAAGTTGGGTCAGAGTGGGGAGCTTGAGAGTCTGAGGCGGGGGTCTGGTCCAGTGATAAAGTGCTACGTCCCACGGATGACACAAGTAGAGAGGAGGGAGGCCATTGGAGGGTCACCATCTGGGATAAATCAATTTATTCTGATGGTGCACATCAGAATTTGTTGGGCAGTTCAAAACAATTGGATCACACTCCTCAGCTTTAGGGAGTCCCGTATCTTGAATGGGATATTTGTCTGACATGTCAAAAGGTAAAGAGCTATGGTTTATGTCTTCCATTGGCTCCTTCCATTGGCTCCTTTGCCACGTGAGCTACATTCAAAGAGTGGTCAGGAGAAACAATGGGGTGGGTGGGCGGGCAGACTGGCACCCGTCTGAGTGGTCATGGCAGCCACCAGACCGGAGGGGAGTGCATGGCGAGAATGGAGAGTCTGAAATAAAATTTTATAACACACATTTTCTTGGTAGTAGAATATTTAAATTGATATTTTAATTCTGCACATTTTTTTTAGGCAAGGCAACCCTTGGTCAATCTCACAGATTGCAAGGACCTTGTCAGCTTACAATCCCTTATTTTTTTATTTTTTACACCTATAGCACCTGGTCTTCCTAAGTGGTCTCCCACCCCAGTACTAATAAGGCTCAACCCTGCTTAGTTTCCAAGATCAGACATCGGGCTTGTTCAGGGTGACATGGCCATAGACAAATTCTGCACACTTTTTACAAGTATGTTAGATTAATCAAGATGCCTTTACATGAAAAATATAACCCAATTTTTCTATTCCTATTAAATGAAAGATATATAAGGACAGGATTTCTCAGCATGTTTATCTCCTATAAACAAATAAGAAAACAAGAGGAATAAAACTGGTGTTGAAGTTCCTTTAGGAGAAGTAAAATATGAGTTAATGATGGTGAAGGAATTCTATAAAATTTTGGAGTGCCATAAAAATGCATCTTCATGTATTTTTTTAATTGATCATGGTCTGCATAAACTAAAACAGTGACTGCTGGGAAAGATAGGCTCACATGCACAGTCTTTCAAACCTCATTTGGCCACATGAGAATGGGCCTTGGAGCTGGAACATTTCTTTAGTATGAGAAAAAAAGCCCACACAGATTAAGAAGGAAAAATTGGCAGTTATAAAAACAATCACTGTATACATTGTATACAGTCAAATACATTGTAATAATTATGTATGGTGTCAGATGGGTAGGCTTACTAGGATGATCACTTTGTTAAGTTACATAAATTTCTAATCACAATGTTGTATACCTGAAAGTACTATAATATTGTATGTCCACTGTAACTGAAAAAAAAAAAAACTTTAAAAAAAGAGCCCACACAAAGATATGCTATCTCATAACATGATTTATCAATACAGCTTCAGATATTTGGTCTATGCCTCTATAATCATGGTTCCACTTGTGACTTGACTTGGTTGGGAGTGGAGTTAGGGAGATTTGCTAATGGGCTGAGGGAAGACCTTGGTGATCTGAATTCCATTCTATTCTATGAATGAGCTACTACAATCTATTTTCTTTGTCATCAAATTGTTATACTCACCAAATGATACAATTGTGATTATAACAACATTTATTTTATTTTATTTTATTTTGATTTTTGTCTTTATTGAAATATAACACAATTTGTTGCTTGTATTTGCATTGTACAATTCAATGAGCTTTTTTCAATTATAGTTGGCATACAATAATATACCAGTTTCAGTTGCATAGCATAGTGATCAGAGATCCACATAACTCATAAAGTGATCACCCCACTAAATCTAGTACCCCTCTTTCCCTTTACATATTTATTACAACATTATTAACCATCTACCCCATACTACATTCTACATCTCCATGTCTATTCTGCAACTATCCATTTATACCTCTTAATCTCTTTGCCTTTTTTTGTCCCTCCAACCCCTCCCATCTAGTAGCCCTCAAAATATTCTCTGTACCTATGAGTTTGTTTCTGCTTTTGTTGTTGTTGATTTTGTTCTTTAGTTTCCACATCTACATGAAATCAAGTGATATTTATCTTTCTCTATCCGACCCATTTCATTCAGTGCAATGCCCTCTAGGTCCATCAAGGCAATATCTTTTTCCATCCCCTTTAACTCTGTGTGTGTCTTCTAATCTGAAGTGAGTCTCTTGTGGACAGCATATGTAGGGGTCTTGTTTCCTTATTATTCAGCTACTCTTTGGGTTGGAGCACTTAATTATTTTCCATTTGAGGTATTTGTTGATAGGAATGTAGTTATTACCAGTCTTTATTCATGTTTTTGAGACATGTTTTTTTCTTTTTAAAGAAGTCCTTCCAACATTTCCTGTAATACTGGCTTGGTGATGATAAATTCCTTTAGCTTATTTTTGTCTGGAAAGCTCTTTATCTGTCCTTCAAATCTAAATATAGCTTTGCTGGATAAAGTATTCTTGGTTGTAGATCCTGGGTTTTCATCATATCAAATATTTTATACCAAGCTCTTCTGTCCTGCATAATTTCTTTTGAGAAATCAGCTGCCAGTCTTATGGGTGCTCCCTAGGTAACTAATTAACATTTTATTTAAAGCTTCTGTCTTAATATTCCTGTAAACAAAAGCAGACACCATTATAAAAGACACCTCAAAATTCCCATTTTTCATGCTGAGTTCTCCAGTGCCTGTATTTCATTAAAAAGGCTTTATTGTGTCAACATAGAATAAAATATATCTATTTTAAGTATACCACTCAGTGAGTTTTGACAAAAGCATATACCTGAGTACTGCCTCAACAATCACAAAGATTTTCCTCACCTCAAAAAAGTTTATCAGTGGCCCTTCCCAGTCAATACCACTTTGCTCTTGGAACCATATAACCACTGATCTTTCAGTCACTATAGATTAGTCTTGACTTTCTGGTATTTTATGTAAATGCAACCTTACACCATGCTGATTTCTTTTGATCAGCATGGCGCTTTTGGATTCATCCATGTAGCTGAGGTATCTGTAGTTTGTTCCATTTGTTGTTGAGCAGTATTCCATTGCAAAAATATGCAATAAATTTTTTTATTGGTTCACCTGTTGATGGACATGGGTTGTTTCCAGTTTGGGGCCATTACGAACAAATCTGCTATTAACATATGTAAACCACATCAACAACAAAAGAGCCCACATAGCCTGTGCCAGGCTTATCAACTTGTATGGGAATATCTTTCCCTGTTTTATTCCCTATGAATGTTCTTTTGTCTCTGCTTATATTATGTGGATTAGATGGCACCTGGCCAAACCCACTGTTATGTCTGTCCTCTGAAGGGAGCGTCCAGGTCCTTCAAATGCAGCACAAGAGGGGTGCATGCAGACAAATTATCCTGCATCAGCCACCAGGAGAGACCATCAGGGCCATTACACACTGAAGCTGATCTTTCCCTGACTCTTCTCTGCTTAAGGAGAGCATTGTTCCATCCAGTGTTTGAATGCTTTGTGTTCCTGTTGGTAATTCTGATACCAAGATGCAGTGGGCTGAAGTGTTTATAAAGTCTACCTCTGGCATTGATAACCAGTGCTCCATGCTATACTCCCTTGGGATTGATAACTGGTGCCCAGTGCTCTGCTCAACAATAACAGTTTTATTTTTAAATATGTATATAAAATTCATCAAAAATCTTAAGATGGAAATTTTTGCAGTCAAGTTTAAATTGTGCAAATCAGTTGATTTTCAAAATTGCTTTAAAAGTAACACAAGCAAAATACTTGACAACTCTTCCTTTAAATTTTCTAATTCTATCATTTATAAATGTGATATTAGACTTCATTTAAGTCTCTTCAAACCTTCCACCTAATTTTCAGAAGGTTGGTTCATATCTGAGAATCCACAGATTTTTAATTTAAAAGCAATAAAGGTGCAGATGGCATTTCCTGCAGCTTATTGGCATCTTGTTTTTATATAATATGTATATTTGCATTTGTTCTACTTTCTTAGAAGCCTCTCTTTTTTTGGTGTCCCTCTGCCTGGCTCTTTTTTCATTCTTTTTGCATTGTTTAGAACCTCACTCCACCTATTAGTCCTCATCTCCAAGTTTTAGCCATCCTTTAATTGTATACCTTCTGGTCTATTTTACCACATAGAATAAATGATGTTATTGTTACCTAGATCTGATCCAGGAAGTAAAACCTAATTATTCCTAAACTACATAACATAAAAGGAAGGAAAATGAAGTATCACATGACATGTGCAAATTGGGTTCAATATCAAATGACCTAACTCCATCTTAGGACAATACTTGTATATCTCCCAATAAAAAATACTTTAACTCATAAGGATATTTATAAATAAAATTTACCTGACAGAAGTGATCCGTCTATATAGACTCAAAGAACAGGAGAAGCTGCAGAAGTAATAATGGGCGGAATTGAAATACAAAATAAGTCTGCAACTTCAGTTGCAAAGATAAAATAATGTAAAAATATATATACATCTTGGAGTTGAAGACGAATGTACAAGAATCAGATGAAACAAATACTATGTGCACAGAACGTAATAAGTTAATGAAACCTACTCATTTACACACTTACCAGAAAAACAAAGGAAGAAGCAATTTATTCATAAAAAAGACCAATTTCAGGAGGGGAGGAGGAAAAAAACTTGAAACACTTCTATGATTTTCTCTCTGGTGCAAAATGACCTACTTTTCTGAGAGCTGAAAACAATGTTCCAAAAGTCTCTCTACCAACCGTAGATAATTTTGGTTTATATCTCTCACTTACTGTGAACGGTGTCTTTGAGCACTTATTTTAAAAAATAAAACCAAGAAAAGTGAAATAGGGCTTTCTCTGGAATACTCAATGCCAATCATTCATCTTGCATTGGGCTTTCTACCATTTTGAAAATATAATACACATATACACACACGTACATGAGACAACTCCTCCAAAATGGTAAGTAAACGTGCAGTAATGGCACTCATCCACTAATAATTGACTATTCAACACTACTCATATCATATCTGCTACATAAATTAAGGTGATATATTTCTAAATTTCTAATCCCTGTGAAAACATAAATAAAATTTTTTAAAAAACATCTAAGTAAGGAAGGATATTAAACTTGATCATTATTTTAGTGTCTTATGAAAATATCTGTGGGAACATCTTGGGCAGTAACTTCTCACATCACTCTCCTTGAAAAGTCAGGATTGGGAAATATATTATCAATGAAATTTTCCTGAGAAATAAAATCTCTGTACAGAGGTTTAAAAAGGAAGCCAATTTGCAGAATTGATAATTGGGTAACTTAAAATGCAGAGAAAGAAGAATTACAAAGGCTGGAAAGAAAGAAAAAATGCACCAACATGCCAGGCAAAATCATGTAAAAATACGTACATACATTGGAACATTTGAATAATTTAATAAAGGCAGTGGAACAGTGAGCCTCAGTCTTACGCTTGGCTGAGGAATAACATAAAAATTTATGTAATGTTTGAAAGGAAAATGAATAAAGAATTTAACTCGGTAACTTTGCAGTGTTCTCTCACCTCTTAAGGACTGAAATAGGATCATGTATGTAGTAACTGGCACCCCAACATGGAATACACAATAAAGGACCTAAGTAAAGGAATCTTGCTAATAAATATATATTGAATGGAAACCATGTGCATATTAGCTGAACTTCTTTCTTTTCACCTATTTCATAATGAAACTATGGAAAACATCTGGAAGACAGAAGATACCAGCATTTATAGGGATATCAGGGCATGGAATGAAAAAAAGAAGGATGGGAAAGGGTGAAAGATGCATGAAAAAAGGGAACTTAATGAGGGAGAAGTGCAGACACCAAAAAATGAGGAGGGAGAGTAGATATTCAGGAGAAGGGAGAACCAAGTAATGGCATGCAAGTGAAGAGGCAGGAAATGACAAAGGTCAAAAGGCATCATGTGAAGGAATCTAGAATTGTCAGAATATTTTCCATTTTTTCTTGATGTTCTCTTGAAAAGAATACAGACTGATTAATGTAAATATCAAGGGAAACACACATGAAGAAAATTCAAATTTGTTGAAAAGTAAGACTAAATTTAAAACTAGCAGGATGCTGTTAAACAGATACGCACAAAAACATGTGGACACACACACGCCCACGCACACGCACACACGCACCAGCACACCAGCAGCAGGAGAGATCCCATTTGTCTTAAATAATGTTCTCCAGAGGTGGGAGGGAAGGAAATAATGAATTTACTGAATTTAGAGAATAAATGAGGAGTAATAGTTCTGGTGGTTACATTTTATTGGTATCTTTTTGTAATGTTCTTACTCTCTCTTACCCTAATATGTTCTTTGACTCTCATATCTCACTTCTTATCATCTGTAGTAAAGAAGCTCCAACCAGCTGGGATAAGGCTGAGGAAACTTTATCAAAAGAAATGATAAGTAGCAATGTATATATTTAATGATAAATCTGAGACCAAAAGGTTTTAAAAAATTTTGGGAATAAGCACATATGTCAACAATGTGTATTTTGACACTGTAGAAATTTTACAGTTTCTTAAAAAGAGAAATGAGAATGAAAGAGAAAAAATAAAATTTTGTTAATCATACATAGATAATAGTTGGGAGTCAAAGGATATAACTGAAGGCAAACAAATTAAATTACATAATATTACATAAAGAAATAAAAAAGTAAGAGCATTATAAATACATTAGAATAAAAGTAACCACTAGAACAAAAGTATGAGCTTTCCTAAATCCAGTCACAGTAACATAGTTAATATAATAAAATATTATAACATAGTGGAGACCAATAATCAATTTATATCAATAAATAGAAATAGGTAAACAAAAAGAATTTCAAATTGACTCACAAGGTAAAATTGAATTCTATGCTATACACACAAAGCAGACCTAAAATAGCATCAA
This sequence comes from Pteropus medius, assembly GCF_902729225.1. Taxonomy (NCBI): domain Eukaryota; kingdom Metazoa; phylum Chordata; class Mammalia; order Chiroptera; family Pteropodidae; genus Pteropus; species Pteropus medius. The sequence goes on from NW_024354886.1 coordinate 6,959,272, forward strand.
CAAATGCCCCCAGGATAAAAGCACCTACAGAAAGTCAGCTCTCATTTCCAAGTTTTTGTCCCTGGAGTCAGAGCCACTCAAGTCCTTGTTGGCTCAGCAATTCTAATCTTCCTTAAAATATATTACTCTGTATGTTATCTAACTCTGTTAGTTGTTCTAGGTGGGAATGAAGATCTTCCACTGACTATGCCATCCCATCCGGAAGTGGACATCAGAGTACTCATTATTATTAAGTTTTATTGAGGTATGATTTACACACCATAATATTTTCCTTTTATAAGTGTACAATTCAATTATTTCAGCAAACTTTTTAGTAAATTTTCTGCTCTGTATAGTAAAAGGCCTTGAGAATAAAAACACCCCAGTAGCAACAGGCACCTAGATTTTGGATTCTAAATACAATCTGACTCTAAAGAAATTAGGATTCTTAGAGTATGCCTTAATCCAAGGTTAAAATGAAGAAAAGAAACATGAGTCTGGAACATATTGCTGATTAATAAATAAAATGTTCAACTGATGGAAACATTTGTAAAGTATATAGAAACTATATTAAAGTCTCACAAGCAAATTCAGGACAATTTGGTTACCAAAATGAGTATTAAAAATGGATCATAACACATTAAAAGACAAAACCACAGAAGTTTATATTAATACTAAAAAATTGAAAGTGTTAATTGGAAAAGAAAAGATCTTTAAAGTTGAGATCCACATAATAAATGTAGAAAATTATAGAAATAGAGAGCCATGATTTTTCAACAATCATTGATTTAGACAAGAATCACTAGTAGATGTTTAAATACATGAAGGCAATATTTTTGAAGAGCACAGTATTCACACAACCTCAACATATATCTCATCGATTATTATTAATTACAAATAAAAAACATACTTTAACCGTGCAGACTGTGACAGACAATATCATAAGTGATCGAACTTAGCGTACATTATGATACCAAGTGACATCGGTATCTCACCTACCTTCTGTTTTCTCCAGATGTTGTAGTATAAAAAATATACCAATGAAGTTCCCAAAATAAAAAGGCAAATTGCAACTTTCATCCTGGCAGTTATCTGAAAAGAAATCACACAGGTATATTTAGATTTACATTGCACCCCATCACTCTCTGCATCCAGAAAAGCCCACTCAGATTTCCCTGTTCCTTAGTGGACAGGTGCCATGGTTATCTCTGTGTGCTTCCAGAAAGAATCAACCAGCAATCATATTTGTTAGCTACAAGCTAATTTCAAGATGCCTTTTTTTGGTGCTGTACTGGACACAATAAAACAAAAGATATATACTCTCTGCTCCGGAAACTTAGAGTCAAATTATATGATGTGGTTGAGTCTTCTGGTATTTACTGTTATACTCTAGGGGTAAGAATTAGCTGCAGCAAGATGATCAATAAAAGGTTGTACTTAAACGCAGAGGACTAAAAATGAAATGCCGAAGAAGTCCTTACCACTACTGCTAGCTTGTAGCACAGGCAAGCAACATTGACAATCTTGGAGGACAAAACCTAATTTGCAAACAGCATGCCACAAGTTCTAGAGATCTGCTTTACAACATTGTGCTTATAGTTAACAGTAGTGTGCTATGCACAAAAATTTGTTAAGAGCATTGGTCTCATGTTATGTGTGTTTTGAAAAATAGATTTTATTTTTAGAGTAGTTTTAGGTTCACAGTAAAATTGAGCAGAAGGTACAGAAATTTTCCTTATACTTCCTGCTCTCCAACACACACAGCCTCCCCCATTACCAACATCCTCCAATAGAGTGATAAACTTGTTACAACTGATATACCTACATTGACATTTCATCATCACCCAAAGTTCATAGTTTATATTAGGTTTCACTCTTGGTGTTATACATTCTATGAGTTTGGACAAATGTATAATGAAAGGTGTTCATCATTACAGCATCATGCAAAGTAGTTTCACTGCCTTAAAAATCCTCTGTGTTCCTTCTATTTATCTTACCCTCCCTCTTAACTTTGGAAATCATTGCCTTTTTATTGTCTCTATAGTTTTGTTTTCTCCAGAATGTCATATAGTTGGAATGAGACATTATATAACCTTTTCAGATTAACTTTTTTCACTTACTAATATATATTTAAGGTTCTTCCATGTCCTTTTATGGCTTAATAGCTCATTTCTTTTTAACACTGAATGACATTCCATTGTCTGTATATACCAGTGTTTATTTAGCCATTCACTTACTAAAGGACATCTTGATTGCTACCAAGTTTTAACAATTAAGAATAAAGCTTCTGGGAAGTGGAAAAAACATGGCAGCATGAGAGACGTCCCCAGATCTCTCCCCTTGAAACAAAAATAAGCTGAACATCTGAAACTCAACAAAAAACACCCAAACTGCACACCAGCATGTTTGAGCGTAGGATCTGCGAATAAGAGCTACTACAGGTCAGAACTCTGGGTGTCAGGTGGTGGACTGGGAGTTAAAGGAGCTGCCTCTCTCAGCCACTGGACCTTCCTGTAGGAGGAGGGGGAGGGATGAAGGCGCAATCTTTCTATTGGGTATTCACCCTAAAGACTTGAAACCCATATCCAAAAAGATATTTGCACACCGATTTTCATAGCAGCAAATATATGGTAGCTGAAGGAAACTGGACTTTGGGTGGTAAACACACAATAGAATATACAAATGTAAAATGATAATGTACACCTGAAAATTATATAATTTTATTAACCAATGTTACCCCAATAAAATTAATTTTTAAAAAAAGAATAAAGCTTCTATAAACATCCATGTACAAGTTTTTGTGTGGACATATTTTCAACTCTTTTGGGTCATTAGACGTTAGTCAAAGAGTACAATTGCTGGCTCATATGTTAAGAGAATTAAAAAAAAGAGTATATCTAGTTTTGTAAGAAAACACCAAATTGTCTTCCTGAGTGGCTGTACCATTTGCATTCCCATCAGCAATGAATGTGAGTTCCTGGTGCTCCCCATCCTTACCAGGATTTGGTATTATCAGATTTTTGGATTTGCAGCTTTTTAAATAGGTAGTAGTAGCTTGTTTTAATTTGTATTTCCCTGATAACAAATGATGTAGAAGAAAATTTTCATATGCTTATTTGCCGTCTGTGTGTGTATGTGTGTGTATATATTTACATATATATATACATATGCATTTTTGGGGGAGATGTCTTAGACCTATTTTTTTAATCCGGTTGTTTATTTTTTTATTGCTGAGTTTTAAGAGTTCTCTGTATATTTTAAATGACTGTTCTTTGCCAAATATGTTTTGCAAATATTTTCTTCTAATCTATGGTTTGTCTTTTAATTCTCTTGACAGTATCTTTCACAATGCAAAATTTTCGAAATTCTAATGAAGTCTAGCTTATCAATTTTTTTTCCTGAATCATGCTTTTAATAATGTGTATAAAAAGTCATTGCCATACCCAGGGTCATCTAGATTTTCTCTTAAGAGTTTTATAGTCCAAATTTTACATTAAGGTTTATGATATATTTTGGGTTAACTTTTGTGAAGGGTGCAAAATTTGTGTCTGGATTCCATTTTTTGCAGGTAGATGTTCAGTTGTCCCTGTACCATTTGTTGAAAAGGTTATCTTTGCTCCATTTTTTGTTTGTTTGTTTTTTGTTTGTTTGTCTTTGCTCCTTTGTCAAAGAACAGTTGAATATTTATATGGTTCTATTTCTGAACTCTCTATTCCACTGATCAATTCGTCTATCTGTGTTTATATTAAGTCTTGAAGTCAGGTAGTGTTAATCCTCCAACTTTGTTCTTCTCTTTCAATACTGTGTTGGCTATTGTGGGTTTTTTGCCTCACCATATAAACTTTAGAATCAGTCTATAGCCACAAGATAACTTGCTGGGATTTTGACTGGAACTGGAATCATGAGAATATTGAGTCTTCTTATCCATGAATATGGAAAAACTTTTTTTTTATTTAGTTCTTCTTTGATTTTGTTCATCAGAGTTTGTAGTTTTCCTCATACAGATCTTGTACAGATTTTATTAAATTTACACCTAAGTATTTCGCTTGGGGGAGGAGGGGGAACAGTGCTAATGTGAATGGTATTATGTTTTAATTTCAAATTCTACTTGTTCATTGCTGTTATATAGAAAAGCAATTGACTTTTGTGAATTAACCTTATATTCTACAACCCTGCTAAAATCACTTATTAGTTTCAAGAGTTTGTCATTTCTTTTGGATTTTCTACATAGACAATCATGTCATCTGTGAGCAAGATGGTTTTTCTTCTAAAATTGTACACCTTCTATTTCCTTTCCTTGCCTTATTGCATCAGCTAAGACTTCCAGTGTGATGTTAAAAAGCAGTAGTAAAAAAAGGTATCCTTACCTTGTACCTGATCTTAGTGGGAAAGCTTTAAGTTTCTCGTCATTAAGTATGATGTTATCTGTAGGTTTTTGAAAATTTTCTTTATCAAGTTGAGTATGTTCCCTTTTATTCCTAGTTTTTGAGAGCTTTTATCTTGAATGAATATTAGATTTTGTCAAATGTTTTTCTGTATCTGTTGATATGATCATGTTTTTTTTTTCTTTTTTAGCCTCTTGATGTAATGGATTACATTTATTAATTTTTGATGTTGAATCAGCCTTGCATATCTATGATAAATATCATTTGGTCATAGCATATAATTCTTTATATACATTTTTGGCTTCTATTTGCTAATATCTTGATGATTTTTGCCCTCAAATTCATGAGATATTGGTCTGTAGTTTTCTTGCAATATCTTTGTCTAGTTTTGGTATTAAATAAAACTGGCTAAGAAGTATTCTTTCTGATCCTATCTTCTGAAAGAGATTTTAGAGAATTAGTATAATTTCTTCCTGAAATGTTTGATAAAATTCACCAGTGAACCCATGTGGGCCTAGTATTTTGAAGGATTCGGTCATTTATTATTATGTGAGTTTTTCAAATACAGTCCTGATCTACCAATGTTTAAAGCAAAATCAGGCAAATGAACTACACAAGAGATACAAAAAACTAGAAAACCCCTATTTGTCATTGGGCACAAAAAAAATATATGTAAGTCATATGCAGTTCAGGCAACTACACCGCTTGCAGGTAGTTGAGAGCAATTTTGGTAACAGGTGATTCCAGAGTCTTGCATGATTCTGGTTTTCTACTTATTGACAATGAGACTAAAATGAGAAAGTGGAGCAGAACAGAGCTTGCACTGGGTGAAATCCTGGCAGTGCAAGACCTCTGCACTGGGTGTATTTCTCGACAAAATTTTAAATCCTGAAACTCTGAAAAAGAAAGTAGATTTAGATCAGCATCTCAGTAATCTTCAAAAAATAAAGTTTGCACATGGCAAGGGGGTGTTTGATTGACATACATAATGCAATGTTGACTACAAGTACTGAGCTGAGGGAATCACAAGAGATCTGTAAAAACTATGCCCGGTCCCAACACTGTAATTCTTGAAAGCCTTCAAGGTTAACACCGAATCACATAAGCATGGGGAAATAAAATAGATAGTAATTGCAGTAGTCAACCTCTAAAATGGCCCAGATAACCCTAGTTCCTGGTATTCACACCAGTGTGTAGTCCCTTCCCACACTATATGAAGATTGGTCTGTCACTTCCAAGATTAGATTATAAAAGACATTAAGGCCTCCGTCTTGTTGATTTTGGTCTCTCTCTTGGATCACTCACTGCAGAAAGCTAGCTGTGTTCTTGTGAGCATCCCCCTGAGGAAGCCCACATGGCAAGAAATTGAGGCCTTATGCCAACATCCATATGAACAACACCTTGGAAGCACATCTTTCAGCCCTGGTCAAGCCTTCAAATGACTACAACCATAATGAACAGCTTGACTCCAAATTCATGACAGATCTTAAACAAGAACCACCCAGCTAAGCCACTCCTAAATTCCTGACCTCAGACACACTGAGAGATGATAAATGTTTATTGTCTTGAGCTGCTAAACTTGGAGTAATTCGTTATGCATAAATAGGTACAGTAATATAGACTGAATTGTCAGTTAAATTAATTAAATAAATTCTTGATAAGTGAAGTCAATCATCTTTAAGGTCGTACCCTTTAAGTACTAACTTGTAAATGAACAACTGAGATATTTTTAGAAAGTACATGCAACTAGACCTATACACTGACTGTGGGAGTATAAATTTATGGCCACTTTTGAAAACTGTTTGGTAGCATCTACTAAAGCTAAACATAGCCTAGCTAAAATTCAGCAACTTTACTCTCAGATAAATACACAACAGAAGTTAGTGAAAATGCCTTAAAAAATATATACAAGAGTGTTTATAGAGCTTTAGTCATAAGAACTAAACATTGAGATATAACCCAAATGTTCATGCACAGTAGAACAGGTAAATAAATTTTAGTATATTTATAAAATGGAATACTATGCAGCAACAAAAAAGAATAAATGACATGGATAAATCTCACTGCATAATTTTGAGTGAAAGAAGTTAGACAATAAAAATATATACTTTATAATTCTATTTATATGAAGTCTAAGAACAGGGTAAATTAATCCAAGCACAGAAATCAAAATGGTTGTTACCTTTGGCAGGGGTGATCAGGAAAGAGAACACAGAAGAGCTTTCTAGGGTGCTGAAAATGTTCTATATCTTGATATAGGTAGGGTCATATGGATGTACACTTACATAAAAATATATTGAGTTGTGCAGTTGAAGTTTGTGCATTTTCTGCATGTATGTTAGATTTATACGGTTAAGGCACAGTTCCAGAATTACCAAGAGGAAAATTTTATTTTTATCTTTATATTTGTCTGTATATTTTATATTTTTATAACAGGTATGCATCTTTTTAAATTTAAAAGTCAATTCAAAAAATAATACATTTACAGCTTAAATGTCACTTATTACAATTATGAAATATATACATATATCCAAAAGACTGGAAAGAAATACACTGAAATGTTAAACAATTTTTCTATAAAAAAAAGAATAATATTTTCTTTTCTTACTTTTCTGTTTTTCTATTTTCAAAGTTTTGTGTGTTATACGTGTATTGCTTTTATAAGAGGAAAAAATTGTTTAAGGATTGACTGGCAGAGTTGTTCCTTACCTAAGCTATTACCAGGAGCACCAGGAAAGGATAATAAGCCAAATGTAATATTTCTGAGGGACTTGTAGAAAGGTTCACTGACATGGTTACATTTTTAAGATTTCTTAGATTTTAAAATATGTAACTTTTGGGCAATGAACATACAATGCAGTAGAAATATGACTTACTGTTGAATTATATGCCTGAAATTTATTGGATTCATTAACCAATGTCATTATAATAAAAGTAAATAAATAAAAATAAAATAAATAAAAAATAAAATATTCCTTTGTCATTTTAAATAGATGCTACATTATATGTAGTAGGTACTGTATCAATATGTGCTTAAAGAACAATATGAAGATTAAAGTAATCTGTGGATTTATGTGTATATTGTGTAGTAGTATAATCTACCAAAATGTTAAGAGCATTGTTATAGCCTAGTGAGATGGTATGAATGGACACTTTCCAAAGGCAGCTCTTATCTCAAGGCATCCTCATTAAGCAATGAGACCTTCTCTGCAATTCTCTGGGCAACTTTGACCTATCTAGGCAGACACAAAACATAAAGACAAGCAGGAAAGAAGACTATGTAAATGTTCCCCTCTGAAAATTTTCATATATCTGTATATTTATAATCCATCTACTGTATTTATGATTTAAAAAGGCAACGTTAAGTCACTGCAAAGATAGAAAATATCAGAAAATGTAAAGAAAATAAAGCATCCATAAATCCACAATGAGACATAACCATTATTACTTATCTAATGTATTTTTATGGTTTTAGATTAATTTATATTTTAACTTATTTGAACTTCTTTTATCCTATAACATCATACCATGTGCTTTCCTCATGTCATTAAAAATTCTATAAAAATTTTTCCTGGTCATGTAATATATTTAAATATATAATAATTTATTTAATATCCCCATTTTAGTATGTTTAGCTTTTTCTAAGGACACTGCTTTCTGACCACATCCTGAAATATACACCATGTTCTATCTTACTCTACACAGAGTTTTAAAAGAATCACACTTCAATTATCCTGTACTAGAAACAGGCAATTATTCTGTCCTATGTATTAACCATATCTTTTACATTCTGTGTTCCGATGCTGTAACATTCAGGGCCTTGCTGACCCTAAAAGGACTACTCCTCCCAGGTTAGTCAATTCCTAGAAATAGTAAACAATGCATCCACAAGCATGCTTTTCAAATATAAATCAACCAGAGCCCACACCTCAACCATCTCCTTTACCAGGCTCTCACACTCCAGGCTACTATCCACTTGCCCTAATCACCAGAAGCCCAGGTACCATACAAATAGGGATAGTTCTTATGCCTCAGAGCCCACTGAATGTATATTCAGACTAGCCAAACCTAAACTTGTTTACCCTGCCAATCCTAATCCTTTCCACAGAGCCCACACAGTTCCTCTCTCTACCTCTGCCTGTTGATCAACTCAGGTGCTTCCCCATAGGGCCCCCTGTTGCATAGTGTGCTCTTTCCTGTTGAGAACAATAAGTAACAAACTATCCTTTCAATGACAATCATCTCCTGATATTGTCCTTACCATGCCTCAAATTTTCTATTAATACACTATACTTTAAAACATTTCAATGCTTGGGCTCAAAGTCATCTTATCTATATGTCATAGGGTAGAATTCTCTGATCTCAAGATATATCAGCTTAAAAATTACAAAACCATCATTGGGATGTAAAGTATAACATAAGGAATATAGTCAATAATATTATAATAACTATGTATGGCATCAGATAAGTACTAGATTTATTGAGGTGATCACTTCATAAGTTATACAAATGTCTAATCACTATGTTGTACATCTAAAACTAATATAATATTGTATGCCAACTGTAATTAAAAAATAAAAAATTATTTTAAAAAATTTGAGCAAATCCAAAACTGTTTTATAAGAAAAATGCATAGCCCCAAATATAAGCTTTCCTAGCCCATCCCAATGGGGTAGAGAAATTTCCTGCATTTAAAAAGCAAATCAGACTCTTGCCTTTGCCCAACAAGTTGTTATATTGCTGTATGTCAAAGGTATTTAAGTTATATGAACAGCCCATCAATCAATAATACATAGTATGTACGCTTTAAGTAGTGGTCAGTAACATTAAAATTAAATTTTCTCTTTCATCCAAAGGCCTTGATAAAAGGACAAATAGGCCTTTAACCTATATGCCCGGATTATTAGTCCTAGGCAAACAGAGGATGCTTGCTATTCACTATTCTATGTTTCTTAAACTATAATCTTAATCAGGTCAAATCCATTGAAAGTTATATATCTGAACTCTTTCAACATTATTTTTTTCTTCTTGTTATTAGTTTAGAATTCTTATTGTGGATGGCCAATTTTTAAAAAATAGATCAAATGTCCCCTATCCACATTGTAATGTACAGAAGATCCATAGGCAGTTTTTTCTAACCACACATAGTATATTGTATTGTTAACAATTAGATATTTAGCAAAGAGGTATATTAGTTGTCAGGGTCCTTCAAAAAATATAAAATAAATGAGATTTATACAGAAAGATTTATTTAAGAGAATTGGCTCACACACTGTGGGAGTGTGGCAAGTCTAAAATCTGTAGGGTGGGCCGATAGGCTATAAATTCATGTAAGAGTTAATATTACAGTCTTGAGTTTGAAATCCACAGGGCAGGCCAAGCTGGCCAGAAACTCAGGCAGTTTCTATGATGCAGTCTTGAGGCATAAATCTTTCTCCTTTGGGAAATCTCAGTCTTTTTGTCTTAAGGATTTCAAATGATTGAATAAGCCCCACCCATATTATGGAGAATAGCCTGCTTTACTTAAAGTCTTCTGATTGTGAATGTTTATCATATCCAAAAAAACTTTCACAGCAACATATAGACTGGCGTTTGACCAAACAACTGGGCATCATGGACTAGCCAAGTTGACACATAAAACTATCACAAGGGGTATTTAATTTTGTTTTAGTTTGAGATTGGGTTCAGGTTATGATGATTGTGGTAGTTATGAGGGTACTATCATAGAATTATGTTTCCTCCATTTGAATTTTACTGTCAGTTTACATTTATTCTACACTTGGAGAGCTGCTATTCAGAAACCAGGCTGAGGTACTAATCTATTTTATAAAGTGTTATGCAATCAAATCCTAGTAATTCTATTATGGTGTACTATTAACACAGTCAAAATTATAAAATTAATTATTAAATTGACCATTAGACTTCTGATGGTTCTAATCACATTGTAGTATAATAGAATAAATCTGTGTCAATAGATGAGCTTTAACTAAAATAAATTGTGAAGTTATTATTGAATTTCAATAATACTAGTCAATAATACTAGTCCCTAATTTCAATAATCAACTTAGACCATAAAAATAAGCTAAATAAGGATTTCAACCATCGAAGTGGATTTTAAAATCAAATTAATTCAGAGCTGTCCCATACCTGGCAAGTAGAGCATCTTAAAACTGGATTCTCATCGACCAGAGGCTGACTGCTTAGTCTATAAAATACCAATATGGACAGTAGGTCTCTAATACTAAAATGAAGTGTGGCTTTGTTAATAGAGTGTGGGTTTTCAGAGTCAGAAACTCTGCCATTTGTTGGCTGGGTGACTTCAGAAGTCTCAGTCTTAAAGGGTTGCATTGTGAAGGTTATTGAGGATTAAATGAGTTTGTACTTGTAAAGTATCTACCACTGTGCCTTAGATTCATAGACACTCAATAAAAGGAAGTTTTATTACTCCCCTCGTTCTCCACAATGGCTTATGAAATCCCATTCACAAGCTCATTCTTTTTATCACCACAAACCTCTTGACTTTCCCTTACTATCTAACTTCAACAACTTGGTTCATTCTTCATTTGTTTCTTTCTAAATAAATACAGAAATGTTCTCATCTTTAATCAGCAAACATTTATTAAGTGTCTATTCTAAAGGAGGTTCTCTGACTCAAACATTACAAAGATGAATAGAATACAATCTCTGGCCTCAAAATCTCTGAAAAATTAGAAATTATTCCAGAATCCATATAGAGTAAATTCCATTCCAGTATCCTACGTTTAAGATCCTCCAAAGTATTCTGAAATCTTCCCAGCCTCTTCCTCCTCATCTTCTTTTCCTCTTGCCTCCCTGAAGTTCTAGTTCTTTATTATGACACAGATTCCAGAACCTTCATAGGCCACACTCCTATAGTCTGCTTAGGTCTGATCAACCTAAGCCACACAATTCCTCTGCGACCCTCTGCATCCTTGTCTACAAGGGCCTTCACATCCAAGTTCATACTGCTTGGAAACAGTGAGCTTGGGGTGGTTTTTATCTTCATTGCTCTCTAACAAAGAAATCCCGATGACACAGAACCTACAGAAGATAATACCTGGAAAATGGCAGTCTTGGGTATGGACTGATTTCCTGAGGCCTCCTTGACCCTATGGGTCAGGAGTCTTCTTTTGGGACCTGAACACAACTGTTTTATTTTCCTTGCCTGCTTTCTTTCAAATTCAATATCCCTTCTTACACTTTCATTGATTCCTCTTGGACCTTGGGGAAAATAATTCACAGTTAATTCAGCTCGAGAGTGAGTGCTGATTCTCCTTCAGTTTATGGACTTTGAACTTTTCAAAGAAAATAACCATCCTTCAGAGCAATAGGAAAATTCTTTAGCCTATTATCTCACTTCTTGTAATATCGTTCACTTAAAATCTGTGCCAACCCTTCTTATTATTTCCTCATAAATGGAGATTATCTTCTAACTGCCCTGTAGCTAGAACATCTCAGACACCACTCAAAGGGAGTATTACTTTCCAGAGGTTTGTTCTGAGTATACCACCTGGTTATCCCTTCCTCTCCCAAGGATTATTTCACATGTTAAAAAATTCTGACTTGTATGATAAAGGCAAAACTGACTATTTATTGTTCATTTTATGGTCCATTAGGAGCATGTCTTTGAAGGTTGATTTGCCTGGAGTATTTTTTCACATGACCTAACACTTAAAAATCTCAGTAGACATTTGCTTACTCTGCCCTATTGGAGGTATGCCCTTACATCTTGAGGCGAATTCACCTATTGCTTTTCTGCAGTAGCCTTAATTTTTAATGTAATTAAATTCTTAGCCTTTCAGAGTTCAATTTTCTTCAGCACTTTTTACCATCACAGGTATATTTATAATTAGTTCATTTATTCATTCATTCACTCATTCCTCCCTTCCTTTCTCACTTCCTTCCTGCTCTCATTCTATCTGGTGCTCATGTTTGTACTCTTGCTCTCTTCTCCCAAAGCCTCCGTAGTCTCTGTTCTTCATAACCACAGCAAAGTATCTGATTAACGTTTTCTCTCCTATGACACAGAAACAAATACAGGTTAGTCAGTCCCACATGTTTTCTTCTATTAACCACAGTAACAACCTTCACAAATATCTTATCATGAGGGGCTTGGTGTGTGATGACTAAAAAGTCTTTCTCAATGATAAGAAATTTTTGTCCTCTGCTTTGTCTTTTATTAATACAACCACTTTCAGTCAGGATCTTCCAGTCAGGGGTCTCCAAAATTTTTGATCTCTCACCCATATAAAAAAACTTTTAACATGCATTCCTTATATATGTATATTTATAAATTTTATGAATATACTACTATACTACTATATGCTTTAATATGGAAAATCTAGAAATCTTAAGTTATAACATAAAATTATATAAAACTTGAACAACATTTTTTTCTTACACCCCAAAGAATTGCTTTGCATACCCTAACCTTCTACTGTCTGCAGAATAAGGAGTTCAGTTATGGAGGACTCTGTCAGATTTAGCCTGTTATCTCACTATCTAACCTCTAAACCAAACTTACACAGCTTCTGAGGTTCTTAGTATCTGAGCAAAAGGACCAACATAAAAGCTAAAAAATCATCAAGGGAAGAAATGTGGGGACAATAAGATGAAGACCATGGAAAATAAGGAATTAAGATAACAGATGGATAGCAAGGGGTGTCTATCTGGAACAAAAGTACGAGGTGACCATGAGTTGTCTCTGATAATGAACGGGCCTAAATAAGCAGGTCTACAGGTGAGTTTTTGTTTTAGAAATAACTTTGGCTGTCATCCTGACTCTACTGGGGCTTGCCATTCTGGCTATTTTGTTAACAAGATGGACACGACGCAAGCAAAATGGTGAGTAACAATGAATCAAAATGGAGATTCCTTCTGAAAGTTACAAAGGGGGAAGGGAGGCTAAGATTCAGTCTGAGTTCATTTCTACTCATCAGATAGCTAGAGACTTTGCAAATATTCTGGGAATCAATTTTAATACATGAATCAAAGAATCTCTGACCTATTAGTAATTCCCTCTGCGCTTTTAAACTCCCAAAGCTAGCATTTCCAATAATTTCAACCAAAAAAGAAAAGTCAGATTGATATTAATAACAACAATACTCCAAAAGGAAATTATCTGATCTCCAAGGGAAATTACCTGTGGAGGGCGGGGGCAATAGAAAAGATAAGACATTGTGCTGGTAGACACCACTAGTTAGTATTCTATGGAAAGACTTTAAGAATTTTAGAGACTTAATACTAGGAAGATGATGAGTCAACTATAGAGTAGTAGTACTTGTCAATGAAACAGAGATGGGGCTAGTAAAGGCACTGACCTATTTCCATGCTACGAAGTGTGTCTTTCCAGGATTATTCTCATTATCTTTCCCACTTCTTTCTAGTCAGCTGCATCCCCTCCCTATTTCTCATCCTTAGTCCCTGTGATCCCTCTGAGAATAAGTAATGTGGAAGGATAAATAGAACATGGATGGCTTGAGTCACAGAAAGAGGTGGGAACCAGTGATGTATCATATCGAGAGGGGCGCCTTGGGAGCAAAGCGGTTCAGAGCAAGGAGAGTTGGGACAGAAGGAAGAACACCTCTCACAAGTAGCCAATAAAAATATTTTTTTGCTTAATTCTTCCACAGAAATTGATGTCTCAAGATACAATTCAGAACAAAGTAAGTACTTACACCCATGAGAAAAAGAAGGATGGTAAGCATTTATGAAATTTCCACAAGTTGGTGACCAACTTATTTACCATTGATTTGCAGCTCCTTGCATAATGTGTCATTCCATGAACTGAACTGCTAAGTTACTGGGAGAAATCCACCAGAGATTTCTATGAGTGCCAACTGGAGTTTGGCAGAACGAATTAGTAGTAGGTAGGTCTGCATGATTCTGAGGCTCTCTTCAGATGCCTGTGGTCCAAGAGCAGCAACAGAGATACCAAACCACGGAAATAGCATACTCCTCAGGCATTAAAGCAGAATGTCTAAAACCATTAAAAAGAGCCTGAGCAATGCAGCTGGGTAGAAGAATCTGATGTAGCTAGAAATAAGAGTGAACACAACTAAGATGAGTATGATTGACAAGGAGAGCACCAAGCTCCAGAGGCAAAGAAGTAAAGCAGTTTTTCCATGGCAATGTCTAGTGAGATAGCCAAAGTTACAGAAAGAAAGCCCAGAATTAGTAAGAAAAGAAAAACAGGGGCTAGGTACTGGAGTACCAAGAAGGAAAAGCAACTTTGAGCCTTCTTCTGATTATTATTTAATCTAGCTAATACGACTAGGTGACCGACATGGTCATTTATCATGATCTGCTCCTGCTACTTAAGCACAGCCTCTAGTTCTTACAAAAGAACTAAGGACTAGGGACTATGCTTAATTTCCATCATTGTTTACTACCAAGAGTTCATGTCTACATTAGCTCTCAGAGTCTTAAAGCCTCACTAATTTTCAAGAAGCAAAGTCATGAAGCTTTCTGTCTTTTTTTCTCCAGGTGCTGGTCTCCTGGACTATGAGGATGGTAGAGGTAAATATATTAGGAAGTACTAGAGAATTAATGGAAGGAATGTGTTCTTTAGAGAACAAAATGAACTCATCTCCTTTTAAGCATGATTTCTTAGGTCAGCACATTTTTAACTATTAAAATAACCAACTGCCAATCTATCTCTCTATGCAGATATATCCACATGAAAGATTTGTCCATTTTTCTCAGAAAGGCAAATATGTCCCCTTTCTAAGACCATTTAAAGAATTTTTCCAGCTCTTGTTTTTTCCATGATCTTGGAAAGTATTAAAGAATCTCTCTGAAACAATTTCCTCATGTGTAAAATGGGAATAAATTACATAATTCATGGGTCATCATGAAAATTGAACAGTATATATGAAATGACACTTTGTAAGCTATTAAGTACAATGTAATAGGTAAATACAACTTGTATTATTATCTCCACTTTAGAAGAAATTGATGCTCAGAAAGATTAAGAGACTTACCCAAATTCATAGAAAAGGAAGGAGTTTGATAGGGAACTCAGGTTTGTGATCCTGGATCCAGTATTCATATTTTTATACCATACTGCCAAACTTGATTTAAGACCCAAAAAAGGGTCATTTTATGCTGAATTTTAGTATTTCTTATTGATAATATAGTTATACTTTGCCCCTCAAATCAGGACATGTGGTCTTGCATTAGTAAAGAATAATGATAAAGCTTATTTAAAATAAGACATCCAGAAATCTGATGGTTCTAAGGAGATTCCAAGGCACTCTCTACATTTTTGTAGGGACACACGCACGCGCGCGCGCGCGCACACACACACACACACACACACTACAAGCATATAGATTCATATCCCCTAGAGAAAAGAGAAGAGGTAGCTTGGTCACTGTGTTTACTGTTCATGCCCCACATTTGGACTCTTGGTCCATTAATCCTCTTATTTCTGATTCATCTGTCATGAACAGTGAGAGTAAGGAGCAAAGGACCATGGCATTCCCTCTTTCTTTCCTGATATATAATCTAAAGAAAACAGGAACATCTTCAAAAGAAAAATATCTTAGTAGTTGGCTATATACTAATGATAAAACATTTTTTGATGGATTATAAGTAAACTTAATCTGTCTTATTCCCCAAAGATTTTTCCTCTTAGACATCTGAAACAGGAGGAAGTAAACAGATTTTCACCTAATAAGAAAATAATGCAGACATAGTCGTCAAGGTAGATCTCATTGTTTACCTTTTGTCTTTTAGGATTCCGACATTCATATTCAACAGAAAGTGGTAAATAAATTTGATACTGAATTGCTAAGAAATTAATACAGAAATCTGTTTATGAGAAATTAAGAATTTTATATTTTTTTCTCAATCCTCTAGACACTTCATATGATGATCGAGGTAAGTATATTTAGAGAACACGGTAAAATTAAAGGGAAATCAATGGTTTTCTGTTATAACATGAGGGGCTGTGAAACTTACCCAAATAAAAAGATAATAAACCAAGTAGCATATAGAAGATTCTGAAAAGTGTTCTGAAATATTCACCTTCACACTATGAGGCACCTCTTTCCCCAGTGCTATCTAATCATTCTTCTATTCACCTCCTAATCAGTTAACAAAAGTAATCTGAGTACTCAAGAGAAAGTCAATGTCCTAGAGCTCAGAAATGCTAACCATTCTGTGTGCCTTTCTTAATACAAATGTTAAGAAATGGAGGAATAAATCCCTGAAAATATCACATTAGAGTATGACATGTGCACTGAAATTCTAAAGGCACAAAGAAGTGCTGCTATTTTCTACTGTTGTCATTTACATCTCATGTTTCTTGGGAAATGAACCTCCTCATCAGGGCACCTCATTTAACCAGTGCAAGAAACTACCTGAATGTAAGGAATTTAAGAGGGTACACAGATAAGGAAAATAAAACTATGCACACTTGGAAAGGGAGAGAATTAACATGCACTCAGCACTTGCTAAGTGTTAGCCACTCTAATAGGAATTTTTAATTTTATTTTATTTAATATCTACAAATGGCCTTGTCAACCATACAAGGATGAAGAACACAAAAGGCCCAACCCCACCTGTCCAAGGCCTCTTCTAGCTCATAGTTTACTTTGGTGCGAGTTAGAGAGGGCTCCTTCCACCAGGTAGATGCAGCCCTGTGTCAGGGACACTGTTAGGGATTTCAGTCCCATATCCCTTTGTACAGTGAACAACCTATAGAACCATAATACAATGGTCCTGAAGGTGTATGAGAAGTATCTCACTCTCAACATGTCCAAAACCCAAGTTCTGGTTCTTACTACATACAGGTACTGGCACCTGTATTCACTCAATTGCTCAGGTCGTCTACCTTATAGTCATCTTCAACTACTTTTTCTCACTCTTCTCATCCAATTCACCAGTAAATCCCATGCCTAATACTTTTAAAGTCTGACTTCAAATGTAATGTATTTAGAGAGTTTATTCTTACACAATTAAGTAATGTCTTTTTTTTTTTAATTAAGTTAGTAATGTCTTAACATCCTGGCTATGGATCTTTAATTTGCAGTCTACAATCTTAGCTTCTTTCTATTTCAGGCTACTCTTGCATTCTTAGAGAAAACTTTCATCAGTAAACATTTTATTGTTGTCTGAATAAGCCATAATTTAAAATTCATAATGCCAAATGACAATTTCTTTTCTCTGACTTTCCGGTCACCTTTAAGGTGGCCCTATAAATCTCAGTCATTCTAGTTTCTAAGTTCCCAAGCTCTACCACTTTTCTCTCTATCATTTCTGGACATAGACATGTAAATTTGCTTGTCAATTTAAGACTATAGAAGCCTTCTGACAGGAAAATATTTGGTAAGATCATTATATAAGTTTAGATATGTGAAATTTAGTACTTAAATCTTAGTTGAATTTAAATATATCACATATCAAAGTTGCTGTGGTAATTAACTTTTATATGTACTGGTTTTATTTTTAATATTATTAACTTTTAGAGCACATGAAAGTGTTCATCATCTCTTAATATTTACTTCTTATAAGTATTTACTTTTTTAAAAAACCCACAAAACCATGAGAAACGAGTAACATTGGTGTAAAATGCAGAAGATTTTGTGTGTTTTGAACTTAATTCCTATCACAATGACAACCAAGTATGGAAGGAAAACACTCATTTTCAGAAATAAGCTTAGAAAAAAAATACACGTTGTCTTCACATTTTTACATAAATTTTAGCTACTTGTACTTTCATATGATATCAAATGCTATCATCATGCAATATATTTTAAGTCATTTCCAGAGTGTATTATTTATTTTTATTTATTTTTACACTTTCATAGAAACAATAGTTAATATATGACTAGTTTTTGTGTAATTTGCTTTGTCTTTTAGAAAGTCTGTTTCTATGACATCACTAAGAAACAAGTTTTAGGTCACAGGATGCATATCCAATCACAATAAATATATGTATATGTATTCATTATAGTTTGCCATATCTTCATTGAATTTGAATTCTCATTCAGCTAAGTGAATATTTTGCCATTTCTTCTCTTACTTGGCTTCAACTTATTATATAACTAATATATTTTTCTGTTGCAGCATTTCCATGTATAGTTTATTATTTCCTCTCACTACATGTTTATCTCAGTTAAACTTTGCCTGATTTATCATGTCATTTGACTCAGAAATTAAATCCTGAGAAACTGGAGATTTTGCCTCCAGTTTCTTGCTTACTTGGGTGTTTGAGGGTGGTAATTGGGTAATCCTCTGTAATAACATCAAAACTACAGAAATTAAAAGTCTAAACTGATTTTTATTTTGTTTCTGTTTCTAGAAGGATCCACAGGAGATTATAGTAAGCATTATATAGTTTCTCCACTAAAATCTGCTTCCTATTAATAACACTTCCCTAATTGTAAATACTTTGAGGAAATAAAATCCTATCAGTTTCTATGAATACTAAGCAATAGATAAAGTCTCCTACTGCTGGTTTAAGATGGTCTGTCAGTAACAAACAAGTTTCTAAATTGAGAGGAAAGGAAATAAATAGAGAAAATAATGAGTGGGAAACAAAAGGAAGTGATGGAGTTAAAGGAGGAGAAGAGAAAAAGGACAAGAAGAAAGAAAGGAAAGATGAGGATAGAGAAAAATATAAGTCACAAAGTTTCACAGGAATAGCATCTGTCTACTAAACCCTTTTTAGGAATTGAAAGGATGAGAGATAGCTGGGGGCAGGGGATCGGGAGGAGCGGGAGCCTTCAGTACTCACCACCAGGTCAGTGGATCTCTCAGACCCTGGGCTTCCAGATTCTGATAATTCACCTAATGTTTCTCTCTGTGTGTGTTTAGCATCATCAGCCAACTCCCTAGGTAAGTTCTTCATGGTTTTTCAATTCTACTGTCATCTGGTTTGCAAGTCCTGTCATTTCTGTATTTGTTTTTCTTTCCCTGAAATAAGTTTTAAAAATAAAGTACAAAAATAATTAACATTGTAAATTCACTCCCTAGATTTGACAACTAATTTTTTGTCATATTTCTCAAATGACAGATAACATAGAAATTCTTTTTGTCCTCATTCTCCTTTCTTCCAAAAGACTTACAAATGTATTATAAATCTTTTAAGTGTATTTTAATATATTTATATAATCTCTATCACCAAACAATATATAGTATTGTTTTGTATGTATTTTAAAAGTTTTACTAAAATTGCATCATTCTGAAAGTATCATTACAACTTGCTTTTTTCCTCAGAACATTCTAATATTGACATATATAGAAATCCAGATTATACATTCTGATCGTTAAATGATATTCCAACTTATGAATATATAATATTTATTCTATTCTTTTCCCTACTGATGCATTATCAATGTTTCCAATTGCTGCTATCACAATGCTGCAAAATGTCCTTAAGTAACTGGAAAGTTTATCCAGGGTACATACCCTGATGTGGGATTCATGAATCCCATTGTGTATGAACATTTATGTAATTTAGGCATGTTTTAATTTACTAGCTTATTTAATAAAGCTCCATGGTAGTTACACAGGAGGCACACCAAAATGCATAAAATTTTCCCATTTCCTTGCATAAATAACAACTCTAGATTTTATCATTCTTTCACATTATCACCACTTTAATAAGTGTAAAAATTTTTTAATTTGCATTTTTCTGCTCACTCCGGAAATTGAGTATCTTTTCATATGTTCACTAGCTAGTTAGTTACAAAATCCCATGCATTAATATGGCTTATTCACATTTCTTAATGCCCCTCAATAATGTTCTAAATTTTCTCTAAAAGGTCTTAAGTATCCTTTGTTAGATTAATTCTTATTCACATATTTCTTTTGTTTCTGCTATGAATGTTATTTCTTTTCTATTAGATTTTACAAATAATTATTGCTGGTATATAAGTTGTATATTGCATCGTTGAGAGTAGCTTTTATGTCTAGACACCTTGCTGAGTTCTAATAATTTTTAGATTCTCTTGGATTCTGTATATAGAAATCATATCTGCAAAAATTAAAAATTATGAGTCTTTTTTTCCAATTCTTAACCCTTTTTTTAATCTTAATTATTTTTCTTATCTTATTATTCTGCCCAAAATATCCAGCACAATGTTTATACCAGCAATAATCCCAGGCATTCTTCTTGGTATCTGACTTTACTAGGAATATCTCTGGCTTCACTATTAAATATGATGCTTGCTTTCACTTGGCAATTCCCTTTTATTAGGTTAAGGAAATTCCTTTCTAGTACTAGTTTGCTAACAAAACTATCACAAATAAGGATTGAATAAATTTTAATTAATGCTTTTTTGTATTTAACAGCATGAAATTATTTTATGATTTTCAAAACTGTTTGCTCTATCTATGGATATGCCCTGTTTTTATTCCTAATGTCATTGGGCTTATATGTGGAATCTAAAAATAAAATAAATGATCAAACAAAACCATAGATACAAAGAACAGACTGATGATTGCCAAATGAGAAGGGGATTGGGGAAATGGGTAAAAAAGATGAGAAGGATTAAGAAGTACAAATTGCCGATTATAAAAATAGTCATGGGTATATGAAGTACAGCATAGGGAATATAGTTAATAATGTTATAGTAATGTCTATGGCCATGCTACCCTGAACAAGCCCAATCCTGTCTGATCTCGGAAGCTAAGCAGGGTTAGGCCTAGTTAGTACTTGGATGGGAGAATACCTAGGACGACCAGGTGCTGTAGATGTAAAAAATAAGGGATTGTAAACAGACAAGGTCCTTGCAATCTGTGAGGTCAACCAAGGGTTGCCTCGCCTAAAAAATAAATACATACATACATACATACATACATACATACATACATACATACATACATACATACTATTGTAGTAATTATGTATGGTACCAGATGAGTACTAGACTTATTGGGGTAAACATCTTGTAAGGTATATAAATGTCTAATCGCCATTGTTGAAAATCCTGTTTGAAAGGCTGTTCCATTTGTTGTGACTACCGTCTGTCATGACAGTGGGTTTCCTCAAATGTATTTTATGTGAGCTCACTGCTTATCTTTTGTTTGAGTTCCTTATACACTCTCAGCTGCAATAATCCTATTACAGCAAAGATTTCGTTGGTCAGTTTTTATAACAGTTTCTGCACTCAGTTTCTTCCCTACATGAGGGCTTTATACCTAAACTCGACTGACCCTGAGGGTTCTACCATTACTGGATACTCAATTTCCAACCATGGTCTGGTGCAAACAGGTTGCTACCTGGAATACCCTGACCAATTCTTAACCCTTTTTCTTATCTTAATTATTTTTTCTTATCTTATTGTTCTACAGGTAGATTTCACAGGTAGTGCTTTTGTGAGCCTAAGATATAGAGGAAGACTAGTCCTAAGTTCTTATAATGCATGAGATCTGTGGCCTTCATTTCTGCTCCTGATCAGGTGTTAAAAACCACCAGTTTGCCAGTGAGATATGTGGATGATGAAACTTCTCATTTGCTATCAGAATTATGGGTTCCTTCTTGAAGAAGCTCTTGGAGGTTTTTCTTTATAGATTTCAAGCTTAGCTCTTCATCTATAAAAAATATTGTGCCCAACTTTCTCAAGTGATTAGAAGAGAAGGTTAAATATCCATCTTGCCAGAAAATCCTCTTCCTCTACCTTGACTCTTTATTTTCTAATATTCAAATATTTTCTGATTTTGTTTTCTTGTTATTCAGCATCCCCATAGGACACAAATAATTTTTGGAAAGTGGAATCCCGTGTTGAAGCAGTGATGTAGTAATAGTTTGGTATAACAACAGATCTTTCAAACAAAGGGAGAAAGGAGAAAGAAAATTGAGAAGAATAGGAGGAAGAAAAGGCAGAGAAGGAAAAGAGGGAGTGAAAAAAGCAGCAGGATCAGAAATGAAAGAAGACACAGAGGCAGAAAAGTTTTCATGGACTGAGAAACTAGTAATACCCCCAAAATATTGCTAGCCTCTTACTAAAAGAAATTAAAAGATAGGTTATATTAGATCTTGCAGTTCTACTCAACTACAAGAGTATTACTGAGAGAATATACAAAATTTGAAATTTATAACCAACAGGCAATCTATAAATGGATATCCATCTGTCTACCACACTGCATTGCAACTGACAGTATGAAAATGGATGTGACCTATTGCTGCCCTCCTTCCCAAAGCCCCTTCCTAATATAATAGCTATGGAATCTAAATTCTGAGAAACACAGATCTCATTCTTGTTTTGTTTTCTTTTAGCACTGTCTCGATCAAGTATTGGTAAGTACTTTTACTTTTCTTCAACTGTACTGACATTTAGCCCCATTTAATCACAGGGACATATTCCTAAACTGCCCAGACTTCTCCCTCTGAGGTACAGTCAAAGCTTGAGCTTCACATTCCTCTAATTTCTTTTCCTGCATAGCACAGACACCTGAATAGTCAACCAAAAGTATAGGAAACGAATGAAATTTTCTAATGGCTTACCATGACATGTCGGCAGAAAACATTTCCAAATTTGTAGGGCTCATAAAACAGAGTAAAGAAGGAAGAGAGCAATGAGTTAATATGAAAGATGAGATGATAATGGATATAAAATAATATGAGAGACAAATGGTGTTATATGTCTTGAGATTTTCAAAGCTTCATTTCACATTTCACATGAAGCTTTGAAATTCTCAAGGGTAATGACAATTATCCATAAGTGGGGGGTAATGACAGCCTACCCTGGAGATGTCCCCAGGTCTGACTGGTAGCAATGGAGGAGATGTCTAATTCCTACCTCTCTGAGCTGCAACTGACACTCAGGATTTGGTGCTCCCAGGGCTTCCCTGTGCTGATACTCTCCCTAAAATAAAAATAAATAAATAAAATAAAATTTAAAAAGTTTTGTTTTTAAGACAGACAACCACATAAACTTTTAAATTTGTGTTTATTTTTAGGAGAACAAAGGGTGAGTTCCTTTTCTATTCCCAATTCCTATTCTCTTTGGTGTGTCACAGGGCTGGGATCCCTAACTGCTTAGGTTAATAAGTTCTTTGTCCTCTTCCTTCCCCATCATTGAATGTTTGTCTGAAATTAATAAGAATTTTGGAAAATGAAAAGCCCACTTATTAAGAATAGAGGATTAAACTGTTTTAGCTGGCCAATGATGGTTTCAGTAAAATAATATCTTCTTTAACTTAGAGATAGGAGAGAAGAAGAAAGAGCATTGTGAAGAGGGCGTGGAATGGGAGTATAGGAGGAGGGGAAAGTTGTAATGAAAGAAAACAATGTTTATTAAATCCATAGTTAAAGGAATTACAGATGAGAAAATTGAAGTTCAAGGGCAATAGTTAACTTGCCCTAGGACACATAGCTAGTAAAATATTAAACCAAGCTTCTAAACACGGTCTTTCAACTCCAGATTCTGAACTTGTCGAACTATCCCAACAACACCATTAAATATATTTAATTTTTCAATTCAAAGTATCTTTATGAAGTAAAAGGTTTCAAGGAATTTGAGAAATTATGCATGTGGAAAAAATATTAGTTCGATTTTTAAAATGTAATTTGAAAATCAAAAAATGTAAATTAACCTGTTTCAATATTATTTTATTAGTCCAATACTATGATATAACCCCATCTTACAAATAAATCTCTTTTATTATATGTATATATTAAAAGGTGACCTTAGAAAACTATCAAGCTCAATATTTTGTTACTTTTATAATCAAAACAGATTTTATTTAGTTTTGCTTTGTTTTCATCTAATTAAGTCATTGAAAAGATAATTTACTACAGGAACAAAATTAAATAATAAACTCAGATATTTCATTTCTACTGCTGTTGTTCATGAGTTTGAGATTAAAAAAAAAATAGCCATTGTTCAGAAGGCTTCAAAAGACAGTATTTTAAAGAATAGTCAGGCTTGTTAAAACAAGATGGTAAAGAGAGCATTTGAAAAAGTTAAGGATATAGGGGAATTTGCTGATATGAATTCCAGACAGCATGGTGTCTTGGGATTTTAGAGAGTATATAGGGATGGAAAAAAATCAGAGTAGAAGTTACACCTATCATTATGATAATAAGCACCTTAAGATGAGAATTATCCTCTAAAGGTGAATAAAATAAATGGACATAAGACACGTGTTGGGATTAATCTCAGAAGAAAGGGAGTAATTAGTTCTTATACAAAGTATTCAGCTGAAAGAGGCATGGAACCACCAGGGAGCGATTTAGCCCTAGGTTCAGAATGATGTGTAGTCCTGCTGGATGGATGAGGCCCTCTTGTGAGGTCAACCTCATAGGCAACTCACTGGACTATAGTAACTTGGGAAAGAAGCTCTCAAACCAGGAACTCGAAGGGCTTGTTCCTATTATTTCTCTGAGAATCTCAAACCAGCCTAAGGCAGAAGAGGTTATGGCCCATCCTTCCTATAGGTATATGTAGATGAAGACTGCAATTCAAAACAACAATATAATAATTAATATATACTGAGTATATGTGCCAAGCTCTGTCCTAGGCAATTTACATCTTCATAACAATCCTATGAAGTAGATATTATAAATACTATATTTAAAATGAATAAACTTAGACATAAAAAAGTTAAGAAACTTGTGCAGGGTCACATAGCTAGTATGTAGAAAAACTAACATTCAAATCCCAGCATTGTAGCATCTGATCGCCCACAGTACCTAATGAAAACTAATTAGGATCCCCTATGTAAAAGAGCTGTGAGAATTATGTTTTTTTAAACCAATTAATCCAGACTCTTATGGATTTTTAGTCTTGTTCCTCAATGTCAATTTCAGGAATCATATTTAAATCTCTTCTCTATTTCTCAATTTAGGAAAGAGGGGAGTAAGTATGTAAAAAGAAAGGAGTACATAGGGCAAATAAAGAAAGTTTAACTAATGCTAAGTCTTCCAAGTTCCCTTAAGAATTTCAACCTTTACAAAGACGAAAAATAAAAGTAAATAGTTGCTCTGCTCATCACCAGTCTTATACATCTTTCTGGGCCTTGACCACAGCATCAAAGCATAGGATCCTTAAATGATCATTGACCAAACCATACCACAGGTGGCACAAAGGATTTGGAGCTCCATGGGGTGGGGAGTGTAAGGGCTTCATTCTGACGCTTCTCTTCAAAAGATTAACTCGGTGGACTTTTAAGCAATTGCCCTCATGAATGTATCTGTGTGTCCATTTAGCACAGCTCACAAGGGGACTGAGCATGTTCCTGGCTGTTTTTCCACCATGAACCCTTGGTGTCCTCCCTGTCTGCTCTTTTTCAGACAGGACTTAAGTTTAGAATGTCAGCCTTTTTGCTTTCCAGTTATCCTAGATTTTATCAGTTAGGACTGAAAGGCCCATGAATATAGGACTTCTGTTTGTGAATTTAGACTCAGTGAATCATTAAAAGTTGAGCTGAAAAGAGCATTGTTAAACCTTGTCACTTTAAAGATTAGTTTAATAAGATCTCAAAAGATGATGGGAATAATCAAACTTCACACAGCAATTTAACATGCAACACAAGGCAAATAAGACAAATGTTCAGCCTTTCTCCACTGAATACAGTGGGTTGCATTCTATAGTAGTTTGTATATTATTATTACTCATAATTATTATGATTAAAAGTTCCACAAGTCTTCCCTATAATTTACATAATTGTACAAGAGGAACACTCCAGAGATTAAGAAAAAGGACAAAAAAAATGGGAGAATCAATTGTAGGAAAAAAAGTAAATTACTATTTAAAAGAATATTCCAGAAAGAACAGAAAGGGGTAAAAATTTCATAGGTTATATAAAAAAGTGCATTTAACTTAGAATCAGAAAAATTGGAGGCTAAAGCCTACAGTCGTGTCCCACCTTAGCCATGGGGCATACATGCTGAAACCCCCAGCGGAAACAGCAGATAATACCAAACCCTATGTATACTGTTTTTTTGTTTGTTTGTTTTGTTGTTGTTTTAGTGTACATACCTACAATAAAGTTTATAGCTTCTCTTTGGCATATCTGAATTGCCACATCACTTCTCTTGCATTTGGGGGCCATTCTTAAGTAAAATACGGGTTATTTGAATACAAGTATTGTGATACCTCAACAGTCAATCTGATAACCCAACCAGCTACTAAGTGAAACAGGCGTGGAGTTTACACCACATGGATGCACTAGACAAAGGGATGATCCACATCTTGGGTGGGACAGGGAAGGACAGAGCAAGATTTAATCATGTTACTCAGAATGACACACAATTTAAACTTATGAATTGTTTACTTCTCAAATTTCCTATTTAAATAGAAATACTTTGCACTGCGGTTGACCACAGATACCTAAAACCATGGAAAGCAAAACCATGAATAAAGGGAGGACTACTGTATAATTTTTAGCATACATAAGCGTAAGCATGGAGCATCCCCTCTCTCAGCCTCAGTTTTCTTTCACAAAATTAGAACCTTTCTAACATTTCCTTTCTTTGGCTCTTGAAGCTATCACATTATGGAGAGGAGACCCTCCGAACTGAAAGGACAAAGGAAAGAAAAAGGGGGTGGGGGTGGAAAATAAGGTAAAGGAAAGGTGATGAATTAAATCAGAATATTGGAACCTAAATACTTTGCTGAAAACTTCCACTCCTGAATAGTGTCCAAGAGGGAAGAAGATTTGAGTCCAGCAGGTGTAGTAACCTATGTGCCTACCAGGGAATGGAGAGCTTAATGTATCCTGAGAGCACATTTTTGGAAAGACTCTGGGAAATGGGTGGATTATTTAAACCATTAACTCTGGACTGATTTAAATATTTGTTATTGTTCTTTAGCTTTACTGCAAGGATCTGTAAGTTTTTCATCCCATTTCAAAATCTGGTATTGTAGGGCTCCTACAGTTTTATCTGTTCCCTGCTATGTCAGAGTGACAGGCTTCAAGGCTTATGATTCTCTACCTTCTTTGTTAGTTATCTTATCTGTATCATGCTCACATGTCTCACCTTTCTCCCTCATACAATGAAACACCCCTTTTGATTTCAAGCAAATTCCTCTACTCAAGCCTTTGACCTCATCTCCCTACCCAACCTTATCTCTTCAACGGTCATAGTTTCTCCCTTCTACATCTTTACATTTTCTTCTTCCATTAACTCCTTCTTCTTGAAATACAGGGCAGGTTTGATTTTCTTCCAGCCCAAATAGATCCTCCCTTGATTCTGTGTCTCTAACTATATCCCACCAACAAAGAAGGAAATTATGCTATTCATTTTTGCTGTGGGAGAAAAGTTATTGTTCACTCCTATTATTGGAAGTATACATTCTTTCTCTATGAATTGAGAATAGTATAATAAGACTACTAAAAACAACCCTTAAAATGTTTGTTTGTTAATTAAAGTATTTCTAGTATTTTGAGGGACTGTTGCCTAGCAGTTACACATGCAGGCTCTTGAGCCAGGCTGCCTCAAATTGCAATCAAGCTCCTATTTACTGATCCTTTGAACGTAGATAAGTTATTTAATCTCTCATAAAGTTTCGAATCAGTTACATAACTAATTTCGACAACAATTGAAAAACTAAGGAACAGAACAGAGAAGTGAGGAAAACTAATGGAAATTAATGGAGAAGGTAAAAATTCAAGGCGATAAAGCTTAAATCGCTCTCCTGGAACCAATTTCCATTTATTATCAAAGCAAAATGAACACAATTTATAAATGAAGAGACGGTTGAGCAATGAGGGGTAGAAAAGTGAAGAAATCAAGAAAAATGACCCAAAAATAGAACAGAAAAATTCAGAAACAGATAATCTCAGTTGGACAGCTTTTTTCTTCTGAGCTATGTGCTTTAGGTAAAATTTTTCATGTTGAATACTACATTTTGGTCATATTTTTGACTAGTAAAATTGTTTCTTGTTCAAAGATGGAATTCAATATATCACTATTTCATGATTTTCTCTAAAAAGTATAACGACTTCTAGGTGCTTCACGACTTGTGCATGTTTGTGAATCATGGACTTTAATTAAATGTGATCCAACCAAATACCTATGCTTAAAATAAAAATACAGGATTCATTTGGCCCATCCCAACTCAGGTCATAGCCCCTGTGATGTCAATCACATTGCCACGTTGTTGAAGTATTGCTCACCTCGATCCCTTTTTCTCTCAAAGTAGAGTTCCCAAACTCTACTTTGGGCTAGCGACCCACTAGCCCAGTGCCACCTGTAGAAGTGTTCTGGCCAACTAGTATAGCGTTATTTTATTTATTTTTATTTTTTTATTTTTAATATTTTTGGCATTCAATATTGTTTTTTATTAGTTTCAGGAGTACAGCATAGTGGTTAGATATTTATATATTTTATGAAGTGATCCCCCCAATTTAGTCTAGTACCCACCTGGCACTATACATAGTTATTACAATATTATTGACTATATCTTCTATGTTGTACTTTACATTCCCATGACTTTTTTGTAACCACCAATTGTACTTCTTTCTCCCTTCACCTTTTTCACCCAGCTCCCGAACTGCCCCATCTCTCTGGCAACCATTGGTTTATTCTCTGTATCTATAAGTCTGTTTCTGTTTTGTTTGCTCATTTATATTGTCCTTTAGATTCTACATAGAATTGAAATCATATGGTATTTGTCTTTCTTTGTCTGACTTATTTCACTTAGAATAACACCCTCTATATCCATCAATAGGCGATTGGATAAAGAAGATATGGTACATATATAAAATGGAATATTACACAGCCATAAAAAAATGAAATCTTACCATTTGCGTTATTTTATTTATTTTACTTTATTTTATTTTATTTTATTTTATTTTATTTTATTACTTCACGTATACAGTACATTGATTACACATTTATATTGTTTATGAAACGATCCGCCTAGTTACTCTTTCTCTCCTCTGGCTCTCCACCTAGCCATTACATTAATGCTAACTGCATTCCCTATGCTGTGCTCCCTATCCCTGTGACCATCTATCAACTACTAATTTACTTCTTTAACTCTTTATCCCATTAAACCAGCTCCCCAACTTCCCTCCACTCTGGCTGTCACCAGATTGTCCTCTATATTTGTGAGTCTGGTTTTGATTAGTTTCTCCTTTTTGTTCTTTAGATTCTGCATATGTGAAATCATATGGTATTTCTCTGTCTGTTTTATTTCACCTAGCATAATAACCTCTAGATCCATCCATGTCATTGCAAATGGTAGGATTTCATTTTTTGAATGGCTGAGTAATACTCCATTGTATATATGAATCATAATTCTTTTATCCAATCATCTGTTGATGGGCATTTAGGGGGCTTCCATCTTGGCTATTGTAAATAGTGCTGCCATGAACACAGGGAGCATACATCTTTACAAATTATTGCTTTGGTTTTCTTTTGATAAATACCCAGAAGTGCAAATGCTAGGTCAAAAAGTATAACCATTTTTAATTTTTTGAGAAAACTCCAGACTATTTTCCAGATACCAATCTGCACTCTCACCAACAGTGTATAAGAGTTCCCTTTTCTCCATGTCCTCGCCAACACTTGTTCTTTGATTTATTGATGATAGACATTCTGACGGGTATGAGGAGATAGCTCATTGTGGTTTTAATTTGCATTTCTCTAATGGTTAGTGACCTTGAGCATCTTTTCATATGTCTATTGGCCATCTGTATTTCCTCTTTGGAGAAATATCTGTTCAGGCTTCTGCCCATTTTCTAACTGAATTTTTTGTCATTCAGTTGTATGAATTCTTTAAATATTTTGGATATGAATCTCTTATCAGATGTATCATAAGTGAATATCTTTTCCCATTCAGTAGATTGTCTTCTTGTTTTGTTAATGGTTTTCTTAGCTGTACAAAAACTTTTTAGTTTGATGTAGTCTCATTTGTTTATATTTTCTTCTGTTTCCCTTGCCTGAAGAGATATATCTGAAAAGAAATTACTGTTAGTAATATCAGAGAGTTTATTGCCTGTTTTCTTCTAGAAGATGTATGGTTTTGGGTCTTACATTTAAGTCTTTAATCTATTTTGAGTTTATTCTTGTATATGATGTAAGAAGATGGTCCAGTTTCTTTCTTTCTTTTTTTTTTCATGTATCTGTCCGTCATTCAGCATCATTTATTGAAGAGACTACCTTTACTCCATTGTATATTCTTCCCTCCTTTGGCATATACTAGGTGAGCATAGAGGTATGGATTTATTTCTGGGCTCTCTAATCTGTTCCATTGATGAATGTATCTGTTTCTATGCCAGTACCATGCTGTTTTGATTACTATAACCTTGTAGTATAGTTTGATATTGGGTAGTGTGATATCTCCAACATTGTTCTTCTTTCTCAAAATTGCCATGGCTATTTGGGGTCTTTTATGGTTTCATATACATTTTAAGATTCTTTGTTCTAGCTCTCTGAAAAATACCATTGGTTATTTAATAGGGATTGCATTGAATCTATAAATTGCATTGGGTAGGATGGCCATTTTAATGATGTTGAATCTGCCCATCCACAAGCACAGTATATGCTCCCATTTATTTGTATCTTCTTCCATTTCTTTTTTCAGTGAACAATTTTCTATGAACAGATCTTTTACCTCCTTAGTTAATTTGATTCCTAGGTATTTTATTGTTTTTCATGCAATCATAAATGGAATTTTCTTAATTTCTTTTTCTGAAAGTTCATCATTAGTGTACAAAAATGCCGCTGACTTCTGAATATTAATTTTGTATCCTGCTACTTTACTGATTTCATTGATCAATTCTAACAGTTTGTTGTTTTTTTTTTTTTTGTGGAATCATTAGGTCTTCTCTATATAGTATCATGTCATCTGCAAATAATGAGTTTTATTTCTCTTTGTTGTCTTATTACAGTGGCCAGGAATATAGTGTTGAAGAGGAGTGTTGGAAGTGGGCATCCTTGTCTTGTTCCTGATCTTAAGGAAAACAGTTTTAATCTTTCCCCATTGAGTATGATGTTAGCTGTAGGTTTGTCATATATGGCCTATATTATGTTGAGGTATGTTCTCTCTATTCCCACTTTGCTGAGAGTTTTTATCATAAATGATGCTGGATTTTGCCAAATGCTTTTTCTGCATCTACTGATATGATCGTGTGGTTTTTATCTTTCAATCTGTTAATGTGGTGTATCACATTGATTTGCAGATATTGTACCAATCTTATTGGTACAATAATTTGTTGAGGATTTTTGCATTAATGTTCATAAGAGATATTGGCCTATAGTTTCTTTTTTTGTAATGTCTGTGTCTGGTTTGGGGATCAAGGCAATGGTGGTCTTATAAAAGGAGTTAGAGAGCCTTCCCTCTTCTTGAATTTTTTGGAAGAGTTTGAAAAGAATAGGTGTTAGTTCTTCTTTGAATGAACCTATAAAGCTATCTGGTCCAGGACTTTGTTTTTTGAGAAGTTTTTGATTACTAATTCGATTTCATTGGTGGTAATCGGTCGGTTCAAATTTTCTGTTTCCTCTTGACTCAGTCTGAGGAGATTGTATGTTTCTAGGAATGTGTCCATTTCTTCTAGATTGTCTAGTTTATTGATATGTAATTGTTCATAGTATTTTCTTATGATCCATTGTATTTTTGTGGAGTCTGTAGTTATTTCTCCTCTTTCATTTCTGGTATTATTTATTTGAGTCCTCTCTCTTTTTTCCTTGATGAGTCTGGTTAAGGGTCTGTCAATTTTGTTTATTCTTTCAAAGAACCAGCTCTTGGTTTCATTAATCTTTTCTATTGTTTTTCTAAACTCTATTTCATTTATTTCCACTCTAATCTTTATTATTCCCTTCCTTCTATTCACTTTGGGATTTGTTTGCTGTTCTTTTTCTAGTTCTTTTAATTGGAAAGTTAGATTGTTTATTTGAGCTTTTTCTTGTTTCTTAAGGTAGGCCTGTATTGCTATGAATTTTCCTCTTAGGACTGCTTTCACTCTGACCCATAGATTTTGAGTTATTGTGTTTTCATTTTCATTTGTCTCTAGGTATCTTTTGATTTCTTCCTTGACCTCATTGTTAACCCATTCATTGTTTAGTAGCATATTATTTAGCCTCCATGTGTTTATGTATTTTCCAGTGTCTTTTTGTTGTTGTTGTTTTGGTTGATTTCTAGTTTCATACCATTGTGATCAGAGAAGATGATTGATATGATTACAATCTTCTTAAATTTATTGAGATGTGTTTTGTGTCCTAACATGTTATCTAACCTGGAAAATGTTCCATGTGCACTTGACAAGGATGTATGTTTTGCTGTTTTGACATGAAATGCTTTGAAAATATCTGTTAAATCCATCTGATCTAGTGTGTCTTTTAAGCTCATTGTTTCCTTGTTGATTTTTTGCCTGGAAGATCTGTCCATTGCTGTCAATATGGTGTTAAATTCTCCTACTAAGAGTGTATTACTATTGATCTCTCTTTTTATGTCCACCAATAATTGCTTTATGTATGTTGGTGCTCTTATGTTGGGTGTGTATACATTTACTAGGATTATGTCTTCTTGGTGTATCCATCCCTTTATCATTATGTAATGACCTTCTTTGGCTCTTACAGCCTTTGTTTCAAAGTCTATTTTATCTGATATAAGTATCGCTACCCCCACCTTTTTTCTTTTTCATTTCCATTTGTGGGAAATATCTTTTTCCATCCCTTTACTTTCAGCCTGTGAGTGTCATTTGATCTGAAGTAGGTTCCTTGTAGACATCATGTGCATGGGTCTTTTTTCTCATCCATTCAGCTACCCTATGTCTTTTGATTGGAGCATTTAATCCATTTTCATTTAAAGTGATTACCGATAGGTACATAGTTACTGCCGTTTTATTATTCGTATTCGTTCTTTTTTTTTTCTTTTTTACCCCTCTCTTTTTACAGAAGTCTCTTTTACATTTCTTGTGATACTGCCTTATTGGTGATGAATTCCTTAAGCTTTCCTCTGTCTGGGAAGCTCTTTGTTTCACCTTCCATTTTAATCAAATGCCTTGTTGGATAGCGTATTCATGGTTGTAGTTTTTTGTTTTTTAATATTTTAAATATTTCTTGCCAGTCCCTTCTGGCCTGCAGAGTTTCCATTAAGCAACAAATGAACAGGACAAACAAACAGAGAGATTCATGGTCACGGACAATAGACTAGTGGTTACCAGAGGGTAGCGGGGAGAGGGGAGGAGGGAGGTAGATAGGGTAAAGGGGGTCAAAAATGTGATGACAGAAAGAAATCTAACTATGGGAGGTGAACACACAGTGTAAATATATATGCCTTACTGTTAAAGTGTACAGGTAAAATTTATTAGATTTCATTAATCAATGTCACCATAAAAATAAATTAATTAATTAATTTTTTTTAGAAATTAAAAAAAGAAAAAAAGAAAAGAAAAATCAATAGATATTCTATGGGGGTATCCTTGTAAGTAACTAGCTGCCTTTCTCTTGCTGCTTTTAAGATTCTCTCTTTGTCTTTGAGCTTTGTCCTTTTAATTATGATGTGCCTTGGTGTGGGTCTGTTTGAATTCCTCTTGTTTGGGACGCTTTGTGCTTTCTCAACTTGTATGTCTAATTCCTTTGCTAGGTTAGGGGAGTTTTCTGTCATTATCTCTTCAAATAGATTCTCAATTGCTTGCTCTCCCTCCTCTCCTCTGTCTACTCCTATGATCTGGATATTGTTGCGATTCATGTTGTCCCAGAGGTCTCTTAAATGATCCTCATTTTTTTAAATTCTTTTTCCTTTTTGTTGTTCTGATTTGGTGTATTCTGCTACCTTATCTTCCAGTTCACTGATTCGATCTTTTGTTGGATCTACTGTTGAATCCTTCTAGTGTATTCTTCATTTCCGTTATTATATTCCTCATTTCTGTCTGCTTATTTTCTGAGTTTTCTTTTGTTGTTTCATTTGTGGCATGTTTCTTTGTTTTCTCATTTTATTAGCCTCTCTCTGTTCTTTCTATGTGTTAGGAATATTTATTTCCTCTCTCAGCTGTGGCTAGATGACTTTATGTGGAAGAGGTCCTGTGTGGCCCAGTGGTGCATTCTCCCTAATCCCTTATGCCAGGGGCTCTGGAAGTGATCTTTGTGTGGGTTGTATGTGATCTTCTGTTGTCACTAAGCCTTTTTTGTTGTTAGTACATCAGTGGATAGGATTAATGATCAAGCTGACTAATTGTGGGAATTAGCTGCACCCACAGAGTAAGAGTTGCTCTGTGGGGTGTGACCCTACTGAGTGGGATTTGCCTTAGCAGGCTTGTGTACTTGTTGAGACCACCCTTTATGTGTACTACTTATGGGAATAGTCTGGAGTTGCTCTATTGTGGTCTAGTGCCAGCCTTCAGGTGAGTCGGAGCCCCCTGGGAGGGGCTCCTCAGTAGGCCAAGGTCAACTGCTGTCGTTGATTGCTCAGGGTTACCTGTGGGAGCTACAAAGCAAACCTATGCTGAATCTATAGGAAGTGGAAGAGGCAACGCTGTAGGTAGCAGTCCAGTTATCCCCCATCCCTGACCCAAGGCAGTTTAGCGGGGGAACCAGTTTTCCTCAAGGCCTGATACTGCCTGTCAGTTGCCTGTAAGTCTCTGAAACTGGAAGAACCTCTGGGTGATGTGCGTGTTGGATGGTGCAGGGACCCTGGGAGTCTCCTGGATCTATTGAGTAAATTTCCCCCTGCCACTGCAGAGTCTGTTTACATGCCAGCACTGTCTCCGTGTCTCCCTCTACAAGTTTCTAATCATAGCAAGGTCAGCTGCTGCCCACCTCAGACCTGCAAATACTTAAGCTCTGTTTAAGAATTACTGAAGCTCATGGCTATGAGTTTGTGGCCTGTCACTGAATGCTCCTCCCAGAATAACGGGCTTTGCATGGGTCCCAAGAACTGAATGCTATTTTTGCTGTTGTATTCATGACCCAAAGAAATCACAGGATGGCACTGGGTTGCCTGGGAGCAGGCTTGCCACAGGTAATTTGTGGGTTAGGTGGGGCATTGTCTCAGTGAGGCACAGGGTTGTCAGGCCTACACGGCACCAGATTTACTTCCAGCTCTGGAACTGCGGGTTCCCACCAAAGTCAGATATCTCTGCTTGACCTATTGTCATCTGTAATACATCCACAAAACTCCTGAGATCTGCCCAAGCGATACTGCATCTCGTCACTTTATTCCCTGAATTCTGCTCACTTCACTGGCTGAGATCTGTTGACTATACAGTATGTGCCATCCCATGGCAGGGGCGGCTGCCTGTCAACATGCCACGGGCACTTTGTATATCAGATGGGGCAGGATTTCAGGGAGTCAAGGGCCGTCAGGCCAATAGCCTCGGTTTTCTGCAATTTCTTTGTCTACACGTTCCCACAGTAGTTAAGATCACAGGGAGACAAGCTGCTCTCTGGGGTGGTTTCACAGACCCCTGCAATCCCCTCAAAAGATATTGCAGCTCATACAGGCAGCAGTGGTCTGCCCACAACTGTTTTCCCCGAAATGCACTCACTGTGCTAGTCAAAGTCTGTAGCCTGTGCCCAATGCACAATCCCAGAGAAAAGCAGTGTGGGGGAGGCTGCCTATCAATGAGCTGCAGGCACTTTGTGGCTTGCGTGAAGCAGGATCTCATGGAGACAAGGACCATTAGGCCAATACAGGCTCAGTTTTGCTGCAACTTCTGTGCCCAGGAGTTCCCACTGTAGTCACAAATCACAGTGAGACCAGCTGCCGTCTGGGGCAGTCCCCGAAACTCTG
This sequence comes from Pteropus medius, assembly GCF_902729225.1. Taxonomy (NCBI): domain Eukaryota; kingdom Metazoa; phylum Chordata; class Mammalia; order Chiroptera; family Pteropodidae; genus Pteropus; species Pteropus medius. The sequence goes on from NW_024354886.1 coordinate 6,995,291, forward strand.
TGATCCCCCAACACAATATTGCAGCTCTTGCAGGCAGCAGAGGTCCACCTGCAACTGATTTGCCTGTAGGGTTCACCCTGCTAGCCATAGTTTGTTGCCTGTGTGGATTGAGAGACTAGGAGTGGGAGGAGGGCAGTTGACTGTCAATGGGCCACCTGGGGCTATTTGTGCGTTGGGTGGGGCAGGGTCTCATGGAAACGATGGCCATCAGGGGCTCAGGGAAATCAATACAACCTCAGTCTTGCTGCAACTTTGGTAACCATTAGCGTGTTCCGCAAAAGTCCCAGATCACGGCAAGACCAGCTGCTGTCTGAGACTGGCCCACAGATCCCTGAGATCTGCCCAAGTTCATGCTGGCAGCAGTGATCTGCCTGAAACTGTCTCGATATGCACACTCACAGCGCTGTCTGCCAGCTGCAAATGTTTAGCCCTGAATAGGTGCAAGGCTTGGCAGCCATCCATAAACAAAACTCCGGGGCAATCTGGAGGTTAGACGGGGTGGGCTGATCTCCTCAGGCCAGCGCTTTCTAATGGTTCTGTGGGAGGAGTCTGCACAGTCAAGCTGAAGTCGTCTATAGATTGCCATGTAGGAGGCCCCAACTGAGGCAAAATGGTGGCTGCCCTTCCAGCCCTCGTTTTGGCACCAGGTAATTTAGACTTCCCCAGTATGAATCTTGCACGAGCCTCTGACCCACCACCGGCGCCCCAGGTGAGTGTCCGCAGGCAAGAGGTCCTTGCGAGGGCCCTTCAAAGGGGCATCAAAGGTTTCAGTCTCCTTCCCTCTCACGCAGACAGCCAGAATCCCTTCTAATTTCTGCAGAGTTATTGGAAACTCCTCTTCCTGGGCTGGGACCCTGGACCAGGGAGCCCCCGAATGAGACCAGGACCCCCTTCTCCTTCAGGGGAGCCTCTGCAGTTCACTCTCCCTCCCGGTTATCCTCCACCACCCGCGGGTGCAGGTCCAGCCCGATTCACAATATTGCCCCTCCTATAGACTTTACTGTGGCGCCTTCTTTATATTATCAGACGTACGTGTTATGATCAGCTAGACTTCAGGTGATTCTCCACGTTGACTCTTTTATAATTTGGTTGTAATTTCAGTCTTTACCTAGGAGGAGGCAAACCCTGCTTTTACCTAGTCTGCCATTTTCCCAGCTCTTACCCCATTTTCATTATTTAAAATTTTGAATTTGAATGCTTCTAGATAAGGAGTGTCCTTTTAAAATGGCCAATTTTCCTATCCCCTATAACTGACAAATTCACAATTCATGAGCTCTGCTGGGCCCCTGATGGCAATTTGAGTTTGTGACCCCCCACAAAGACAACCAGTATTTCTGTCCAGTATGGAAAACATGGTACTCTCTGAGAACTACTTCTGATATTTTCATTAGGAAGAACATCCACAGAAACCGTGTCCTTGATCCAAAAACACATAATACTTAGTATTTTGGCAGTATACACAAGTCTAAGTTTTTTATCTGCTTCTCCACTCTGAAAGTCAATAAGTGAATACCTTTGTCCTGCTTATTTGTCTTCAGCTGAACAAGGCCACAAAATTCTCAGTTCAAAATTTTTCTCTGTCCTCATTCTATATTACTTTAGGTCAGGAGTAGAAAATATATGATGTTCCACCTTTGCCCACTCCTTTGCCGGTGGCAGACTTCAGTAAATGATCATAGTTCTCTTTCCTGTTCAGCCTACAGGCAACCTAAATTCTTCTTATCTCCCAGGAATGGCTACTAAGTTATCAGAATTAGTAAATAACTCATATATATTTGCCATTCCTAATGTAACTTAATATTGTTAAATCTTAAATATGTGGGAGCTATCTTTTTAAATTATCCTTATTTGGTAGTGGGAATGCAGTATGTTACTTCAGTTTATACCACATAGAAAAACTGACATCTCTTCCCAGGTGCTGGGGTAGATTTTATCATTTCTGTAAAAAGCTACTATTTCCCCCAAAACACGACAAGCTAAAAAACAAAAAAGTTCATAAGTATGCAGGTAAAAACTATATTTATTTAATTATTTCTAGAAAAATAAATTTCAAAGTTTTTAATCAAAAAAGCTTTTCTACTAAATATAATTTTTTAAAATAATGCTTCAGCACTTAAAGAAATTTCAACAAAGAGAAATAAAAGTACATAAGAAGCAGAGTTGAACAGGTAAGAGGAAAGAGTGGGGAGGAAAAAGGGAAGAAAGAATTTCAGTGAAAATCTTCAGGAAAATGAAAGACCAAAATAGATTCTAAAAGTCCAAGCCATAATTTGACACAAATGCAAAACCTTTGAAATTTCATGGGAAAATTAACTCATTTCATAAGTAAACTTGTTTCAATAAGGAGGCTCAGACATCTTAAAATAGCATTAGTTAATCTCAAGGCAGAAACAATGGTTAGACTGCAGACAAACTCACTGGAATTTCAAAGGGCATAACTAAGGTCCTAAGGTAACTAAAGAATACACACACACACACACACACACACACACAAAGATAGTTTTCTAAATAGTGAAATCACACAGATTAACAAGCAAACAAAATGAAATGTTTATGAAATATAGCATTTGGAACTTTCTAAATGACAATAAGGAATAAGAGAAAAAATAAAGAAGGTAGAAGAAAAGTAAAATAAAGCAGAACACCCTCAATGCAGTGAAAACTTACTACTTTGGAGAAGAATTTAATTTTTTTGTAGTCACTGAATATTTCTCTCCATAACATTTTCAGCTCTCTTGTCCATTATTACTCCTCATTTTTCACTGCAGCCCTGCAGTATAAATGAGATGGGAGATACCATTTCCATGCGAAAGATTAGAAGATTAGTATTTCAAAGGCAGTCATAGAGGTAGAGAATAGCTAAACTGGGACTCAGGTCTTTAACCTCAAGGCTATTTGTAGGTCACACCTGGGGAGAAGGGAATGGGTTGCCTACACTCCATGCCCTCTGAACATTTAAATCTAAGTGATATTATATTCGTCAATTTTCTTTTCTTTTTTTGTTTTAAACAGCAGACATTTACTTCTCACAGTTCTTGTCAATTTTCATTTCAGGTAATACAAAAAGCTTAAAAGCAATTCCAGAACCTTTACGTAAGTTTTTCCATATTCCTCAACTCAATTCTTTTTAATATTCTACAAAGTGCCTACTATTGGGGTGCTGGGGGGCGGTTAACAAGGCACATAAAGATAGAGGAAAGGGGAACATCACTATTTTACTGTTCTCCTTTCACTTTACCGGTGTGAGGAGCTTGAGGCTGATTTCAGGATCCTCTAAGTAACTGATGATTTTTTTATTTAGCAAAGTGGAAACTCTGCTAATAAAATTAATTAATTAGTTAATTAATTAAAAGGTAAAAGAAAAATCCTGGAGTTAGATGCAGTTGTTTATCAAAAACAAACAGAAACTTTAGACGCATTTTATAGCAAGAATATAGTAAAAAATGAGTACAGGAAAACTAATTGCAGGGAGTATGATCTTACCAGTCTCCTAAGGAAAAGGAGGAAAATGCAGATTTACCTTCCTACTGACTTCCATGTAAATCTAATATGTAGTAAATGCTTAATCTGAAACTCCCTGAAATCTATATACATCCTTTAGTCATGATCCCTTCAAACGTATTTGTTTGTGTTTATATTGCAGCCAGCCCTGCAGGAGCCATAAGTAAGTTCTTTCCCTGTGCCTTCATTCTCATGTGCTCTGCTTTACTACATGTTTGAATATGTAAGACAGTCCTATTCTCAGATGTTTTTATCTTCTCCCACACAAATAGTCAACTCCTTTCTCCTTCTTTATTGCCTATTCTTATCTTAATAAGCTGTGTGCCTCTGTGAGTAAGATCTCAAAATCTTGAGATTCAATAACAAAAGTGAAAGTGTTAAAAACAACAGTGTTAGAGAGAAAGGTAGGGAGCGTCCTTGCTAGAAATCCCAGTAACGCTCAGAGAAGAAGGCAATAAGTCCCAGCTCTCTGACTGAGGGTCCTCAGGCTGTTGTTGTTTGCGTGGAATGTATATGCCCTGCTATGAACAAAGTATTAGTGTCTAGATAGCATTTTAAATGACATTACAACAAATTTCTCTGACAGAAGCATTGGGAGGAGATAAAGAATGAGGGATAAATGAGAAGCAGTTGGTTTAGAAAAGAAAAACAATGGTAACCAGAAACAGTGACATATACATGCTCTGAGATTTTTTTTTACCAGTCTTTTATGGCCTTGCTGCTTAAAGTAAGTCCAGAGACCTATATAGGCATCACCTTGGAATTTGCTAAAAATGTAGAATCTTAGCCTAATGCTCATCCCCAGAGCTACTAAATCAGAATCTGCATTTTAACAAGATCCCCAGGTAGTTTGTGTGCACATAAAAGTTTAGAACCATTG